>NC_090877.1:31010681-31053181 GCF_036669935.1 Montipora foliosa | reverse complement strand
ATAGACCAGGGTAGGAATTGAACTCACGACCTTCGGGCCAGATCACCGCCGCTCCACCGACTGAGCCACAAGGCCAGACGGGAGCAGGCCGTGGGAATTGAAGATGTCAAATTGACGGCAATGAATACATACAAGCACAAGGGGTTACGTTTATGGCTCACTCGGTGGAGCGGCGGTGATCTGGCCCGAAGGTCGTGGGTCAGGAGCCCATCACCCCACCCTGGTCAGAGTTTTTCCCTGTCCTTGAGTGGGCCCATTCCATGAGTACGGCTGACGCTCACATGGTTTACATGGGTAGAAAATAGCACTTCACATCACCCTCTCATAGTTAATTCTATACATGGATATACTTGCTTATAGATGGCTATAGACGCTGATATATTGGTTGCTATTCAACCTCGGTTAATGAATTTCTCGTGCTCTGATTGGTTCACTCAATCTCGGTTATCAGCTCATTAGTTTGACCTTATACGGCAATTGATTGCGCTAAGAGCCGCTAAGCTAAATTTTTTTCGCCGGAAAGAGGAATTTCTCTCCGAATAAAGCGAAAAGAAAAAACCTTGTTGTGAAAGTTTGGATCAATTCCGACCTTTAAAAATAAGCGAAAAGGCAAGAAATGTTTTTGTGATGAGCCTGCGTCTGTCTGACCACAAGATATTACACAACATCGCATCTTCATCAAGTTTTTTCGATTTCGCTCGGATTTTCTCGCTCGTATTTCGTACTTCCAAACTTTTGGCGTTTAAGGAATTTAATAAAACAATTATTCCATTCGAGCTTGTTGGATATGAGACTGGTTATAGCGAATTCGGCGCTACGCGGCTCGTTGGCTATTTGCCATCTCATATCCAACGCGCGCTGATGGAATAATTGTTAAATACACCAATTTATGCACTTTATGATACACTTTAATAACCCTCCTTAAAGTACATACCGATTTATATCGCAAGCGCGATTTATAAATCGCAAAGGTACTTCAATAAGTTATTTATGAAAAACAGGACAACTTTTGCGACATTTGATAAATACCACAAAATATAGGGGAAAAAAGTTCTTAAATAATATTTTTACATTCGGCGCCCCATACTTGCTGTTATCAAAGCTAAAAGGCTTAAAATCGGACAATAAACTAATTTTAGCACGTTCTTTTACCTTGCGAAGTCAATTTGTAAATAACATGATAACTTCCGTCAACAAACTCGTATGTTAATGAGACAAAATGTAAACAATGACCTCCGCAAAGATTCACCTATCTGACGCAAAATGAACTGCCAAGTACAAAAGAGAAAGGGAAAAAGGTAAAGGATCGATTAGACGGCACAGTATCAAATTTTTATTGGCGTAATTTCAAACAATTGTAATTTTCGTTTTGTCCTTTTCTCCTTGCTGTGTTTTTATTTGCTTCCACCCGACTCGATAGCTTCACTATTTTCGGTTGGACTACAACTCTTTGTAAAATATTGTAATAAATGATGTTGCTATGTTCTTGTTGCATCAGTGAAAGAGAGGTTAGTTGCTTAAAACTGTTCTTGATCCTAAATTTAAAAAAAATTGTTTGTAAGCCTTGTCCTTTCTGTCTATGTCTGTAGGAATCGGGATTGAATTCTTACTGAAAATAAGCTTTACCCCACGCGATCAGTTTTAATAGCGCTTTGCGGGAATCACTAAAGTAAATATTACAATTAAGAACGGAAACGTTTTAACCTTGTAAAGACCTGACTTAACTAGGAAACACTGTTGCGGACACATTGTTATGTTTCCGGGGTGGCTAAACTAGCGGGAAGCAAACAAAATGTTTTGCTGCCCCGGTGGCTAAACGAGGAAACATTGTTTCGGAAAACAAAGGAGCTACGTATGCGCATAATAATAAACTGACTTCCGTAGAAGTCTGGGGTAGGATGCTTGCATTTTCTCGTCCCAGGGCTAGACACAATAGACCGTCACAATACATGTAAACATGGCGTCCGACCTTTTCAGATGGCGTCGGCGGTAAAATGGCCAAAAAATAGCTGCTTTGTGTATGATAATAGATTGTTTGGACGACAAAGGTGAAGGAATCCGAAAGAAAGGTCCAGATAGAGATTGGCTGCGAAGAAGAGTAGAGAGAGGGTCCTATGCAGGTATCGTAAGAGAATTGGCGGCTGAAGACCTCCCATCGTTAAACATTATACGCGTATGGACGTGAACTCCTTTCGTCGCCTTGTTGAGGTGATAAGCCCAAGGATCGTCAAAAGGAACACAAGAATGCGATCTCCAATCTCAACCTCAGAGAGATTAGCCCCAACACTGAGGTTCCTAGCGACGGGCGAGATCATTCGTTCCCTTGAGTTCCAGTTTCGAGTGAGCAGAACTACCATCTCGTACATTGTGAGTGAAGTGTGCGAGGCCATATTTTCTGAGTTGGGAGCCTTGTGTCTGGAATTCCCGTCCACAGTAGACGAATGGAAAACGATGGAAAACAAATTCAGCGAAAGGTGGAATTTTCCATATTGCTAGGGAGCTCTGGACGGGAATCATGTTGTCATGCAGGCGTGTGGACTGGGCTCACTATTTTATAACTACAAAGGGAGTCACTCCATCGTATTAATGGTTCTTGCTTGAAATAATCTGGTGTCCAGACGGAGGAGTGTGGAATCGAACTGGTCTCTGCAGTGCGCTGGAAAATAGGGAAATTAATCTCCCACTGCCCGAACCATTACCAAACAGAACAGAAGACTGCCCCTACGTAATTGCAGGGGACGATGCTTTTTCACTGAAGCCGTTTTTGACGAAGATTTATCCTCAGCGAGACCTGGACCTTGAAAGGCGGGTTTGTCGCTATCGTTTATCGCGGGCGCGAAAAATAGTGGAAAATTTTTTTGGCCTTCTTGCCAACCGATGGCGAATTTTTCGTGCTCCAATTCCCCTTCAACCAAACAAAGTCGAGACTGTCATCATGGCCAGTCACCCTTCACAACTGGCTGATCAAAGGACCATCGAAAGATGTTTATGTTCCACCTCATGTTATTGACACTGTCAATCCGTCCTCCGGTGAAATTGTTCCAGGTTCCTGGAGAGATGATAGCACTCCCTCCAAAAATTTATTGCCTTTGGCAATGGGCTGAAAGCTGAGACAATGGCAACAATCCATCCAACCATGCAAAAAGAGTCAGGGATGAGTCTGAAGAGTATTTTAACTGGGAAGGTGACGTTAGCTGGCAGTGGGAAATTATTTTGAAATCTGTTACAAGACGTTTGTATTACACATGGAAATCCTTAATTCGTCTGTGAACACACACAGATTTCCGGCTTTTGTTTTACGCTGCCGAAAAATGAAAAGCCGGAAATCTGTCTGTGTTCACAGGCTAGGAAATCCTTGATTGACAAGCTTTCCTTCAAGTCAGAAATGACAAAATATGGGTGTGTCTTACCATAAAGCAAGAAATTTGTACACAAATTTGAAGTGGTGAATCAGCAAATGTTTAGGTTAATGTGATCAAATTTAAGAAGATTGAATGATATGTTGATGTCTTGGACTAGAAAATATTACTGTAAAACTCAGAAAATCATGAACACTTTGAGTTGATTCTAAAAGGTGTACTGACTAATCACAATAATTTCAGAACAGGCCAGCAAACCTCGAAACCAAAAACTAATTACCGTTGCTATTTGCTGCCTATTCAGTTCACATGCCTAATTGGCTTTTTCCTTGCTACACAACATTCAATATATATTTCTGGTGTTCGTGGTGTTCTGAGCTTCACAGTAATGTAAATACCGGTCCCGTTATTTTAACTGCCGTAAACAGCATGCAACTTCTTTTGAGGTTGCTTATTGAAAAAGTCTGAAATTGATAACATTCACCTGCTGGTTTCTATAATGGCAGAAAGACATTTATGGGGGTAACATAGTTTTGCAGCATTTTTTTTCCGCAGGCAATTGTTTAAAAAAAGAGTAAAACTCACCAAAGTAAAAGCAACAAAAATTTCATGTACTTATATTATAAAACATGCCGAGGTGCAAAGGACAATGAAAAGAATCAGGGTTTACTCTAACTTATTGAAGTTGCTTATATCATTCTGGTGACTAAAACAGCAGTTGACTAACTAGACTCCATAAATTAAACATGTTGAACATTGACAGTCTATCAAATTCAAAGTTGTCATATTGTTACAGCAACTAGCTAAACTTAAGATACCACTGTGAATCCTATTTTATGGTCAGACAATAGATGTGTAATACGCACAGACAATTTTCACTCAGCAATAATCTCATTGTCTAGTTGATTATGCAAGCAAATTATTGTTCTGACTTTCATTCTATGCACATTTGTATGTGGAAGAAAGTCATGTCCCTGAAGTATCTTAAATTATTATCGGTGACATCAAACATTTGGCAAATCATGGTATTTCTGCACTGATCATGTTGTTCGCAAATTATGTTAGACTGTAAGTATGTAATAAATTTATAAATTAGTAGGAATTACGTTTGCCCCTAAGGAGTCTAACGATTGATTGTATAGGCTGTGGTCAGTGAGTCCGATTTTACCTTCATTGGGAAATGGCAGATATACCGAAGCAGAAAAAAAAATACCCCTGGTACATGTATCAACTTTACCCAGGTAAATAACAACTCTAGGCAAACTTACCGAGGGAAAACCAATTTTACATGGGTGAAAAGGGCTCAGTGTAAACACAGCTACATATGTGTGAAAACTGAAGCATCCATTCATTTTTTTCACTGATTTTCAATTACAAACATGACCTGCATGGGTGGTTTTTCGAGCATCTGACTTTTCTTACATAAAAAATTGTGGGTATTTCTATCCAAATGTATCAGTATCAGCAGTCCGGCATATCAAAGATCTCCACAAAGCATAAAAAATGGAGTCATGTAGAACCATGTAAACCACTCTTTTAAACATCTCGAAATGTTTAAAAGGTGGAAAACTGACTAGAGAAGTACTGTTCAGCCGCTCTAGCAACCGGAGCTCCATATATTGGGTTGTATGAGCTCAACTCCACGTGGCCAGTGGTTTTCTCTGAGCCATGAAATTCAGCCTCAAACAGGATGTCGTTTATCCTTCCTCGCGGACTCAAGCGAGCTAGTGTTCTTGCGACCACCATCCCAAACGCGTCTTCTTCAGAGAGTTCCACTGCTGTTGATGGCCCTTCATTTACTTCTTTCAATATTCCGACAGCTCTATCAAGGACTGACATTCTCTTTCGGTTGAAGTCCTCCTTTGTCTTCTTTGTTGGATTTATGGCCGGGGATTCATTATCATCATCTTCCGTTAACTTGATTTTCACTGTGCCAAAGCCCTTTGCGGCATTGTGGACGATAACCGTGACAAGAAACTTTAACAACTTGTACCACTTCCAAGAGGAGTGGTAGACATCGCTTGTCAGTTGGCCAGACTTCTTTTTTCGCTCCAGGGCTTTGTTCCCTCATAAATTTCGAATACGAAAACTAATCGCGCTTACAGCTATGGGGAAAAGCGTTTCTTAACATTTTACCTGCATGAATCGTCTACGCTCGCTCGTACTTTCTCCTCCATTTTCGCCGTTATGGTCATGCGTAGATATTTCCTCCTAACCACGCCTCCTCAGGGACCACTTTTGCGCTTTCAATCCGGCCGCTATCTTACCAGGCCGGTTGTTGCTCAACTTCTCCGGGATAGCGCCATGGTGGTCGGTCTTCCCCACCATAGCCTTAAGGTCTCGGTAAAGGTAAATTTGGGCGGAGTTATTCAGCAGACCGTGAACTGCACTTCTGGAACCTCCTGTCCCGACGGACTTTTAAGATATCGCTTCCAAATTTTCAGTTCTAATAAATGATTACACTACCCCAAATATCATGTGAGGAATTTCTTGTTTGTCTTCGGAGACTGATTTTATGGTACCTTTTCTGCCCAAAGTAAGTAAGAGATGACAGTTTCGACTTCGGTGCGTGATAATTCCTTCAATTCCTACCATAACAAAAATTCCTCACACGGTATTGGAGTGCATTCATTAGTGACTCGATGCAACTGAGTGCAGTTATTTTCGCAATAAAGTGAAGTGGCAGGAGCTTCTGCAGCAGATTCGGTCAAATAATTTAATCTGTTAGCTTTAATATGATATATACTTTGACCCTATAAAAAAAATAGCGTCGCGACAATTTCATTTTTCCGCGGACACCTCATTTTCCTTTACCGAGACTGTTGGAAGAAAATTTCTATATTCCATCTTTTTACATTTTCGTGTAGAATAGGGTGACCCTACCTCTCATGTAAACCAAACCGGAAAATACAATAGGCAAGGGTTACCCTTCTAAGAGGGTGCCCCTTCTAGAAGGGTCACCCTATCTCCATGTAAACAGGCCCTAAAAAATGCCGTCATGTCGCTGTACAGTGCGAGAATTTCTTTGCATCGTAGCCCTGCAAGTGGAGCCGTGTGGGATCAGTGGCTTCGATTTTCTCATACGCACAGGGCAAATGTCGCACTGGGTGGTATTTTTGTCGTCTGTTCTGAAGATTTCACTGTTTTGAGAGGGTCTTTCACGTTGGTGAAAGAGGGTCTTTTCAAGTTGGTGGATCCAAGCGGACAATCCGTCCTATTCCGACCGCATGGAAGAAGGGACCGGAGAAGCCATCCTCCACGCGATCGCATAGAAAGGTACGTATGAACACATGAAATGTTATTTGGTCTTTACACTGGTTTATAAAAGTTGCATACATCAGAGACGAAGACGTTTCTACGACTGCTGTTTTCGCCAGCTCAGAACAGTTGATCTTGAGGATTTTGTATAACAGGCTGAAGTGTACAAGTTTGTTCTGCTGCCTAACTCCTACATTCTACATTCTCCTACAACGCATCGGTCAACTTCCATAGAGCATGTGCACTCTTCTCTTCAGGATTTACAAGAAACTCTAGGCAAGCAAATTTTCGTAGTTAGTTCAATGCATGAACATTTCTGGAAGTTGAGATTTTGCAACGTAGATTGTGCAAATGTGTAAGCAACCTTTCCACTAGTTAACGGCCCAGAAAAATGTTTCCTGTCTACAAGCGACACAAATATAACAAAGAGCATTTCAAACCAGTTTTTGACGTCTTCTCCACCAGAGAATCTACTCCAAAGAATCTCGTCTTCCTTTTCTTCTTGGGCTACTTGTTCCCGATATTCAGCCGCTTCTTACTCCATGGCAATCGGCTTGACATTTTCGTCGTAAGGCAAGACGTCTTCGCTCGCTGAAACAGAACTGTCCCCCTGAGGCCTCGGAAGATTGTTCTTGACTGCTTTCACTGGATTCACTGCATGGAATAATCGGACATCTCGACCTCGGAGACGCTAGACTTCTCTTACAAAACTCGATAAAAACAGAGGAATTGAACTCGAATGTCAAGCCTCTGACGTCATGATTAGGAAATCTGCTTTTCAATTGCGGGCTCATTAAGAACGAAGTTTAGTGATGGCGGCCAAATTTTAGGACACTTTGGAGCCGAAAAATAATACGTTAGAGGGTTTGTTGTCAACGTTCTTTGTCAATTATACATAATTAACCCAACGCCATATTTTATAACAGAATAAGGCCGAAAAAAAAAAGCGAATTTTCGTCCAAGCACTTTAAGGGGCAAAGCTTCCGCACTGGGCCTGCATCTACGGCTGCTGCTGCCGGCGTGCCGATTGGCTTATTAAGGTACTCGGTCGCCTGACGTCTGACTGCTACCAGCTCTATATTCGTATTCTAAAGAGCGTTTTTCCTTTCAGTCGCCCATAAGATGGCTTCTGTTACCGACCAGTTTTCGCATGTTTGGCTTGGGGGCATGCAGCGCCTTGCACGCATCTGTGGCGGTCAAGTCTGGGCAGCGACTTCCCCCAAGCTTGCTGACTCGTTTGACTTTGTACATTGCTCGCTAACTATTTTCTGATCCAGCACGCGCTGTTTACCACTCAGCGCGTAGAGCTGGGGAGATACGTGAGGTTGTTCTAAGTCACGCAATCCAGAAGTCGCATAGGCTAAACAGCCGCAGGGTAGTGTTCCCCTCAAAAAACGCCAATGCATCTATTGTCTCGTTCTTTTGCGCCTTGCGTTATGCGTTTAAAAGCTAATTATGTTGATACCAAGGAACAGTGACATTAGCTAAAAATAAGCTTGACCCCAGTCTGTCCTCTCGCTCTACGGGGCAGCAAGAAGGCGGAACGAGGTTTTTATACAACTGTGTCCTCCAAATCACAGGGCAATTCCATTTCCATCAAAAACCAAACATAAAGGAACAAACAAACCATTGAGTCCAATAGATACCTTACAAGACTTGTCATCTGGGAGAAAAAGTCTGACTTGCCATTTGATGTTCTATGTCCGGACTGAAAAAAAAGAGACAATAAATTGCATCATAAACTAATATGGTAGACACTACAGCTGCCCCTGCGGTTAAGTATAGTTGTATGCAGAATTCAATGTCTCCAGAGCCCAGGTAGAAGAATGACCATTAACAAACGGAGTAGCTTTAGCATAAGGCTATTGATGTTGAAGAGGGAACAAAACAAATCAGTACTGAATATGAAAAGGGCGTTCCATAGTTTGGTGTCGTTGGGAATGTAAGGAGTAGAGCGTTTGATCATGGCGGACACGCTGTTGTAGCAGTCGAAACAGAAACTAAAGGAAACGCAAGTTCAAATTTGAAAGAACTCGGAAATTCAGCAAAAATATGAAAATAACTTGCGGCCTAATAAAACGATTTCCCCTCAGCAACAAAATTTGCGAGATGAAAACACCATAAATTTTGTGCCACGAATATATCAAGTTACCATCAGCGAAAAAAGGTTTCGGGATATTTTTGTTACTTTCAATCAGAGTTCAATTTTGCTCGTACAAGTAAAATCGCAAAATCGAAAGTGACATCGATTTTAGCGGCCACTTTAGACACCGGGTTTTTGTTAGTTTGCTTTTTTCTTTTTTTTTTTTTCAAGTGTCTTAAGTTCGGAAAGATACATGTGCGATTTAACACAAAGATCACAATCGTTGATGCTAGTCTAAGTGTCAGCTGAAGTTAAGCTCCTCCGAATAAGGTTAGTACCTGGATGGGGGACCGCTGCGAAGTCCCTGTGACGGCGATAGCTAACTTGATTTCATTTCTTTATTTTGTTTGCCGTTGAAAGCTATTTTCTTATGTTCTTTCTACGTCAAAACGGCTGAAAAAACTGGTTCCCAAGAAATATTGGAGTATTTGTTCCATGCAAAATAATGTTCACAGTGGAACACACAAGTACGAAGCAAGATCTAGAAATAACGTAGAAATTTTGGTTATGACGTCAGCGTACGCCCTTCCGCACAGACTGTCGGGGTGGAGATGGGGAGGCAGGACAGCCTCTGCGAATGGGAGTGTTCGGGCAATTTCCTTTGGCGGGAAATCGCGTGGCAGCGTTACATTTGGCAACCCTCGTTTTTCTGGCGGGAAATCATATCAGTGACGAGCAACGGGATAAAGATCAGGAAAGAGACCGAGAAAAGAGGCGACAAATTTTGAGAAATTTAACCCCCACTCCCCCACAGGATGGCGGGTTTTTACAACGGGGTTTCGAGTTTTTTTTTCCCAACGAAGCCGACAAAATTTGGCCCCCTCGGACATTTTTCCCAAAGATGCCGACAAATATCAACCCTTCGGATTTCATTTTTCAAAGGGTGCCGACAAAAAAATCAAGGGTACGGATTTCAGCCATCTTTACGGCAGGGGGGGGGGGGGGGGGGGGGCATATAAAATGGAACGAAGTAGGCCTGAAAACATTTGCAATTCCGTGTTGACAGAGATTCTGGCATTTTTCAACAATCACATTTATAAACTTTTTGTATGAAATGGATGTCCAGTCGAAGCGAATTCACTACTTTTTAGCTTGACTTTTTAATAAGTAGGATTTTTGCTGTTGTTCATAACTGAAGTGAGAAGATGTAAAGGTTATCAGTCAAACGGAAAATTGTTGGGCAAGAGATTACTGTGCGTGTAATTTCAGTTTTAGTTGTTGATTACAATTGTTGGTTATTGTTAAAAAAGCTTGTTTGTTTACTGCTGTCATCTCAGAGGTGTTTGATCACTGTAAACTGCACTAGTACACTAATGACGATTAATTTTGCACTTTATGCAGACGCATAATTATTTCCATATACACTATATTGCTTTCTGTGGTCAGAAACGGGAGCTCCGCTTTTAGGCTTGGCTAAATTTATATATTAAACTGAATTTGAGAAAAATACAGGAAGTAAAGAATTGAACGGTGCCTTTACGTCAGAGAAAACATGAGAAAAAAACACCTCCCTCCGTGTTTCTCGCTAACTTCGTGACGTTGTTGATGAAAGATCTCAATATGAAGTTCCTTTACAGGAACAAATTGGTAATATCCCTGGGACAATAGGCTAAAGAAATCAGAAAGCAGAAGAGACTAAGACAACATTTGAAAACAAGACTGCTTTTGCATCTCTCTTTGAACTAGTATGCGCGTCATAAGAGAATAGCCATGTTGCTTGCTTTCGTATTTTGCAAAAAATGGGTGGGATGGAGGAAAATGAAAACGCGCTTCTTATACTCTTTAATTAGTTTTATCTTGAGGCAAGCTTAAATTTGGTGCCCTTTGAGATTTGCGGGGAACAGTGTATTTATAATCAGAACCCAAATGAACGAGTTGTCGTGCGCCTAAGATTTAAATAAAGTAATGCCGTATCCAAATGACCGCAGAAGGAGACAAGGATTTCAAATATCATATATTTCAAGCTTCGTTGAATTTCAAATAAATCGACGATCTGTCGATATCCAGTCCAAAATAGGCCCTCTCTCGTTCGGTTTACTGTTAGCAGCCGGCATATACAGCAATTGACATTCGAATGTTCTTAACTAGATGGTAACTGCGCAACAAAGATTTCAAAATTTACCGAACTGATTCAAATTAAAATAATCCGATTGATTTGACCAATACAAAGCTGTAGTGCAGCATTTGTCTTTTTCGGGGGTTGACATGCAGCAGCGAAAAATAACGTAATGGCCAAGCGAAGGTATTGTCTCGAAAGGTTCAAAAGCGCAAAGGAATACTTCTACTGCAATACAATCTTTCTACCTTTCCAGAAAATTCATAACTTTAAATACAAACTTGTGATGACAAAATAGAGGTTAACAATTTTGTTGGAGCACCACAGGCACCCCAAGCTCAGTGTGAGCATGGCCGACAAAGATGTAAGGATTTATATGGGAATCCCGATAAAAAGGTTAAGAAGATTATTATATGAAAAAAATCTCAATGAAAAAAGCCTAACCTTATTACCATTTTGGATAGCTTCCTCCCTGTGTGGTTATTTTCCAGATCCGACGCGATTTGAGCCATTTTTCAATTTCTGGGTTGTCAACGGGTATAATGAAATCCCAAGGCCGGAGACTAAATTCTCAGGAGCCACCAATTGGAGTCAAATATTTCTGGATAAAATGTTCCCACGGTCACAATTCCACGTCAGAATCAATTGACAAAGATTGAACTTTTATCTCAACCCATCATCAACGCAATAGCAGTCCTGCGAGCAACGCCGGGCGGTGAATATTGCAACAAAACAGCTTTCGAAAGAGTGCTTTATCACCAAAGTGGTTACGGCTTCCATCGTTGACGACAAACTGAGCCTTACTGGGGTGGCAGACTGTAGTTTGTCAACCACAAATTTCTTTATTCCCCTACGAGGTACGTTCAATATTCTCGTTTCATTTTTTTGTCAAAATCTTTAGCTTTTGCCTAGAATGGCAGAAAAACACGATTCCCGGTTCCTCCAGCCCGACCATCGAGGGAATTGATCAACCAAATAAGAATTCTTCTCTCGGAGTCGGTTTGAGAACCGAGACCAGTGGGTTAGAGGCGACCCTTGGAAATATTAACAACAATATGGCCAAAATGTCTACATTGTAGCCTTTTGGAAATGATGTGTAGTTCTAGACAGCAAAGTACTGAAGATTATGCAAAGTCGCCACCAGCGAAGCGACAATCGGTAGACTCCCTTCATGAACTGTCGCGCTCAAACGACAATTATTCTCCACCAATCAAGAGGTTTGAGTGCTATCATTCAGATGATGATGTAAGTCTTTATGCCGATGATGATGATGATGATTTGGATTGTGATTCATCGATACAAAAGGTCACCGAGCGAAAAAATTCATCGCAAAAGGTCACTGACCGTGAAGGCGGGAAAAAGCCCACCACACTGCCCAAGAGCCTCCTTGATTCCTCTGAGGAAGGAGACGCCACCGGCGATGATATCGACCCCGATGTAGCTGAACTACTTAAGAAACGTTGTGGAAAGAAAACGTAACCCTGAAAAAATCAAAGAGATTGTGGAAAAACATAAGCGACCCGAAAATTGTCCTGAGCTGAAGCCCACTCGGGTGAACCCAGAAATATGGAGACAACTGCATTCCAAGCAGAGGAAAGCGGACCTGAAAGTGGTCAACTTTCAGCAGCTTGTACGAAAGATAACAACAGTAAATTTGCAATCACAGATTGGTTGGCAAATAATACTCAGAATAATACTGATTTGATTACAAAGTCTGTCGATAGCTTGGCAATGTTGGGGAACTTGAATACGCAATTAGCCCAGTTGAGACGGGATCAGATACAGCCAACCCTCAGGTCCAAATACAAACTCATTTGCGCCATTGAAGTGCCGGCAGTATCTATTTGGTGATGATATAGCAAAGCAGCTGAAAGATGTTAAAGAAGCTAGTAAGATTAGTCGCTCGGTTACTCACCCACCTAACAAGAAACTTCCCAATGGGAACTACCGCCTCAGTGGCCAGGACCGTGGTGGGTTCAGTGACTACCGTAACAAATCTCGGAACAGGAATTTTCTATGGAAAAGCCAGTCCAAACCGTTCAGGCACCAGAAACCCCAGGGCCAAAGGACAGGCAGCAAATAATTGAGCGGTTAAAAGAGATACGAAACTCTGTAAGTGTCTTTGAACAGTTCCTTCCTTCTTTGTCATCTCATTTACAGGACGCCCGTTCCAATTTTAGGGCTAGCTGCATAGCTACCGATTTTGTAGCCTGGACTGAAATAAATAATGATAAGGAAGTTTTGTCTGATGTGTCTGGAGTACATATCAATTGTATTGAAAGACCAGTTCAACACTGGCTGCCTCCCCAAAAATTTGATGACCATGAGTCAAATAGAATAGATCAAGAGGTTTCTAACCTTGTTGAAAAGAGGGTAATATAGAAAGGGTTGAATATATCCCTCATCATATACTCTCTAGCACATTTCTTACACCTAAAAGAGATGGATCATACGGGCTGATATTAAACCTTAAGAAATTCAACTCATTGATTGTGAGCCACTATTTCAAAATGGATTCTGTGCATACTATCACTAAGTTGTTAGCTCCCAATTGTTTTATGGCTAGTATTGACCTTTAGGACGCATATTAGTCAGTCCCTATCACAGCATCTGATCGTAAGCTCGTATCTTTCAAATGGAAGAAACAGGTTTTTCAATTTACTTGTTTACCAAATGGCATATCTTGAGCCCCCAGGAAATTTACCAAGTTATTGAAACAAGCCTTTGCACACTTACATACCAAGGGTCATAATCTCTTGCTCATTTGGATGATCTTTATCTGTAACGCTGCACTTATCAAATTGCATCTGATTCAGGAATGTAATTGAAACTACTTTACTACTTGAGAAATTGGGATTTATAGTACATCCAGTAAAATCAGTCTTGGTGCCTACTCAGAGAATAGCTGTTCTTGGTTTCGTGTTAAACTCGTTGACTACGACAGTAATGTTGACAAAGGAGAAAGCAGTCAATTTGAAGCGGTCTTGTGCGCTCTTATTACAAGACCCAAAGGTAATCAATCGACAAGTGGCACGGGTGATTGGTCAAATAGTGGCCAGGTTTCCTGAGGTTATGCATGGGCCTTTATACTGTAGGAATTTGGAAGGTGGCAAATCCCAAGCCCTTAAAACCAATAGAGGTAAGTTTGATGCATACATGTCCTTATCTAAGGAGGCATAAAAAAATTGCAATGGTGGATAGCTAATGTAGAAAATGCACATCACATGACAAGCCCCAGTATAAAATAACTACCGATGCCTCTCTTCTAGACTGGGGTGCCGTACTGGATGACATTCCCACAGGGGAAAATTGGCCGTATGACGAGTCTCATGGCTTTGAAAACCTTTGCTAATGACAAATCTAATACTCACATCAGAATTATGACTGAAAACCCAACAGCTGTTAGTGCAATCAATCATATGGGAACCAGCCATTCTCGTTCTTGCAATTTTATGGCAAAGGAAATTTGGGAATGGTGCCTTGAAAGAAACATCTGGATAAGTGTAGCTCATATACCCGGTACACAAAATTTTGTTGCTGACTTTGAATCTCACCGCAATGAAAAGGAAGCAGAATGGATGTTAGCGCCATCCTTTCTACATTGAAGATGCACTAAACGAGTTAGACTTTATCCAGGAAATTGACTTGTTCGTGTCACGTATCAATACCCAGTTTCCAAGATGTGTCATCCAAACCCGATCCATCCGCCTTTGACGTAGATGCATTTACATTGGATTGGTCTACACTAATGTTCTATGCCTTTCCTCCCTTTAGTGTGATCCCAGCTGTCCTGAGAAAAATAGTAGCAGAGAAAGCCACAGGTGTTTGCAACCTCCCAGACTGGCCCACGCAAGAGTGGTATCCCAAAGCAACACAAATGTTGATGAAGGAAAGAGTAATCTTGAAAGCCAAAAAGGATCTCCTCAGGCTTCCAAGCCATCCCGAGGAGATTCACCCTCTGTGGCACAAGCTCAATCTTATGGTTTGTCTCTAATCAGGGACAGCTTAGATACCTATGATCCATCACTAAGTGCTAAGGAAGTTCTAATGGCGTCATGGAGAACTGGAACTACTAAGCAATACCAAACATATTTAACCAAATAACTAAGCTACAGTAATGAGAATGCTGTTGATGTTTTCGGCCTGGTATAAACCAGGGTGTTGAGTTTTTGATGACACTGTTTCGTTCCGGTTTAGGCTAGGCCCGTTCTGCGTTATCATCAATTGTCACCCTGAATGATGGCAGCAAACTTGGGGAACATCCTTTAGTTTGTCGCTGCATGCTTAAAGGGGATTTATGAATTGAGGCCACTCAGCCCTCCCTAAGTACAATCATATTTGGGATGTTAACATTGTACTTCATTTTCTTAAGACCTTTGATTTTGCTTGTAAGCTGTCATTCAAAGACCTTTCATTAAGGCTCACAATGTTATTATGTTTGACTACGGCTCAGCGTGGGGCAAACCATACATTTGTTGGATGTGAACTACATTCAAGCATTTGACGACAAGTACAGAATAACCGTCATGCAGAAGCTAAAATTATCTAAACATGGAGCACATTTGGAACCAATCGTACTGCACGCTTTTGAGGAGGACAAGAAACTTTGTGTGTTTGAACACCTTAAGGAGTACCTTAGTAAAACTACGGATCTAAGAAATAGCCAATCACAACTTTTGACTAGTTACATAAAGACTCATAAAGCTGTATCAAGGAGTATGATTTCTAGGTGGACCAAACGAGTCATGAAATCTGCAGGTATCGATGTCACTATGTACACTAGTCATAGCACCCGATCTGCATCGACTTCTTCATGTGAAGCAAAGGGTTTCAGTATTACAGAAATTATGAAAGCTGCAGGATAGTCTAACTCTGATACCTTTGAGAAATGTTTATCAGAAGCCTGTTGACCATGCTGTTAATTTTGGGACTATGGTTTTACAGCAGTATCTGCAACAAATGTTTTTGAATCAACGGTTGCAAATGCAGCTCATTGCATTTGAAGTTTGTTTTGTTTGACTGTTCAATAACGTTAAGGAGACTTCTTTACATTTGCCTCTTTATATCTCTATTTTTGGATTCGTGGCACAGGACTTTGAAATCTCATGTGACTCCGTAGTGACAATGACTGATTAACAGGATAGAATTATAAAATTAAACGAGACTTACCTGTAAGTTGAAGTTTGATTAGGATTCTATCCTGTCATCAGTCTGGAACGAAGGAGTCACATGCCCGTATCCCACCCTCCCTTTTCCTTCGTTCCTTTTATTGTCTTCCTGTGCCACTCTAGTTGACTCATGACAGGATAGAATCCTAATCGTTTAATTTTATAATTTTATTATAACCGTTGACAACCCAGAAATTGAAAAATGGCTCACATCGCGTCGGATCTGGAAAATAACCACACAGGAATGAAGCTATCCACAACGGTAATAAGATTAGGCTTTTGCATTGAGATTTTTTTTTTTCATATAATTATCTTCTTAACCTTTTTAACGGGATTCCCATACAAATCCTTATATTTTTGTCGGCCATGCTCACACTGAGCTTGGGGCGCCTGTGGGAGTACGTGTTTGAGGATGAAGGCCAAGGTGAACTTCATCTTAGCTAGCTACGTAATTGTTTGTAACCGGTGGAAAACTTGAAACAAAATTTAAATATACATTCATGTGCCCTCACCGAGGCCATTTACAACAATAATCTACATGAAACAATAGTTGACAACAGGTTATTCGACTCCGTCGAAGAACCTTTCTTGAAAAGGTTTCCATGTGTTATACTTCTTTGAAGGAGCTTTCTGCGATATCAATCCTTAAAGGGTGTCAACAAAACCTGTCAAAACGATCGCTTTGCTAAAAAAAACCTAAGTTGACCCGTTGACTATCCGAATAATGCTGAATGCTCTAATTTTAGCTCTCACCGCATTTATAAGTCAGAATTATTTCCCCGGAAGAAATACTGATCGAATTATTTTGTAATTACCGATGAATCATACAAATATGTTTATGTATGTATAAACAATAACTTCTGACATTTTCACCCTGAACAGGAAAATGAGAAGGGAAAATTAAGTGGAAAAAGCCAACAAAGGAAACACAATTCTCTCTCGCGTGCTTCTAGCTCATCAATACCCAAGATATACTTTAGGCGGACTTTAGTGACGATCTAATGATGCCTTCCGTCCTGCGGGGGCAAAATGCTAAACACTGAATGAATATTTGAAAAGAGGATTTATATATATAAATAACGTGACGAAAGGGAGGATTTAACGATTACATAATCCACTGAAACAAAGGACTTAAAAAGATAAATCCTTATTATTATACGTCATCAATGGCATTGCGTAAGCCGGCACACCCCGGGTAATTTCTCAAGCCCTTCCCGGACTTTTAGTATCTTTTGGATTTATAAGCAATTAAGTCAAGTATGATTATTCAATCACAGCAGACATTGTCTCAATAATTAAATAAGAGTATGATCAACTAACCCGCAGTCTGCATTGAGCCACTTGCAATGGATATGTCAGAACTGTAGAAACAGCTTTCGCAATTGCACCCAAAACAAAATATTGTCTACCGCGTAAAACCTACAAAACATCAAGAAATAACGTTTTTCAAAGACAAACCAGATTTTTAGTCTGTGAAAAAACACTATAAGCGCTTATTTATTCCAAATTGCACGAACAAGACAAAAGGATTTTCTGAAGTTGCCCCATACCAGAATTAACTAACGTTCCAATGCGAAATATGTGCGATTTCCGTCAAAAATATTACCCCAGTTTTAGGAATGAGTGTTTCTTTTTTTCGATAGAGCATAAAATGAATGCATGTAATTGGACTATTTTACGAAAAAACGCAAGCACAGTTCGCGAAATCGTTAGCAGGTATCTTTCTGAGACCTACAGGGACAGGTAATAATAAATTATACCCAAGGAGAAATGTTTGCAAGCACTATTGTGCAAATTGTCGAGTACTATTTCACATAAACTACATGTAGAAGTGCCAACCAGACAGTCAATATAATACATAGTTTGCTTATTTCCATCAGAGTGCCATTTTTGGAACCCAATAGTAGTTGTATTATTCTTATTTCGAAGTACTGCAACTCTCTGCAACTCAACTTATGTAAGTTAATAATAACATGTAATAATAATAGAAATGTAAGTAAAACACTTTGTATCTCTAACAGCAATGTAAATGTCAACGTGTTTTGCAATAAATTATTATATTGAAAGTACTGCTGTATTGTTTGAACAGGAACATACAATAACACAACACTCTCGCGCTTCAGCTCTATCAAGGCTGCCGCCTTGTCAGCCTCGCGTCTTCGCTCGGCTGACTCGTCGCCAAAAATATTTACTGGGATTTTCATAATTCTGAGGAATCTCACGGCCAAACTGCGATTTGGCTTCCATCAATCAAACTTCCGACGCCAAGCCGAGAGTTGACCGGAAACCACGGATGCCGATGCGTGACATAACCTACAAATCAGCATCTTTGGTTCCACGGTACATTCGTTCATTCGAACTCGACGCCAATGGAAAGCGATGGAATCTGTGCACATTGTTTTACTATAGAACCCCTAAAAAGATAAGATAATGGTATTCGAGCTGTGACCTAAACAAAAACTCCAATTCCCTTTCCGGAGGAGGAACGATCTTCCCGGCTATCCTCGGAAATTTGATTGATGGAAGACAAAGTGCAGTTTGGCTCTCAGCGCTTGAAGGTGAGATTCCGCAGAATTATGGAAATCGCAGTAATTTAAATTTTTGAGGGTAAAAGTATAGAAATAAAATGAAAAGTTTGAAAGATCATCGTATTTGCAAAGGAAGCGCGAGAAAATCCAGGCTTGAACGGGACTCGAAGACATGACCAAGGTGCGACTTCGCTGTATTTGATCTACCAAGTGTCCCGCTTCCGGCTTTGCAACTACGCTGATCTTTCCAACTTTTCATTTAAGTTAACACTGAAGCTTAGAAAAATTAACATAAAAGGCCACACACCATGATAACAAATAATTTGGTGATTATAACGCTCTTCTAAAGAGGTTTTTTTTTCCAAGCAAATAAATGCTAGTAAATGCGAAGTGGATGACTAGTGGAAAACTTGTTGGAGGACAAAACTTACCACATAAAATTGCGCAAAATGAAGAAATAAGTGTAAAGCTATCGAATCAGTTAATCTACCTTCTTAGTGTCACCCATTAAAAACTTCTTAATTGCTTCATAAACCATAAACTGAATGGCAGGATTTCCAGCAAGGATAAGAGATGGGCCTGTGCCACTCCAC
Organism: Montipora foliosa; assembly: GCF_036669935.1. NCBI lineage: Eukaryota > Metazoa > Cnidaria > Anthozoa > Scleractinia > Acroporidae > Montipora > Montipora foliosa. The sequence goes on along the minus strand of NC_090877.1, from coordinate 31,034,076 downwards.
AAGGCTCTCAAGCCTTCTTCACGGCTGACCTTTTGCAATCCATCTATAAAAATGTCCACAGGTAATAACCAGTCCTCAAATTAACACAGAAATGTGTTTATCAACTGGGTTGATATGGTAAATTGACTACAGTGGCCACCAAAATCTAACTCTGTATCGATAAACAGTTAAATAAATAAGCTGTAATATGGGGGGTCTAAATCCGCGAAGGGGTGCTAGCAGATTTAGTCCCCGGGGGTCCAAATTCGCTAGGGCACCGGTACGACGCTCTAACCAGCTGATCTACATGTATGAAGCCACTGATCATTGGACGTGGTCATTTGTGGGTTCTAATGTTCCCGTGATGAATGAATCATTGTGTAAAATATGAGAATACAAAGCCAGCTATCATCATACTGTCCATTACACGTTCGTAACAAGCACTGCAGAAAGAGTTAAAGAGGTGCATGAATCAAAGGTTTAACACAATAAGGAGCAAATCAATTGGGGGTTTTTCCAGACACCACCTCAATTCTCATTCCTTCCTACATATAAAAATAATAATTAATGGTAAATCAACTTATTAGAAAAAGCCTGCATAGAATTAAATAGTGCCTTCATCAGGTACAATAACAATGAACACCAGGTCACATCCACAATGAATGATTTGCATCAAATTTAATTGTTAAAATATTAGTATTGTTGACTTAGGTAATTTGCTACTTAGAATTACAGTAAAGGTGGACTTACCAATAATTCCTTTGTATTTCTTCGTTTTGTTGTCTTCTAAACCTTTAGTTCTGAAAGTCGCTCCTTGTAACTTTAAGCGAGTGTTTACTACCCAAAGTGGAGTCGTCATCAAAACATTAACTATTCCTAAAAAATATCAACTGCCATAAGGTGCAACCCTTTTTATGTTAGCATGACTAGTGAGTCAAACCGACTTTCAAGTCGGTATAAACCTTTCAAATCCAACTCTAACCCCACAGCTCCTCTTGCAGTCATCATCGACTTGACATCCCCTGACTGTCTGCAGAGGCCATAATATTGTGTAGAGCGTTACATGCATGTAGAGTTTTAGTAAACAACAAATACTTATTATTAGTCACAAAGGTGGGTTCACACACTGCTTTTACAGAGGAAAGTGGCATACATATAAGGACCTGGGCACCCAGTATCTCTCTGTGCATTCAAACACATATCATCAATATTGCACCCAGCTGTTACCAGTGACAGGGGCTGTCAGATGTGAAAAGGAAGGACTGGTTTGAACTATTAGTGATCAACTTCTAGGACACGCCTTTTTATTAGGTCGATGCATCAAAAATCTCCTGTCCAAAGCCAGCAGTCGCTGCAATATCATCAAAGTTTGCATAGCATAATTTTTATGGTCACACCAAAGAGCAAATTAGGGTCATCTACACTTGATTCATTAATTAAGCCAGCTTTCCTTAGACAACTTAAGGTGTCCCTTAACTTTTGGCACTATTAGGAAAAGAAAAAAAATAATCTAACAACACTGAGTCAGACCTTTTCTGGAAAGTATTATTAATGAATCATTTTATTCATACCTGCTAAATATCCAAACAGCAAATCCTGGAGTGATGAAGATGTCATACCCTTTCCAACAAAAACCGCCTTCTGGCCATTAAATGTGTAGAAGTAAAGGAAATTTGAACAAAAAAGGCTACACAACACAGGAAAAAGACCTCGGTATAGAGACTCCCTGAAAAAAAGATAATATATAATATTGAATTTTTGACTTCGGATATCTCAAAGAATTATTCTAGCTTCCTGATTGTTTCACTCAATCTCAGTTAAGAGCTCATATACCGTATGACATACATCTAATATGGAATCAGATTGCATCAAGTGTTGCCAAGCTGGTAACTGATTAGGTTTAAATTTTAAAAGTCTGACAGAAACCTAATTTTTTTCAGTAAAAAAATGAAATGGCATTTTAAGAATATGGACTATCTCGAGTTTCCAATGAAATGATTCCTTGATTGTCGTGTGTTTGCCAGAGTTGTTGGAAAATATCCCGACTGCGTGTTTTCGTTTTGTGGTTTTGTGGCTACTGGTCACGCGTGACGAATACGTTAAATTTTTAACGCATGCTCAATACGAAATGTGGAGGCGGCGTGCAGAGTCTACTTTCCTCTTCCCGACTTATCTAGTAAGATCGAAAGAGACTCTGCTCGCAGGGTAGAAAGAATCGGGTGTCAACTGACAGCCTTCATTTATAATATGAACTACGGATATGAAATCAAGTGAAGCTATGATCCTCGCAATTATGAACGCAATTTTTGCAAATTGCGTAAAGAAACCTGAAAAATTCAGGACTTCGACGGGGTTTGAACCTGTGACCTCACAATACCAATGCGACGCTCTAACCAACTGAGCTATGAAGCCACTGACGATGGAGCTGGTCATTTGTGGGTTGCAATGTTCCGTAGAGGAATTGATCAACGATGAAATAATATGAAATGGATGATATACGAACTGCGGATATGAAATCAAGTGAAGCTATGATCCTCGCAGTTATGAACGCATTTTTTTGCAAATTGCGTAATGAAGCCTGAAAAATTCAGGACCTCAACGGGGTTTGAAGGCAGTTCGCAGTCTGCAGTTCATTTATGACCCATTTCATATATCATTTCATCCTTGTTCATTCCTCACGGGAACATTGGAACCCACAAATGACCAGCTCTCAACGTCAGTGGCTTCATAGCTCAGTTGATTAGAGCGTCACACCGGTATCGCAAGGTCGTGGGTTCAAACCCCGTTGAAGTCCTGAACTTTTCAGGTTTCTTTACGCAATTTGCAAAAATTGCGTTCATAACTGCCAGGATCATAGCTTCACTTGATTTCATATTGCAAGTTCATATATGATCCATTTCATATAATTATGCAATCTGTACCTTAGCACGTGCCCGAACGCTGATTGGCTCAACATAATTGTCTTTCAAGTACGGGGCGCAGTTATTCAGCAGGCCATGAACTGCATGCAAAAGCTTTACAATAGAGTTCCTAGGGCTTGTGTGCACATTGTGAAGCACATTGTTATATTTTATCAAGCAAATGTAGTGTTTGGCGTATTGTTTTATGACAGTGCATGTTCTGTAGAAGCAACTGTTACATTAGCTAATAACAAAATCAAAATATTTTTGTGAATGCCAATCGCCGCTCGACATGATTCAGGGGTCACAAAAGCTTGACTGCTTTTGTGGGAATTCATCTCATGTGGGAATTTTCCAGACATAACTAATCGATGATCAATGACATCAATTAGTAATAAATGAGTAATCGATGAGTAATCAGTTGGTTAGTCATTGATTATTGGCGATGATCAATTAGTAATCGATGAGTAATCGAAGCCCAAAAATTTTGTGGCCTATCGACTACTCATCGATGATATCAATTACTCATTGATGTAATTGATTACTCATCGATGACCCATCGATTACTCATCGACTAGCTTTCTTGTACCATTTTTTTCGTTTGTGATTCTTTTAGCTGTGTTAGACGAAAATTTTCCTTGTATCTCAGTGAAATTCCTGTTGACAATGTCGACGCGCAAAGTGGTAATCACAAATACAGATGATTCTCAATTGTGCAATATTTCACTTAACCCATTCCCAACTCTTTATGTAATAACAAAACTACTGAACAGTAACCAACCAGTCTGAAACTGAAACTAACAAATTCGCTGACAAGAATCGACTACGTGGTTATCGATTTTTTTTTTGGTGGGTGTTTGTTAGCCAAGAAGCACTGCGCCTGAACAAAATCCCCATCGCGCAGTTTGCAGCCCACGTGTTGGAAAGATACCAGGGTAGAGGATCCGAAATTCTCAACAAACCTAAGACCTTTGAACAACTGTCGGAGGAAGGAAGAGAGCCCTACCGAAGAATAAAGAACTGGCTACAGCAAGAAGATCCCATCGGGGATCTGAGGGGAAAGATTCAAGGTACACGAATCACTTTTGAACACGTGTAATTTGATCAATTCGCAAAACTATTTCCGTTGCAAAGTCCATATGCCTTGTGTACTGCGCTGACATCGTTCATAGAAATGCTTTTTTTTTCATGAGTGCTCCGTCGCTTTGCATATTAAAGTCGTTTTGTTTTAGTTTTATAGGAAAAAGGAAGCGAGCTGCTTCATCAACCGCAAATAGGAGGACAAAATTTTCGCATTTGCACAAAATGGCACTTGAGGCCTTGCACAAAGTGAGAAAGTATCCATCGCACGGAGTTATCGAAGAATTTGCAAATCTGAACAACCTTGACGGGTCAACCGTCAAGGTGTGGTTCAACAAGAAACGGCAAAGACATAATGGTGAACCTTCTGAAGCTTAATTTCTATGTACTACTAGCTAAAAAGAATAAACCTGGAAACATCTGTTTACACTTAAGTTGTTTTGAGTTTGTTTTTCTTCGCCAAATACCATTTTACAGCCACGAAATAATATCGATTGATGTCACTGATGTCATCGATTAGTTATGTCTGGAATATATCATCATCAGCTCTTTTGACTTTCTTGAAACTTACATTGTAAGGTAAAGATTATTTATTTTAAAAATGCCTTGTCAAACAATAAGCTTTCGCCCAGTTGCGTGATCCAAATATAACGAAAACCCTACCCTAGTGGAAAAATGTTTGTCGAGGATTGCCATGTGACCAGCCTGAACCAGGGTCTTTCTCCTCAAAGACAAAGAGGGCAGACAAGAGAAACCCTGGGAATGAGGTTGACTAAGAGGTAATATTAAATACCAAAACACTAAAATTTTATTCAAATAATTCAATCTAATAGCTTTAATATGATATATAGTTTGACCCTATACAAAAAAATAGCGGCCAAAAAATTTTCATTTTCTTTTACTGAGACCTTACACTGCTACAGTAAATTGCAACTGATCATACTAATGTCTAATGGCTAAGCCTCCAATTTAGTTTTCAGCAACAAGAACATTATTACTCACTAGACAGAATACCTGAAAGTTTGACTTTGTTCGATGCAGCAAAATGCACAATAGAATTAGGACGCTGGGATTTCATTGGATAAAAGTTAGGGAGAGGTTGTAACTGAAAATATAAACATCTTCCAGATGCAAAACAAACTTGTAAACACATGAACCTAAAATCTCGCAAAGGGCAAACATGATGACCACAAAAGCGAATGAAAGGATCCTAAATAAGAAATTTTTGCACCTCATTGATATTGGGATAAACTGACTGAAACGTTACATTGTTGCAAAATCCATGTTCTACTATCTTTGTAAATTGGTTTTATAGCCATATGTGTCAAAATAAATTGAGTTATTAGGTAATTACTCGGAACACCTGAAAGGCATATGCATCCAAGTTATAATCTCGGTTGACTCTGTTCGGTGCAGCAAAGTGGACAATAGAATTACGAGGCAGTGATTTCATTGCTTAAAAGCAATTCACTTGACCCCTTGAGGCAATATATAAAAGTTTTACCTCCCTCTATTCAATAAACAAAACTACTTTTCCCAACAACAACAAAAAAAAACAGCTGTGACGTGTTGAGTGTCGTTGGAGGGGATTTCTGCATACATGTACATGAGGCTTCAAATAACCTCAATTCTTACAGAGTTCAATGAAAATCCTGATTTATAACATGCATTGGCAAAACCAAAGCGTTGGCAGATGTGTTGGGGTTTCAGTGTGAAAGTTCTAATGTTGTTTGCCGATTTAGAAACTGAAGTCCATGTTCTGAGTGAAAGCTCAATAGCAGCTAAAAAGTGAAAATGCTGGATTCAGATACATGTAGTTAATCTAAATGTTGCATGCTGACATGACAAAATTCTCAGTAAAGAACTCCCAGCAGCGGTATGTTGGAAATGTCCGAAATTTCTTTTTCTTTCAGCTGTTCTTGTTACGAGCATCATCCGTGGATGTCAATTTTTTCATTGTTTCACGGTCTTCATGTTTGCTACCTAGAGGGAGGCCACCGCATCACAGTTAATTTCAAAACTTTGCAGCTGGTATGAGGAGGGTGAAATTTTACTGAGCCACGTTAATTACAAGGATGATTTTCACAAGTTTTCTCCCTCACTTAACTCTAGTGTTTCACTCTCCCTTGGCCCAATGGTTTCACTTTGTATGTCACCCCTGCATTGCATAGATTCACATTATTTCCGATCAGACAACATGTACCAAATCAAACCACTCCTTTTGTTTGTTGACCTATTGATTTATTTGTAAACACTAAGCCATGTTCACAAATACGTCATCCATTGTCATGAGCCCTCCAGATATCAATCGGCCACAGAAACATTTACTTCTTTTGTTCCGTACTTAAAACAAATTTGAGCATTGCTTAATTACATGAAGTCTATTCAATCCTTGTAGTTTGTTTCTAAATCTTCCAAAATGTATCACCCTACTTATGCGCAACATGGTATTCTGAGTAAATGCTTTAAAGACCATCTTGTTATAAAAAATCAGCCAGCAGAACCAAGATAACTTAGGGAACCAAGACAGGGATAAGCTCAGAAATCTCATTGTCATTGTCAGCTATGCGAGATTGTGACCATGTAATAGGAATACAACAGATAATAAATATATGTTATTTGCCAGCTGGGAGGTCCTTAGAGCGAAAAACTGTGACAGAGGTTTTGAAAATGCTGCCCAAGGCCGCAGGCCGAGGGCAGCTTTTTCAAGACCGAGGTCACAGTTTTTCACTATACAGGCCGACCCTTAGCTGGTAAACAACTTATTTATTTTTTCCTCTCTCTCCCTTTCTCTCTGAAATCAGTTTTTTTTAAATTGTTGACTTGCACCACGCTTGATGGCGAATGTAGTATAAGAGCGACTTACAAACTGAACGTTTCAAAAAGAAATATATTTATTTGAATTCTATTTCCAAACCTCTTGTCTAATAAAAAGTAACTTTTGTCTGTAAATGGATTTGGTGTAAAAAAAATGGAAATTTAAGGTCATCCCACATGCTCACGCAACCAAGGCTAGTATTCTGCCCACCATGAGTGGGCCGGATGAGAAAATTCTGCCCACCCCTGGAACCAATCAGCTTAAAGGATTTCCTGAATTCCGGCGGCTCATGCACTGAGAAAAAAAGAATGATTTATATTACTTTTGGTGAAGCAACTATTCAGCGATATGCACAAAAAGGTCATCTACAAAACCTTGCTCTGTTTGAGGAGATACTGTAACATTTGGTGAACAGAAAAGCCCTAGACTACCAGACTGAGTCTCAATCAGTGTGGCAATATCAATAGGAATGATACTAAGCTAGTTTCTACATTTTTAAAAGTGCAAGTATAAACAGTAAGTACATACAATCCTTCTTCATGAATGATGTCCATTAAGACATAAGCTGTGTTCCTGGCTTTCCTCTTGTCATCAACTAAAAAAACATATTAACTGTGAATGTTACATGTACAAGTACTGTAATTTAAGCAAATGCAAAGTAAATTCATTCAGTGGACATAAATTAAATTTATTATTTTCTTTGCAATTATGTATTTGCTTGTTTACTCCACATTAACTAATTAAGTAAAATAGTTTCAATGTTCAAGCAACAAGGAAGAGTAGAGAAGGGCATGATATAGTTAGACTAATTATAATTACTGTATGCCCTTTTTAATCATTACATTTTGTTAAGACAGAAAAAGAAAGCTTACTATATACAAAGGAAACAAGGGACAGAGAGGAAAATGAATTTTACAAAGGTTGTACGTGTGACAGGGATTAATACTGAGGAAAATAATACTGGCAGAGAGCTCCTTTAAACAATCGTTTTGTTGGTTTTCAACAAATAGAAATAGTAATAGCAATCTAGACTATTAACAACATCCAATTACCGTTGGCCAAAATTCCCTTATGTTAACTTTGAATGCCATATGAGTGCCGTAATTATGTTGCTCAGATACAAGAGATAGGGTGAAATTGGACGGCTTACCATCTAAGATGTGATCATGAAATAATTGGCAGGCACAAGATTTAACAATGTCAGGAAGCTTGATAAGACCTAACCTGCGATCAGGCGTACTTTTCCTTAGACATGGTGCTGGACTTTGCTGTGATTGGGCAAAAAACAATAGAGCTCTTGGAGCCTCGCTCCGATTGTTTACAGAATTGCAAATCATACTTCTTGTAAATCGGTTAACAGCTGATGAAATTATGGCCGCCGAGAAGGATTTGAACACGAGTGATGTTTAGGTTCTGTTTACAGCTGCTGTTGCTTCGACTTCAGATTATTTTTTTAAAAAACCTTTAAAGGAAGAGCGGAGAGAATGCATCCGAAGAATGGTTTGAGAAAAAGAAGACATTACAGTTGTACTTCCTACGGGATTTGGCAATAGTGTTATTAATACAGGCCCGAACATTCTAGAAGAAAATGCATCGTTCTTCTTCCACCAACTCGAGAACGTTTGTAGTTGTGGCAAGTCCTTTGGAATAATTATGTTCGGAAGCAACAAGTTGCGAATCCAAAAAGAGCCGAATAGAACTTTAGGGCTGGCACATTCGGGGAATCAACCGAGCTTGAAAGAGAAATTCGACACTGTTTACGGAATCGCTGAACAATCTGAACACACTTATAACAAAATGATAGCTGAGTAGCTGCTACTGAAAAACTTGAATTTCTCAAAGTCCATTAATATTTTTCCTTATACCTATTTTATAGCATCTTTTATTGGCATCTCAAATATTCGAGTTTAATTTAAATAAAATTTATTGTACTGTTGATTGCGCCTGATGATGACATAAAAAATTCAGGCTTTTTCTGCCATTTTATCTCAAAATTCTTTGTTCCTTGATGGTTTGAACAGAGAAACCGCACCAACTGTCGAGCAGGATTTGCAGGAACAGCTTTGATTGCAGACATCAAAGCCAGAGTGCTATTTTGTTTATGTCACATCTTTACTTGAATCGCAGCATGCAGGTAATTTCCGGTAAAATCTGATTGGCTCACATTTATAGCATGACACATGATAACATCACTCTTGACAGGTGGGCAGCAGATGACTTGTTAAGAAATTGTATCAGGCGTACTTTTTAGCACCCTGTCTCAAGAAAAGTATGCTTGATCGCAGGTTAGATAAGGCCAAGGTTTACGCACAAATGTAATGAGGAGTAATATGATCACAGAGCGGCACTTCATTAATGATTCTCACTACTTTGTTTGTTACTTAACCAATAATTGACCCAGAGGTGTTTCATAAGAACATTACCCACAATACGCAACCATAGGTTATGTAAGGATATGCAAGTGCATAATACATACTGAAAAGAAACTGTTTTGTGACATAACGTTTTAGTTTTGTAATAATTTTAAGAAAAACACGACACTCTTGAGTTTTACAGACATGTTTCGGCAGTTGCCTCTGCCATCTTCAGTGTGAAATGAACAATAAATTACAGTGAAATATAAATACTAGAGAAATTACAATAATAACAATGACAGTAATTAAGACTACGAGAGTAGTAATTCAAAATTAAACAGAAAGTTTTAAATTAACGTGTTTGACCTGTGCGTTAAGTGTTGGTTTGTCCCAAAATATGTGCAACACCTCTTTGATTTTGAGATCAAAACACGAAGATGCCTGATCAATGATGGCAAAATTGTCACGGGAGCATGCAGAGCGACACACTAAGGAGCTCTCCAGATGCTTGAAAATGTGTGAGGCCCTGTCCGTTTCCAAATGTTCCCTTAAACGTGTGTTGAAATGTCGGGTGGTTTCACAGACATAGCAAGCTGCACAGCCTGCACACGAGAATTTATAAACAACACATGATCGGAGTCCATTGGGGACAGGGTCTTTCACACTAAAGGGGCTACCTACTTTGAAAGAGGAAAACGCTAACACGATGTTTGCATTATTACAATAGAAATGTGAAAGTCAACGAATGCACTTTTGGGCGATGCTAGAAAAATAACCTATGTAGGGTATGTACGATGGCAGAGGCAACTGCTCAGGAGTGTCGTGTTTTTCTAAAATTAGTTTCTTCACTGCTTTTATCTAGACCAGTTTTGTAATAATATTAAAACTCTTGCTAATTTTATTGCTTATAAAATCAATATGGCCATGCCAAGACAAAAAACAATCAATACATGTAAGTACAAAAGAAGAGGGCCCAAGATTGACCCTTGCAGTACTCTTGAATTTGTCACAAGATCAGACAGAATCAGACATTGTGTGTGTGATTCTCTAACAATTAACTAGTTTATGAATAGGATCGAATTTCTCTTTAGCAGGTTTTGATCTAGGATTGCCAATAAAACAGGGCATGAAACATGGTGGCATTGAAATGGGATATCTGAAATCGTGTGAACAAGAGTACTGAGCTTTTTGATCATGAACAGAGGCAAGTGCCTTCCTGACTAAAAGTGGTATGACCCTCTCTGTAAGCAAATCTCTTTATGTTAAACACGGAGGTCGAAAAAACCTAGTGGCCTGACGCAACACGATTCCTCAGCCTGCAATGACAACTTCAACTATTTTGGCTAATGCGATGGCTATGACTCCTAGCATTATGCCTCCTGGCAAATTGAATTTGTCATCCACAGAAGACATTGCAGAAAACTGAAAGTCTGGAAACAGATGTGGAACAACTACATAATCATTGCTAAACTTGGAACACAGCCGCCATAATACAAGGTAGCATTGTTTCTTCATTGTATGAGCGTAGACGCATTAAAGATCTTCAATGGTTTTCAGTTTGATAATCCAAAAGATAAAAACAAACTAAGTAAAATTATCGAGAAGTTTGACCCATAAATTATACCATTGGAGAACTCAATGAGACATTCGAAAGATAAAATTTTATCGCAAGAAACCAAGAAGAGAATGAAAGTATTGATGCCTACATGTACGTCACAGCTCTCGCATGCTAGTGAAAACATGCGATTTCTGTGATTGCATGCATGCTTCATTAATCCTTTGTGACTGAATAGTACTTAGCAAAACTTGACAAGCACACACGCAAACGGCTTCTACAGGAGAGAAAGCTAAATTTAAAGAAATGTATTGACATCTGCAGAAGCAACAAAACTACAAATTCACAGTTGAAAACAATTACGGCCGCACAGAGCAAAGAAGTGCATGGCGTGAAAGACAAACAACAGAAGAGACTCTCTGAATGATACCACATTGCAACCTCTGGGTCCTGCCACACAATTCTTGAAAACCCGAAGAATAGGAAGAAATTTTCTGTGGAATTCCTAACGGTAGAAGAGCACCTAACACTGATCTTCGGAGCTCAGCATGGCAGCTCTGCAAGTGGGCTTGATGATGGTCAAAGAAGAAAACGTCAAGATTAAGCAACCACCCCACCAGGCAATGTCAGCGGTCAAGAGTCTAAAGACAATAAAAAAAATAAAACAAACAAATCCCACACACTTTCCGACTGGGATTGCCATACTGGCAACCCAGTAATGAAGAAATTGTCAAACACTACCCTGAAGTATTCCAACAAGAATTAGGAACACTACCTGGGACGGTGCATTAAGAAGTGGATAAGAATGTAACGCACATCGTAGCACCCCCTAGAGGCGTACCAGCCTCACTCAAAGGCCAACTGAAGCAGGAATTTGACCGCCTTGAGAAGACAGGAGTCATCACTCCAATAGACGAACCCACCCTATGGGTTAGCGGACTAGCTGTGACAGTCCAGAAAAATGGTGCTCTGAGGATCTGCCTTGACCCCCGACCGCTGATTATCGCACTTCAAAGAAAAAGTTTTAGAAGATATACTCCCTGAGCTATCCGAGCTGGGAATCTTTTCCACAGTCAACTTCAAATCCAATTACTGGCACTGTGTCCTTGTACCCTAATCAAGCAAGCTTACCACATTTGCCACTCCCTATGGCAGATAGCGTTTGTATCATCTACCTTTTGGTCTATCTGCATTGGAAGGGGTACTCTGTATTGCAGATGACATTTTGATAAGTGGAAAGGACCGGAATAATATTCAAAGAGGCAATGTTACATGTAGATCAGGACAAGAACTTGGAGGAGCCTTTGCAAAGATGTTTGAAGCAGGGTATTGTTCTGAATGCTGACAATATGAGACTGCGCCATACAGAAGTAGCTTGCATGGGCCACCTGTTATCCAGCGGTGGTCTGAGACCTGACCCCACTAAGGTGGAGGCTAGCATCAAGATGCAGACACCAGAAATTCTGAAGGAATGCAAAGATTAAATGGTTTTGTTAATTACTAGCAATGTTCGTTCCAAAGCTGTCAGACATTATGGAGTCCATACACCGTCTGACAAGGAAAATGCTCCATGGCACTGGTCTGATGAGCCAGACAGTGCATTCCAGAGAATAAAACAGATGGTCACTCAAGCTCCAGTGCTGACCTACTATAATCCCCATGGTGATCTTACCATCCAATGTGATTGAAGCCAAAACGGCCTATTTTCATTTAACAACTACATTCATTCAACTTCACACAGGCTTTGTTTATTCGACAAATATATTCAATTCAACTTCAACTTGTGCAAGAAGAATACATGTATTTATTCAACTTCAACGCCCAAAGTTATGTTTTACGGAACGAATACATTTATTCAACTTCAACAAAAATATTTTCATTCAACCAAACATATTTAGTCAACTCTTCGCAACTTCCCAGACACTGATAAATTCTTATTCACAAAGCTCCACCTCCCTACCCCCCTGCTACCCCTTCTTAACAAAGAAGAGCATGATCTGGAAACAGCATGTTGAAAAGCAGCATGGCGGCCCATAAACAACATTGATGATATTGTTAAGTTGAACGTTATAGGAAGTTACAACAGGTCTGCAGTGTGGTTTTTGCGGTTGCGTTGAAGCCTAAAAGAAATTATCGATCTCCACAGATGGCTACGAAGCTTTAAGGTTGAATTTGAGTATTGTTTTGTTTAGAAATCCCCCTTGATACTTGTGAGACAAAGAAAACAGAACTGAGTGTGAGGCCAGGAGGCCAGGCCAGGAGGGTAGGGAGGTGGAGCTTTGTTGAATAAGAATTAAATTAATCAATTTATCGATGTCTGGGAAGTTGCGAAGAGTTGAATAAATATGTTTTGTTGAATGGAAATATTTTTGTTGAAGTTGAATATATATATTTGTCCCATAAAACCTAACTTTGGGAGTTGAAGTTGAATAAATAAATCTTCTTCTTGCACAAAAATAGTCTGTGAAGTTGAATGAATATAATTGTTGAATAAACAAAGTCTGTGTTTAAATTGAATGAATTTAGTCGTTGAATGAAAATATCATGTGTTGAAGTTGAATCAATATACTGTAGTTGTTAAATGAAAATATCCTGTGTTGCAGTTGAATCAATATAGACTATTGCATACAAATATACATTGTTGAATTTTGCAACAAACGGTCAACCATACTTAGGAATAGAGTTGTCTTAGAAGAGCATGTGAGTGCATTTACTGGCCTAGCATGTCGTCCGAAATTAAGCAGTACATCTCAGCAAGCAAGATATGCTGAGAGTTTGATTCTTCCTCTCAACTCAAAGAATCTTTGATGAGCCATGATGCATCCTGCCACCCCTTGGAAAGAGTAGGTACCGGCATTTTCGCCACTGATAGCAAAGAATACTGTACCTGGTTACTGTTGACTACTACAGCAACATTTGGGAGGTTGACAGATTACTGGACACCAAAGCCAGTACCGCCATTCTAAAGCTTAAAAGTCACTTCATCCATTATGTCCGCCAACTGTTGCCTGACTGTTTGCAAACTTTTGGTCAACTGTTGGATGGTGGACAGTTGGCCAACAGTCAGTTTAGGGGAGTTGTTCTTTAATTTTACCAGCTGTTCAATGCACTAAAAATCTTATGCCTGGATACCCTTATTTGATGACAGATACATGTAGTGGAGGCTATAATCTGATTGCTTTCACCAAACTCCTGCACTGCCCCATGCATTGTACATGTGTAACCTCAATAATTGAGGTGCAGACTACACACAAAAGTTTCATTATAGCAAGTTATTACATATTACTGTCTGTTCATCTTCATACTAACCTTGGAGTCTGGTTCTTGCTGTATCCAAAGGATAAAATACTGACATGGCAGTTACACTTCCCTATATTATTACACAACAAACAAAGACAATGTTTCAGAGCTTTTACAAGTATTTGTAGCCAGCATGCAGTCTGTATAATTTCTCAATTAGTGAACAGAACCACGTGGGCCACGTTAAAGATCAGAGTGAATCATGTTTTATTCTCATTGCCTTATATGGGTGTTACATGTGTAATGTCACTAGTTAAAGGTTAAGATGATATATCACAGGGGTTTCAATAAGTTTTTCAGTAAACGGCTAGGTTTGTGGAGTAGGTGGGTGTGGCAAGAAAGAAAGCATAAGGCCCCTTTCCCCTAGGGGGGTGTGGGGGCACACTACCCTAGAAAATTTTGAAATTTTTTGTGCAACATGTCTCGCAACGCCATTTCTACAAACATTCTCACAGTAAAATACAAGTTGTTTTACGGGTGTTACACTGAGCAACATTTCGTGCAACTTGTCTCCTTTCGATGATCACATGAGCTTAAAGGAACATTTTCATAGGCTGGTGCCACAAACTGTTGTGACAAGTTGCAGGACAGATATTACACTGCACAATGCTCAAACAATTTGTTGCAACCATTGTGGAAAGAGACCTCAATTCTACTTTCCGCAAAAGTTTCTGCAACTGGTCTCGCAATGTTTTGCCTGTTGCAAGGTACAGGTAAGATACATTGGGCATTGATTCATGCAACTTGTCTCACAAAAACTTGCACAGTGTAACAGCATCTTTAAGGTTACGGCAGACCTTCATAGATGTCCTATGCGAATATTTTTTTTTAATGTGCTTTGTTGGGCAAAACAGCCCTAAACTATAGTACATCAATTGAAAGGCTATGAAATGCACTTTCTGGTAAATATATTTTCTTTTTCACTTGACTGATGTCTCTCTGATCCAATTTATTGGGTATCAAATTTCAATGCTAAGGGAAGCCTTCTGTATGATGTCATTCACAAGGCGTTTATCATCAAAAGTGTGTGAGGCGTTTTTGATATTCCAATATGTTGCTAGAAAATTTTGTTTAAAATATGCCTGTCAAAAATTTTCAGATAAAGGTTAAGTCGAAGGCCATTGTGGGAGTTCAATTTTAAAAAACGGAAATCCCTCACACTTTATTTAAGGTTGGTATCTAAGGAGTCCTCAGGCGAAATTTCAAGATAATCCGCTGAATTTTTATACCCTATCATTCGCTTAAAGAGGATACAATTGCGCAAAAACGAACTAGGTTTTTTGCACTTCCAAATTAAGGCTTTACAAACTTTTCATGGCTTTTGATCCAGCACCTGTCAACACGCAAAAACCGTAGATAACAACAGCCAATGAGAACACAAGGGATGTCCTAGAGAGTCCCTTGGGATGAACCACAAAAATGTTATGATTATTTCTTTATTTACGGCCGCAGTTCTTTTTAGGTTTAATATGGCTTCTTTTCTTGTTTATCCTTTCCCAGGAAAAAGTTATTCCCAGGGAGTAAACAGACGACAATGTGTGAAAAAAGTTGACGATTTGTGTAACAAACAACATGACTTGAAATTCAAGACCACAGTCGATTTCCCACAGAAAGCATGACCAAATTCCTTGCATTGCCAGTTTCTAATTGGCTTTACTGACTGAGAAAGATCTATGGAAAATAAGTTTTTGTTACAGTCAAAACAGCTCAAGCGTTCCTCTGACGAGCGGATTAATGATTTCATTGTTGCAAATTTGATTTCAGGAATCACTGCAATAATCTGGTCGTCGGATGAATGATGCAAACTTCAAATCGAGCCTCAGTTCAAAACTTGAATTTTGATTGGATTATTGCTCGCTTCCAGTGTCAGGACGGCATGAGAATTTGACAGGTGTACCAATTTGCATAATTTGCTTTTCTTTCTAAATATTATTATTTCATTTCTCTGTCCAATCTTTGGTTCGAAAACATAGTGTCTCAAGATTACAGAAAGGTAATGTTGCTAGAGTGAAATGACTGTTGTTTTACAGATTATGCAAATCAGTAAACCTAAGAAATTCTCACGCAGGCCTGGTATCAGAAGCCAGCAATATTCTAATCAAAATTCGAGTTTTGAACTGAGGCTTGATTTGAATTTTGCATTAATTTATTCATCCGACAACCAGATAATTGAAATGATTACTGGAATCAAATTTGCAATAATGAACTCATTAATCCACTCGTCAGAGGAACACTTGTCATGAGCTGTTTTGACTGTTTTGACTCAAGCATGCGCAATAAGACCAGAACCCCAAGTATTCTGGGAAAATGGAGTCCATTATCCAAGAGTCTCTCTGGGCACTCACCCGCTGACCAAGAAGCCCAAGGACTCTGGGTACGAGATTGGAACCACTTTAAAAAACTCAAAGCAGAGGATTCTAGACATCACATTTTTGAAGGGCATCTGAAGAATGGAAAAGCACCAGGAATAGACAAGATACAAGCGGAGCTGCTCAAAGCTGACATTGACTATGCTACCACTAAAGTCAAGGAGATCATAGACATAGTGTGGAGAGACGAGAAGACACCAAAAAAAATAATGGAGAAAAGGACTGATTGTCAAACTGCCAAAAAAAGGAAATCTGAAAGAATGTAAAAACTGGCATGGAATTACGCTGCTGTTAGTTGTCAGTAAGGTCATGGGGAGAATTGTGATTGACAGGATACGAACTGGAGTAGAGTCGAAGCTTCGAAAGGAACAAGCAGGTTTTCAACCAGGTAGGGGAACTACTGAGCAAATTTCAACCTCGTTCCCAGGGTCTCTCTTCTCTGCCTCCATTGTCGTTGAGAGAAGACCCTGGTTCACGCTGGTCACGTGGCACTCGTCGACAAACATTTTTCCACTAGGGTAGTGTTTTCGTTATATTTTGATCCCAAACCGCACCTGGGCGAAAAAATATTCGTTTAACAAGGCATTTCTAAAATAAAAAGGTCAAAAGAGCTGATGTTATATTCCCACAGGAGATGAATTCCCACAAAAGCGGTCAAACTAAAAGCAAGAGCTTTTGTGATCGACAAGACGACTTCAATGTCGAGTGGCGATTGACGTTTGCTTTAAAAAAAATTAATTTCGTTAGTAGCCAAAGTTGCTTCTTCAGAACAAACACTAACATGAAAGAATACACCAAACACTACGTTTGCTTGATAAAAATGTCTCTTTTATTTTACTGCGACTAAAAATATACACGCTATTAAAGCGCGGTGCAGTGGTAAAAAAAATCTTAACGACATCGACAATTTACACGAAGTTGTTGAAATATAAATATCATAAGTCAAACTGTCAACTCGCTGTACAAGATTGCGACCTTAGCAATCACGTTGTTTAACTTTCGAAAGAAAAACGAAAATCAAAGAACAAAATGAAATACCTGCACATGCTAATACAGTTTGATTTGATGGATTTGAGGTCGATATGTGACTCGAGAACTTAAAAAACAACACACCGGCTGATCGCTGAACATGTTTCTTTTCCATGGATAACCGTTTCGCTTGTTTTCTTGCACGACAAAATCTTCTTTCCTTTAAAATTGTCGCAAACTATTAGCATTCTTCGTTGATCCGGACCTTCACACGGATGAAAACTTGAATAACGTGAGGATATTTTCTGTGGCGTCTGATCGATTTGACCACAACTTTTTTTCTTTCACATCGGGTTCCATATGTGTAGTACATAAAATACTGCTGTCAAACGTTTTGTCAATGGTTATCTGGCCACAAAATCAAATGTGTGCTGATTCCCTTCTTTGCAATGTCAACAAAGCCTACATTGCCACCCATCCCCTAACACACATTTCCCCAACCTCCCAGATTCTGGGAGACACGTGACCAGCGTGAACCAGGGTCTTCTCTCAACGACAATGGAGGCAGAGAAGAGAGACCCTGGGAACGAGGTTGAGCAAATTTTCATATTGAGAAATGTCATCGAGCAATCAATAGAATGGCAGTCATCATCGTACGTTAACTTTATAGATTTCGAGAAAGCGTTTGATTCAGTCCATAGGGATAGTCTATGGTTGATTATGAGAAGCTACGGCATACCACCCAAGATAATCAGCATGGCGAAAACACTCTATAATGACTTTGAATGCACAGTAGTGGATAGCCAGGATACAACGGAGTGGTTTAAGATCAAAACTGGAGTGAAAAAGGGTTGTAACATGTCAGGTTTACTATTCCTGCTAGTCGTTGATTGGATTATGAAAAATACATTTCAAGAAGGGAATACTGGAATAAGATGGGTGTTCAATACAAAGCTCGAGCATCTCGACTTTGCGGATGACATAGCCCTTTTGTTATCGACCAGGCAGCACATTCAGACTAAGACCGATAAGCTGGCCCAGGAAGCAGGAAGGGTGGGACTGAAAGTTAATGTAGACAAATGTAAGCTGCTCCAAATAAACACACGGAACAACGATGTGGTAGAGGTAAATGGGCAAGGAATAGTGGATGTTGATAGATTTGTGTACTTGGGAGCTACGGTTTCCAAAGAGGGTGGAGGTAATGAAGACATCCATAATAGATTAGTTAAAGCGAGAGGGGTACCGTATTTACCCGTGTATAAGTCGATCCCGTGTATAAGTCGACCCCCATTTTTGATGCCAAAAAAAGCAATTTCTTAATTTCTTTGTTTAAAGTTACTGGGACACAACAGTAATCTTGTATTCTTCGATTTCTGGAAATGTGGATACACAAAAAAATCAGGGCCTCAAGTGCTTTTAATAGTTTTGTGGTTCAGCAGTTGTTGTATATGCGGGCATTTTGTCCTTGAGTTTCGAAAAAGTTCTCAGAAAATCGAACATGTAAACCTCAAACTAACCTGTTTCATTGTTCAACGACAAAGGGCTTTAGAGGATAAGCACATCATCACAGAAGCAGGAGTCAATCTTTGAAAATAACTTGCGAACGATGCGAAAATGTGCAAGGTTTAATTTTCCCTTGACCTATAATTTTTCACATGGCAAACAAAACAAAACTCATTTAAAAGCATTTAAATCAGCCAGGTTTGTATTAAGAATAAAAAACAATCATTACCAACCAGCATTTTCACGCAACACGAGTGACACTGCTTGCACGCAAACACAAGGTATTGCGCCAGGTTACTAAGCTGTTGAACAATCGAGTTTGTTTGAAGAAACAGAAATGCCTTTTAGAGCTTTCCGCCTTTGGAAAACGAAAATTTCCAGTGTCTATTTCATATTTGTGCTTGTGAGTATCTTCAACATTTAGATTTGGACAAATCCTTTTTCATTTCAACTGGAATTGCTTACATTCATTTTGTAGTCTTTTGTCATTCATTTTGAAGTCTTTTGTCGGCTTTTGTCCACTGCGTTCGTTATGCCCAAAGACAACATTATGATGTTAATTTTGAATAAATTACTTAGCTGGAACTTGGCTCAAAATCTTTGACCCGTGTATAAGTCGAGGGCGATTTTTGGAGCTTCTTTTGAGGCCATAAAAGGTCAACTTATACACGGGTAAATACGGTATTCTTGAGATTGAAAAAGATCTGGAGCAGCCACAGCATCAGTCGACGAACCAAAGTCAGGCTATATAAGACACTAGTGAAGCCAGTCTTGATGTATGGCTGCGAGACGTGGAAGATGAATAAATGTGATGAAAATAAAATCGATATCTTCCAAAGCAGATGTCTTACACGGATATTTAAGATACGTTAGCAGGAAAGAATTACAAACAAAGAAGTCCTGAAGATGGCTGAGATAGAAAAACTCAGTGAGGATGTGCGAAGGAGAAGATGGAAATTCATCGGCCACATCATGAGGAAAGAACCAAACAATGACTGCAGAATTGCATTAACCTGGGCCCCAAGAGGGGCGGCAAAAACGGGAAAGACCAAGGACAACATGGAGAAGGACGGCGGAGAGAGAAAGAGAACAAGCGGGATGGAAGAACTGGAGTGAGGTACAAATGGCAGAGGCTGACAGAGATGGTTGGCGGGATTGTGTTGAGGCCTAGGTAACAGATAACAGGAAATCTATACCCCTTGCTCCCTTCCATATTCTGCCAATCCTGTCAGTGACCGCTAGTGCCATTAACACCAGTAATGACTTCCTCCAACTCCCCCATGTACAGTTTCTCTGTAACGGATAAAAGCTACCGGTATTCCATATGTTTGTCAATAGCATTACTGGAAAGCATGAACTCCTTGCTATGGATTTTTTCATTGCAACAGAAGGTCATTGGGCCCACTTAGTTTACCTGTTTTACACAAGCAAGCCTTATTTGAAAAGCATAAAGCTATCAATTATATAAAAATAAATGACTTGCTCTGAAACACAGCCCTTGTGTTGTTATCAATGACCCCTTCTTAATCAAGAATGAAAAAGTAATAAATGCTTGGGATAAACAAATAATTAATAAAATTAACATGAACTGAGTTGAATTGTAACTATGAAATATAACACCATATAGATGAATGTTAGTCTTATAATGCAGCAAGAAATCACTTTTTCCCTGCACTCCATTTCCCAAGCTCCAACCCTCTGCGGTTTGAACGTGAGTAACGGCGGACCGTGAAATCCAAACGTTACATTCAACGTAAACAGTCTTTGGATAAAAATCAAAGCTCAAACTTTTGCAAGGCAGGTGTTAAGCAAACACACTTTTAAAATCTGAAGAAAAAAAGGAAGTGATTTTTGGATCATAGTACCACTTCAAGACAAACACCTACTGATCGTCCGACTCGTATCGTTTCTAAAGAACTCCGACGAATGCTAAAAAGAGGCGGCATGATATTCAGCTGTCTTCAGCTGTTACGTTTATGTTTTCGATGATTAACAAAGTATGCCAAAAAATATAATCATATTGATCACAAATCATAGATCTAACTCACCACAGCGCCGGCCAAAGCATGAACAAAGTTTCGATGTGAAAACAACATTTTAAACGTGTCTGGCAGCTCCACACCATGGGAGCTCGCAGTTTTGGAGAACACTGTCATTCTAAAGAATCATCGTGCGGGTCACAAACTGAAATATTTTTTTCGATCGCAGATACGAGCACCCTCGATAACCTCCCGTATTGCCTGTGTGCGGGCAGAAATACCGGCAGGAAACGTTGGCATGCTCTTGCACGCAAATATCACGCAGCATACCCGGTGCAGGTAGGAACATGTATCATGATATGAAGCGTTTATGTATCCAAGTTGCTATCTGCTGACCAAACTGCATGACCATTCTGGGGGGGTGGGGGGTAACGCAGGGGGTGAAGGGCTAGGGTACCACAGCTGAAACAACCCAGAGCTCTACAAAAACATTATCTGAAACATTATCTGAAACATAATGTTTAGGTCAAAGATTAGCATTTTTGTCAAGTTTTGGGTTGTTTTAGCTATGGTACTCTTCACGCCCTACCCCCCCCCCCCCACTCCCCGGAATGGTCATGCCGTGACCAAATGACCAACCGGTCGAAAGTCAGCGTGCGTACCGGGCGATTCGGTGCATTTTATTAAACGCTTCTTTCCACCGGGTTGACTGAAAAAATCTTGGGCCCGTTTCTCGCAATTCTCCGGGCTCGAAAAGCCAATTTTGAAACTGCGATCCGTCCATTTAATTAAATAGAGAGCTGGCCTTTCATCAGGCCCCAGTTGTTCAAAGGCCGAATTCTTTCATCGGGTGGATAAGTCACTTAAGTATAAATACACAGGTGATTATACAAAATCGCGCGCTCTCATTGGCTCGCTATCTCGGATTATCAGCCGATAATCACC
Organism: Montipora foliosa; assembly: GCF_036669935.1. Lineage (NCBI taxonomy): Eukaryota > Metazoa > Cnidaria > Anthozoa > Scleractinia > Acroporidae > Montipora > Montipora foliosa. The sequence continues at coordinate 31,012,325 of NC_090877.1, read as the reverse complement.
TCGAAGGACAAAATGGCTGCCAGTAGTCGTTTTTGCCACTGCAAGTGAAGATGATTTTCGCGTTGTTTTTTTTTTTTTTCTCTTTTTTGAAATAATCACCTGTGCAATTAAACTAAAACAATTATTCTCCTCAGGCGAAGTGATTATCGGAGAATATTCACCGAGACGAGGTCGAGGTGAATATTCACCTTTAAAATCAAATCACATATTACTTGTGAAACCCCTAATGTAATTTACATGATTCAGTGCACTAAATGTAATCTTCAGTACATCGGAGAGACCAAACGTCGTCTTAAAGACCTCTTTAATGAACATAGGCGACCTATTATAAACCCCTTTTGTAGTTATACCCCCTCTGCGGTTTCACGACACTTCCTGACCAGTGGTCACGCGGAGGATCACATGATCCTTATACCGCTCGAACAACTGCACACTAGTCGTGACTCCATCAGAAAGGCTCGTGACCTCATACACAGAGGAAAAACACTGGAGCCTGCAGAATTTAGTTTAGCTACCTTTTAACTTTCTTTTGTTTTTTTCATCTTGTTATCATGTATTATTCTCTCTCCTCTTTTTTATGCATTTCCGTTTTTATAACACATCACGTAGCCTTTTTATGTCATTTCCGGTAAATATAAAGATCTTGTTACTAGCATTTATCCATTCAATAAACCTGAAGAAGGCTGGTGTTGGTCAGCCGAAACATTGCAACAACGCCCATGTTCACGTTGTCTTGACCTACCTTTGCAGAATATTTTCTATATTTTGTACTTTCCATTGGATAAAGTTTATATCCGTCCTTTGAACAAAATGGGCCAGATTTACAAGATCTGAAGAAACAACATTATTGCAAAGTTTCATGCCCCAGGTTGCCGAAATAAGCCCGAAAGATTCGGGACTTCGAGAAACGGGCCCCTGTTCCGAGGTTTGCGCTGAACATTACATTAAACCGAACACTCGGAAGTCCAAAGCGTGAAGAAAACCGCCTGCCAGGCTGGCTATTAAAGGTTGAGTCATCCCTTGGCCGGGCATCAGTGAACACATGTCGGAACTGGTGATATTCTTATGAGTTCTCTTTTGCCAAACGAGGTTCACTAAGACTTAAGACCAATTTATTTCTAACGACACACGAGCAACATGTCAAGTTGCCCGACAAACAGATCAAATGTTTGGGATGCTCTCAAAGAGCCCTGAGTTTTCTAAATGCTTCAACTTTCGTGATTCGAGGCAACAAATCCTTATCACGGTGGATTGTCAATCTCAGTTCAAGGCACCCAACGAGCAACTTTAGCGAAGAGCCTTTGAGAGAGAAATCTAGGCTCGTTGTTTTTATCAACTAGAAGAATTTGATCTGTTCGGGTATCTTAGCTGAAAATTGAAGAGCCCGAAAATTTCAGTTAGGGAATGAAATGTTTATTTCAGAAATTGCTAGCTGAACGTTTAAGAACTTCCCAGGGAAACCATTTGCTTATAAGAAACTGCTAGGTGACATTTTTCAGATTTTTGAGTACCAAAAATTGCAAAAGTATGCTTTCCGAAAACGTAAGCCGGCACTACTTTTCCCTTGTTGCGAATCAAGGTTTTGGGGAATGTTTTAGTAAAGAAATCTATATCTGTTTGGCAACGTAGAAACGAATTTCTTAG
>NC_090877.1:30985681-31003181 GCF_036669935.1 Montipora foliosa | reverse complement strand
TGTCTATGAACAAAATTGAATGTAACGGTGGACGGCTGACACTTCATGGCGACTAGTGAGTAAATAGTGGTGATCTGAACATCTTTGTTGTTGTAGTGGCATAAGTTGGAGTTTTCATTTTCTGCCAGCGTTGTGTATCATCAAGATGGCGTCGAGTTTACCCTTGAAGGAGACGAGATCCCTGGATTTTTGAAAGGTTCAAAGAAAGGGAATATTTTTATCACTACTCAGAAGGCAAGTAATTCTTCGAACATTTTTATGTGATCTATTGGATGTGATATATTTTTTTAGTGATAAAGCCATACGTGTCAAAACTCAATTTATCGCTTTTTCTTCCTACCAGGTGATATTTGCTCCTACAACAGCCAGCAATTATGGTTCATTTTCGATGAATTTTCACAGCGTTCGAAATGTGGAGGTAAGTTTCTGATTCCTGGTAGTTACCGAATCTTGCCTAGGTAGCTCAACATTAAATATCGTCATTTCACACGTCAGCATAATTTTTTTGGGTTTCAATACCAGGTAAGTCTTTACGGTAACCGGTCGCGTCGCCACAAGTTAACTCGCCTACAGGTTAACTCGCCTACATCGAAGTTAACTCGCCTACACGTTTGAAGTTAATTCGCCTACACATAAAGTTAACTCGCCTTTACATTCGAAGTTACTGTTGATGTTATAAGATAAAGCAAAAACAAGAAGTTTACTCGACAACTATCAGGCAGAAAAACGAACCATCGATCGGATATCCGATTTGAGTTTTCGTCTGTCAGCGCCCTTTAATTTCACGTCATTCTTTACCAGTTCACTTTTGACTGCGCGGCCGGATGGTTTTCGTCGATTTGCAAGAATTTCATGCCAAATTGTATGAAAGGGTAGGTTGTTTCATCGACTAACATTATCGCGCGGCGATTGGGAAGAGACCCGCAGGCTGGTTCATGACATTCCACTGTATGTATCAAGGCGCGAGACATGAAAATGTATGCAAGGTGCGTGGGAAAATGACACTGTTATTCAAACGTTTGTGCATTCGATTGGGAAATCCTGATTTAGATCTTAAAATCCGGATCTTCGGATTTCCAATCGAACACAAAATCCGAAAACGGATTTCGCGACAGATTTTGTTAATTGAAATCCTTACCCGACATGGATTTCCAATTTTTGAATCTGCGACAAAATCCGTTTTCAGATTTAGTGTTTGATTGTTTTTTCAACAGATTTTGATTATCGGTATACGAATCCCGGTATGCTTAAAGATCCACCTTCATTGTCGGTCATTTGGATCAATCCCGGTATGTATTCATCAAACTCTCTTTGATCCTCCTCCACCCTCCCATGGGCCTCTGAATGGAAGGAAAAAATCACACCTTTTAAATTTCAATAGACTATGAAACTGAAATTAGGATTTATTATATGAATAAAGGGTATGAATAGGCACGTGTCCAAACAAGTGATTTGCCCATTATTACTAAACTGACCAATCCGAAAGCTACTAGACAATGGATTTTAGTTTTTGATCCTAACCTGCGTATAAAAAGGAACAGAGGCTAGCCAAAAAACTCATCATTTAACTGTCTAAAATGAATTGTTTTTTTAGTTTCATAGAAGTTTACAAATGTAGGTTATTTCCTAAATTCTTGGCACCTTACAATGTTATTTAGCTAGGCTAGGAAGTTAGGTTAAACACAGGTTGTCGTGCATGTGCAATGCATGCAAACTTTAATATAAAGCTTAAGAACTTATGTAAAACAAACTAAGGAAACATTTATGTCTACTAAATAAAAACACACACGAGTGAAGACAATGTTGTTTTAATCTGTGGCTTATTATGATGTTCTACATAATGAATAAGTTTCCGAAACCGGTCTTGCAAAACTAACTAAACAGTTCTCATCAGAACTCTATGACCACTCCAAACGAACTGGGAGCAATAGACTCAGTAACAATATCACCTAACATTATCCTTCAAAATGGCGGATTTTACTCTCGAAACATTTGTCATATAATTTTTGCGGCCTCTTTCACGTAAAGAAATTACTTACCTTTTTACTTGAAAGATTTCTTAAATGGTATCCTACCCTTCCATACAATTTGGCATGAAATTCTCTAGTTTGGACGTTAATATACTTTACGAATATAAGCATAACAATACTTGCGAATCGACGAAAATCATCTGGTCGCGCATTCCCGCCACACAGTCAAAAATGAACTGGTAAAGAATGATGTGAAATCAGATATGCGATCGATGGTTCTTTTTTCTGCCTGATAATTAGTTGTCGCGTAAACTTCTTGTTTTTGCTTTATCTTATAACATCAACAGTAACTTCGAATGTGTAGGTGAGTTAACTTCATGTGTAGGCGAATTAACTTAGAACGTGTAGGCGAGTTAACCTGTGGGCGAGTTAACTTGTGGGCGACGTGACCATAATCCAGTCTTACTTCTCTGTTGAGGAAATTATCAACATTTTTGAGTTGTTACAAATTTTCAAACTTTGTGAACAAATATAAATAAATATCAGGAAAGATGGATGTTGCTTTTGTGTCGTGTATGGGGCGCAGTGCGTTTATTTTTTGCGCCACAAATGAATCTGAATAAAAAGCAATTGCTTCCAAAGGTAGCTTGATTCCTTGTCTTTCGTCCTGCTGAGTTTGGACTTTACAGCTACAGTCGAACCTCGATTATCCGGACTTTTTTTCTGGTCCCAATTTTGTCATGAATATTTATTAGTCATGATTAAGATCCATAGCCATATTCTTTTTAAAACTATGTAGCGTTGAAAATTGAAGTAAAGGCGAGTTTGTTTCGCTTTCAAAAAGCAAAATAAAGCAGAGCTCGCACACGTCGTAACTAATGCAGAACTGATTGGCTTAGAATTGCTCTGTTGCTAAGGGAAATTTCACGCTCTATTTGCTTGTTCGGCAAACAAGCTACACTACGTGACGAATGTTTATTCATGATCATCATGGGTGCTTACCATTTAGCCAAATAATCCGAATGGAATGATCGTTGCATAAAGGTAGGCGGTTTTTTCGAATTTAATGACCAACCGGATGAGAATGAAGCGTAAGCAATCCGTTCTTTCGATAAAAGATAAACAGGCTATAATTTTGCGATTAGAGAAAGAAGAAAAAGGAACCAATTTGTCAGCTGAATATAGCGTTAGTAAACGGCAGATATCTGATAAGATCATGACGCTTGCCAACGTCTGTACAGGTGTTCACAACGGACAGTGAAGATGTAGACCATATTGTTTTCCAAACGATTTGCAAATGTTTGTTTCATGAGTAAATGTCGCTTTCTTAATGTAATCAGTTTTTGTTCCTCATTAATATGCATATTCTCGATTATCTGGACCCTCGATTATCCCGACTATTTCGTCTAGTCCCAACGAGTCCAGGTAATCGAGGTTCGACTGTACTATATTCTGTGAGCACGTCAAGGTGACACAAAGGTAGGTGAATTTGGTTTCCACGAAAACGTGTTTGGTTACAGCTACTTGAATTAAATGGTAATTCAAGTTTATATTTTATTCATATACAAGGCCCAAATGAGCCAATGAATGAGTTGCCAGAAATCTGATCTGTGCTTTATATGCAAACGGTTCTGGGATCACCAGGTGGCAAACATTGCAAGTCGCTGTGAGAAAATGTATGGCGGAAACTTATTCGACGTCCAAAATAAACGATTTCGGAGAGACATTAACGCTTTTTTCGTTAACTTTTATCAAAAATTTGGGCAATGTTGATACGTGGAAAGTGTACGTTTTTGTTTGAATAACCCTGAAATATGAGAAAAAAATTCCTTGCGTGAGGTTAATTATGAAATGGTCTTTAACTATTACAAAATTAGGAATAAATCTGGAGGAAATATAGGATGACTTTTGGCCTATTTCTAAACTCAGCAATTCAAATAATATTGGAAATATGCCGAGTGGCGATCATTGCGTTGTGTGGGGTTGTAACAACGATCGAGGGTACCCAGAGGAGCAAAAGATTCTTCCTCATGCCGGAATAATTATTAAGATTTTAAGATGTTAAGATTTTAAGATTTTTAAGATGTTTTTTCGTTGGTAGAGCTATTAATCATTACCAATTCGAGGTTTCAATCTGTACAAAGGTCTGTTCAAATAATTTTGTACAAGGTTACAGAACCTCTGATTGTCCTACACCAACTTTGTACATAAGAGAGTATGGTTGTGAGAGTACTAAAACCTCAAAGACCTGCTCCAAAGATCAGATCTACAGAGAACTAGTATATGAAGTCATAGTGGAGCTTGACAAGTTTGCTCAGATCCAGTGACTTTAATACTTGTAGATGGTATTTTGACAGAAGAAAGGGTTTGTTTATATGTTTACAACAGCTGGTACATGTCAGATATGAATTCCCTAAATCTAGCGAAACAGAGACTGCTGTATTCTTTGGAAGAGAAGCATTAAAACAGCTACCTCGAGGCAGAAGGAGATTGAAAACGTTTGCTTGAGCGGAATCAAAGTCCAATCAAAGTGATTGGATTCTCACATAGCTTGTAGAAAATAGTAGCGGCTCAAAAACCATTTGATTTTTCTCAATCAAACAAGAACGTAACCTATGGATTTCCCTCGTGTTTTTCATCGCTCATTTCATCCCTCCAAAGAGCAATAACTTTGTAAAAACGATTTCCATCTACTCTGACAACGACTTCTCTTCTTTGAGGAAAAGGAAAACAAAATTTCCAGAAGCCGTAATTAGTTTATGCAAGAGGTAACTAATAAGAAAACAGCCTAGACGCACGTAAATACAACTAAAAAGGCTTTTTATTGTGTTATTTCCACTAGATTTGTACCTAGTTTTGTAATATTTCAAGACCATGACGAGATGTCAATTTTACAATAAACCTTACAGATCCTTACATGAGCAAAGCTAAACCGAGTAAATTTTATCTCATATTTCATGGTTATTCAAAAAAAAACTTACACTTGCCAAGTATCAATATTGGCCAAATTGATTTCTGATATAACTGTGTCGAAAAAAGTGTTGATCTCTTTCCAAAATCATTTTTTGGACGTCAAAATAAGTTTCCACCATACATTTTCTTACAGCGACTTGAAATGTTTGCCCCCTGGTGATCCCAGAACCCTTTGCGTATTAACAGGGATCCGATTACTGGCAACTCATTCTTTCTTGGCATAAAGAACAGAGGGATAAAGGGGGTAGTTTCTAAAGAAACTGCATCGGTGGGGAAGTAGTATACAAAAATTTGAGTTGATAATGTACAGTAAATTAGCCACCATAGAATCTCTGTACGGTGGCCAATTTACATTATCAACTCCGTTGATAAAACCAAATTTTTGTACAGAGTGATAAAGCTATCTGTCAAATATAAACTTTTGCTGGTCTGTTTTATTCCTTGACCTAAATTCACGCCGTAATATTTCCTTGGTTTCTTTTGTTATTTGCCTATTCTCGGCCACCCTGCTCGCTGTCAACACTAAAAAGCGCCCATACATAGTAATTTTTGTATGGAGTTTCCATGTCAAATCGGTTGTAAAAATAAAGCTGTAATGGGGTGGCATGTTCTGACAGTAGATATGAATTAAAACTATGAGTTCTGACTTAATCCCGTTTTGAAATACCCAACTCTTTTTTAGCCTTGCTTGACCGCACTTAAGAGAAAACTAGGTGTGCAAAAAAACTTCCTTTTCTAACAAGCTTAAAAGTCTGAAAGCCCAAGCAAAACTCTTGTGCTGTATTTAAATTCTGTGGCGTACACGTGCATTGCATTCTTAAACTAGTGAGCCTTTGATGCCATTTTCTCCTCAATCCAGCTCTCTCAAGAAATTAAAGTTAGTAATGGCGGACCATTAATTAGGAAAATTCCAGTTAAACCAAACTGGTGTCTTTTTTAAGGCAAGACTTAAACCTTTGATCGCTTAGTGTTTAGTTAACATAGCTTTGAAATCCAAAGAAAAAGTATTAGTAAAAATTGATTTTTTGGTCACAGGGGCACTTTATTAAGTAGTGATCTTAGAAATTATTTATGTCAACAAAACATAATCAGCAAGCGGGTAAACATAGTCACCAATTTGGCAAATAAAAGGGATGCAAATGTACGCTCGGCTTATAGAATTTCATGAAGTTCACGAAGTTTCCTCCCATTGATGTCACCTTTTTTTTCCTTTGGCAACCATTTTCCAACTAAAGGTCGCCAAAAAGGTGACTTTTTGAAAAACTGAGCTTGGAGCCCTAGTGATACACAAACAAGCACTAGCAACACCAATGTCTTCTTAATTTTCATACTTTTTTCCAAAACCTAGGAAATCTGAACAACAGATGAGTCAACGCAAAAAAAAGCTGCTTTGAGCTGCCTCTTCGAAAACAAAGCGTTTGTGCCTGCGCTGTCGCGAAACTGCTGTTCAAAGTTGTGTGTTTTTATGTGTTTGCACGGTTTATCATGGAGTCAAATTGCTGTAAAATTGCACCCGGTTTACACTTGATAAAATTTACATCAAGCTGCTGGGACAAAACTTGCATATGTAAACAGGCCTTTACAGGAGCTTGTGCCTGTGTTTGTCTTAGCTGTTGCTCCTGTATACAAATTGACAGGACTAGACACTCGTACGACGCTGGATTAATTAAATTATGTTATGAGGTGGGCGTAATGACCTCATGGTTATGGGTTTGGGAGCTGACAGAGATTCCAAAGTTCGGAAATATTACTTTGAAAGATTCAAGCAACCAATTGATACCAAACTTAACAATTGCTACCATTCGATATCAATCATGCTATCGATTGCCATTGATAATCGATGAGACCCGATGGGGTCACACAAATTTTCCCCATAGATTGGTTATCAATAAGTATATGAAAATCACACAGGCCCGGGGGCAATTAAGGATTAATTATTTTCATGCATCTTTCCAAAGTTTTCACAAAATTTCCTGGTTCATGAAGCGATAAGGGAAATTTGGAAACTTTGAAAGCAGTTCAATCAGAGTCTGCATCTGGAAGAAGATCCCCTTGTAGCTTTTTTTGCTCTGGATAATCAACTGTTAACCAATCGGGGTCAAGTAATCATGCCCCAGACTTGATTGCCAAAAGTGCCCTCGTGATTAAGAAAAAAATGCCCTCCGTCTCCGCCAATCAGCATTAAGCAGAGAGTATATCCAGGTTTTCAAATTTAAGGGTCCATTGCAAAATTTTGGGGGTCCAGCTAATTATTATTCAATAATTAATATTCCATCTATTGCCTGTTAATTGCTGCTGCAGTACCCTTTCAGATTTCTAAATTGCACAAAAATAAAATCTTATCCCTCTCCACATGTATGAATATGTACTTAAAATGATCAATTTCTTTGAAACTGTTATGCCCATTGATTCATCAATCAAAATGTATGGTCTGCCAAAGCTCCATCGATCACATCTGAAAACGTCTCAAGGAATCCGTATGCTGTAGGAACTGTTGGCTCCAGTTGATAAAATTAATGATCTAGATCTCCACAGCGAAAAAAAAAAAAACAGAACTGACTCTCAATTTTCCGTAAAAGAGCATCATTGATTTTAACAACACTTGAGGTGTAATTTAGGAACAAAAGAGTAAACAACTGTCATCGTCGGTCCGTGCGGTCATGACTTCGCCATGGCTTCGTTATGGCCATTGTTAATAATCAAGCGATTGAATACATTCAAGTTTCATGTTCAACACGTTAATTTTAACACTAACTCTGAAAAAGTAGCATAATGTGCAAAACAGACAAGTTACATGCAAAACAAGAACCGAGACTATGACACGTGCGCACCCGGAATTAAAAGGGTTGCACAGAACAAAAATTTAACATATTTCGCAGTTGGATTCTCTGTCATTTCACTCACTATAAGAGAAATGGGAATGTTCGATACGCCGTTCCCATGTTTTACCTGGCATTCTCTATTTGCATAAAAATTAACACTCAATTTTTTTTCTGCGTGGACTCTTTGTTCCACATTCTATGCGTCCAAAAGGGAAACGAGTGCGTCCCAGGATGCAATGACGCACTCTGGATACATCTCTGATTAAGTAATTTTGCCCAGCATGTGATAATCGTATCAATCGATTAATTGATATCGATTGATATGGAGTTGTTTAGATTGTCGTTTATTATCGATTTCATCAATTGTCATTGGATATCGTGGGAATGAATCATTTTGAAAGAGCAATGTCCTCAGCCATACATTGCTGACAGGGTTGTGTGGTAGTTTTGCAAAGAAAGTGATATGGGATTAATTATCGACAGCAATGATCCTTGAGTTTAGTGCAATAAGTAACTAATTATGCACTATCTGTGATACTTCAACTAGAAAGGTTTATAAAATCATGTTAGATCATCCAAGAGCGTTGAGCCCACTGTTCATCTATTTCAGACGATTATACTAAGTGCAAAATTAAGTATGATGACTTCAAAGAAAAGCTTTCATCAATTAATAAATTACTTTTGTATCGCAGACAGTCTTCATTTCATCAAAACACTCAGTCACAGTTTGCTCAATCCTCACGACCAAAAAAGCTTGTATAACGTATCTCTCCTTGTTTTTAAATCCTCTTTTAAGCCATTGACTCCTGGGGGTTCCCCATTGACGAGTAAAATCATCTGGCGTTAAACAGAGTAAGGCCGGTTTAGGCATCGAAGGTTAACAAAATAATATTTTTGTGTCCATGATGTTTAATCAGTGGCACATTCTTTGAATCCCCCCTGACGTTTGCTGTCCGAAGCAGACTTTAACAGCAATCTCAAATCACACTCTTTTGGTTTTGAAGAAATGGTGTTCTTTCAAGGATATTCTCTTTTGATCGCAAGAGAATGGTCTTACCAGGATCTTCAACATCTCTATACTCACAGGATTGAAGAGAGGCATTTGAGTCTGTTTTAAGTTGAAGCGCCAACCTGAGCTATTCAGTCCACACAACAAAAGGTCCCCTCACTTAAATTAAAATCATTCAGAATTTCAAGGCAAAATTAATACGACAGAGCAGCCATCACCAGATTTATCCAACCGCTATTAAGTCTGTGTAAGGCATGTCAAAGTGTTTAGAAATTTTAAACTTTTAGTGGACATGCTTCCACTAACACTCTCTGAAATGTTTCAGTAGTCTTTGCATATTGACGTTCTTTTTAATGGATACATTAAGTTTAGCTTTAAAAATCTCTGTTAATAGGTGTTCTTCTCTGAAATGTCTGGAAGAATTTAAAGTTAAGGCTAAGGTGTCTGCATGGTCAATTTTCTGCTCAACATGCATGCTTTGGTCAATTCCTTGAATTGTTCCAGAATATGTGTTATACTTATTTAAATGCTTTTCAAGCTATTAGTGATGTGTAAGTGCTTGGCCTTCAATACATGTAATCTTCATGAACGAATCCTTTTACAGGTTAAACAGCCAATGTTTGGAGCTAATTCTGTGAAAGGGGATGTGATTTCAGAGCCAGATGGTAATGATTCAGTCATATTAAACTTAATTATGGTATTTTTTTCTGTAATCAATACCAGTACAGTGAAAGTTGCATGTAAAGCAGTAAGGAAAAGTGATTTATCCAGTGGAAAGGAGACTACCAGTAATACATGTCACTTAATATAAATTTATGTACCAGCACACAAACCTTAATCATCACTATATTAGTGGTCACTATTATGTACATTTACCATACTTTCTTTCAAGATATGGACTATAAGAAACTTGCCATTTTATTTTCCCATTGTAGTGGCTTTCATAGCACATTGAAATTGAGATCAAAGCTACAAGTATTAACAGGGCTCGAAATTGCGACCAATACAGTCGCATTTGCAACTAAATTTTACCCTTTGCGACTAAATTATCTGGAGAAGTCGCAAATTTGCGACTTGTTGTCACCTTCGCTCTTTCGAAACAAAAGGGTTAGCAGTTGCCACTTTGCTGCTACTTTTGCTAAAATAAATAAATCACAAAATTATTTTGTTTCTCGCTGTGAAATTTCTCTGAAGATAGTGTAATGTTATTGTTGAGTAATTTAGCTGCGATGTTACGTGCACAGCTCCATTCCTTCGATCATTCGCCATTTTTAGCGGTTTCTTTACACACAAGTATTGCGGGCTCATATTTTTTGCTAAACCGCTGACAACACATTGCAACGCGGCGATTTTGCGACTAAAATTTGCGAAATTGCGACTTAATCTTTGTATCTTATCGCAAATTGCGACTGGATTTTTTCATTAATTTCGAGCCCTGATTAACAACATAATTTAAAATCTCAAAGATAGTCTTACCATATTTAAAAACATGATATTTCTATGGTATTATAATTTCATTTTGCATCCTGTAATTTAATATGATTCACCCTATTATAATGAAAGGGTTTGCTTCTTCATCACTTTTTGTGTACTGTAGGTGCAGTGCACACTGTGTTACTGGATTGTAAGAGTGTATGAGTGTGAGAGTGTAAGTCTGTAGTGGCAAATAAGCCCGCAGCACCTGCATAAATCACAAAAATAAACAGGTTTAGATCTATTGGAAGAGTGGTTGAATTTCAACAAATGAGCCCCAAAATCTGCAAGATTTTGTGATGCTGATAAATAATAAAGCAGCTTTTATTTCCAGAACCATGGATTTACCTGGTGAAAAATAACCTCGTCCTCGTGTGAATTTTTTTTTACTTGCAGAAACAATGTTCAACCTCAAGGGTTGGATGATTGTGATCTGTGTGTTGAATTTACAGAATCTGATTTACTGTCTAACTTCATAAAACTTGAAACAAAAAAAAATTAACACAAACAAAAACCTGGTGTCTTGCCATCCCTTTGTCAGAGTTGTTAGGAACACGTAATTAAGGTAGGCTGCTGAAATCTGTCACTTTCAATTTTGTGATTTACTTTTGCAGCTTATGGCAACTTTTTATATTTGTGGCACAAAATTTGTTGTTTTCTTGTTGCAAATTTTTTGCTGATGGCAATTTTTAAATTCTTACCGTATTTACCCGTGTATAGGTCAATCCCATGTATAAGTCGACCCCCCATTTTTGATGGCAATAAAGAAATTTCTTAATTTCTTTGCTAAATGTTCATGGGATACTAATCTTGCATTCTTCGATTTCTGGAACTGTGGATTCACAAAAGATTAAGGGCCTCAAGCACTTTTAAATAGTTTTGTGGTTCAGGGGTTGTTGTATGTGCGGGCATTTTGTCCTTGAATTTCGAAAAAGTTCTCAGAAAATCGAACATGTAAACCTCAAACTAACCTGTTTCGTTGTTCAAGGATAAAGGGCTTTAGAGGATAAGCACAACATCACAGAAGCAGGAGTCAATCTTTGAAAATAACTTCAAAAACGATGCGAAATGTGCAAGGTTTAATTGGTGCTTGACTTATAATTTCTCACATGGCAAATGAAACAAAACTCATAAACCAAACAATACAAAGTTTCCAAAAGCATTTAAATCATCTAGGTTTGTATAAAGAATGAAAAACAATCATTACCAACCAGCATTTTCAGGCAACACCATAGGCAGCCCAAGCTCGCTTCACTACAGACAGCCATTAAAAATTTAAACGCGTTATAAGACTTTGTATGGGAAATTAAATACCGTCGATTATAAAGCCTAAAAAATGCTCAATTTAACTTTCATTCAATAAAGTGAATAAAAATGACTCACCTCTGGTGTATTCTTGTGCCTTTTGGAGCTTATTACACCGTTTCGGGAATTCTGTGTTTTCAGTGTTTTCAATGTTCTAAGACGAAGTCAAGGCTGCACACTACGATTCCGACCGTTGTCAGCTCAGAGGCGTTATGCCCAAAGACCACATTATCATTTTATTAATGATGTTAATTTTGAATAAATTATTTAGCTGGAACTTCGCTCGAAATCTTTGACCCATGTATAAGTCGAGGGCAATTTTTGGAGCTTCTTTTGAGGCCACAAAAGGTCGACTTATACACGGGTAAATACGGTAACAATTTATTTCTTGCTTGGAACCTATGGAAACACAGGCTATGTATACAGTGGACTAATGATTTCCATCCACTGTGAAGTTCAAACTTTCTTCCGTTTTCTTTTTTCAAGCGCAAAATATTCCATGCTGTAGAGACAAACTACTGCATTCGTCTGATGAACATCATGTTTTAACAGATAAATAAAATTTCTCTCTCTCTCTCTTCCCAATGTCATTAGATTCCCTTTTATTTTCTTCAATCTTTCTGTGTTTTGTTTTTTCTAGAAACCACATGTCTTTTCAGGGGGCTATTTACGTAGGCACAAGGGCCAAGGCACAAAAATGATTTACAATACCAAAACAATATTGTGTACTAGTAGAGCTAACAACATGAATACCCAGCTGAAAAACAAAATGCAGCCAAATTGAAAGTTAGGAAATAAAGCACTGTCGAGTTACTGCACTACCTTACGTACGCAATGCATGCCTATTTCTAGCAGGAGAGTCTGATATCTTCAAAGCAAGAGGCGACAATAAAACTGTTATTTTAAAATAAAAATTTGAATTCTTTCTTGTTCCTTTTAAAGGACAAGCAAATAAGCTACATTGTAAAATGGCAAAAGAGAGAAGCAATCATCAAACTTATCTAGACAATTCTATTTTAAGCAATTGTGTCTTGTACTTCATTGCATTTGTTTATTGTACAGATGTAGTACAGTAGTGCAGTACAGCAGCAGAGAGAAATTTCTTAACAGTAGACTGGGGACTAACTTACAGTGATTGTGATGGGTTTTTAGGTGGTTGGCAAGGGAGAGGAACATTCAAAGTGACATTTAACAGTGGGGGAGCCATAGAATTTGCTGAACATTTCAAACATGCTGTTGCAAGTGGTAAGAAAGTTATGTAATTGTCTGTGGGCATCAAGGACACCACATTTTTGCCAATTAGTGGATTTTAAGCAATGGTAGAGTAAATTTTGAAAAAAATTTGTTTGGTATTCTTTTCATGAAATGGCACAAGCAAGGAGCTGAAAATTCTAGTGACTAGAAATGCTTACGCCAAATGCACAAGCAGGTTTTGCCTCCAGTAAAATCCTAGCTGAGTCCTCTTTTCGTGTTAAGTGTGAACTTTTTTACGTTATATTTGGTCATGGTGATATACCCTGGATGCCAGAGGTTTCTACTTGCTTAGAGCAACAGAATGGCTAGTCATGAAATGGAGAGTGGATTCCGCCGATTCTGTCACTCGAGAGAAAAAAACCCTGGCAACCTAGGTAGTCATGATCATATGAAATTAATGTCACTCAGGCTGTTGCCTAACGGGTGCCTAAATTGTTCATCTGGCAACCTATTTTCTATTCAAGGAGCCCTCATGGGCCCCTATGAAGCTGTGATTATCTCCGGTCAGTGGCCCCATATGTCCCGGTAAATTTTGCTCCATTAGCTGACCTTCAAACAATACATGTAGAGCTATTAATTTTGGGGTATTTGATGAGAAGCTATACATGGTGGAATGTTTCTGGAACTAGGCATATTTTAGTGCTTTAATTTATTAAACATGATCCTTGTACTGTTCATTCACTTCGTTGTCCTGTTGGCAGTTTCAGACTGGGTACAAGATGTGATTCCCAAATATGGAATGTAAATAATTTGCAAGGGCATTGAATGCTTGATAGTCAATTTGATAATTGTTTTCCTTTTGTGTGAAGAACGGCTATATAACTTACTGGTAAATTTGTGCTATAGACTCAGCGTGCATTACATGTACCGGTATGTTATTTTGTCCTGAATCAATCACCATTTTAGAAAGACTAGAGCCACACATTAGTCCAAAAATAAAGAATCTTACTAACAACAAGAACAGGTGAAAGATATATTGCTTTTCTCCATATATAAGGAAACAAATCTGAGCTTCCAGTCTCAATAACAATTTGAAACCATCTCAAACAAATTCTTATGCATTGTGACTAAAACAAATGCTACTTCATTTTGTCATTTTTAAATGATCATAGTATTTTAATGAAAAGAATAACCATCCCAATTTCAGAGACAGAATCTACATGTGCTGTGTTCTTGATCCACCGTTATACATGAACACTGATAAAGTCACAAAGATTAGATATCATGCCAGATAATTCCAGAACAGTTTGTTTTTGTGATTTGGTCTTTTGTTTGTTAAAATGGTAATGTTAGCGGATCTCACGTTTGCGCACAGCTTTTAACAAGAAGTGCATGTCGAAATGGGAAAGCCTAAAGCTTGAAACCAGCATTAATGGATTTGTTATGGACCCACTCAATTCTTTACATAGTGTCAGAAGCAGGATTGACAAACTAAGGACATCATTTGTCTCGGCTGACTAAAATATAAATCAGTACACTGGTGAAAGTGACAGAGTGAACTGTGTGCGCTTCGGCATTCGAGTAAACAGTCAAAATGGCCTCTTCGCTTGTTCTTTTGTGGAAAATACTTTCTTGGAGGAATGCAGTTGAATCATGGGCATGGTGTGTTCAGGAAACTGTAGAAGCCAGTGACCTTCTGTCACGGCCACTATGGAATAATGTTTTTATTAAGGTAGAAAATAAACCTGTGTTTTATAAGACGTGGTACATTTAACAATTATTGGATGAGGTTGAGCATGTTAGCGATAATTATCAAGGCCAAAAGTTTGTGTTATCTGCTGAAGCCGAAGAAGGCTGAGGCGTTTTTTGCGATAGTAAACCTGAAACCTTAGAGCACCTCTTTTGGTACTGCGACCGGGTATTCCCTCTCTGGAGCGCCCTCGCAAATTGGATTGGGTTGGTAACAGAAATTGAAATAGAATTTTCCCTTGAATCTGTTATCTTTAGGCTATACACCTTATTCCAAAATGGCAGCTGATTTATGTGCATACAAATTGGCCCTTGTTGCCTCGTTCAAGATAAAATATTCTTTTGAATTTTAAGCTTAAGAACGAGGCATCACGGGCTAATTTGAATAAAAATAAAAGAATATTTAAATGGCGCCCATTTTGGAATAAGGTGTATACAAACTGTATGCCTTGTAAAAATTTGATTAATTGTATTATTTTAGTAGTCAAGTTCTTCATAATTTATATAAATGCAAAATGGAGGGATGTAACCCTGGGGTACAAAGCTACCTTAAGTTTCATTATAATATTGAAAAATTTGCATGTGACTTAACTCATCAAGAAAAAATTTTAAGTAAGTGGAAACCGATGAAAAAATTATTAATTTTTGTCAATAAATGATGTAATGTGTTCTATTGTAAGTAGAGTAAGTATTGTAATATAAGTAATGTAAGTATCGCCCTGAAAGTAGAGCTATTGTAATGTCAGTGGTGTAAGGGATCTGTATTGTAAGTAATGTAAGGAGTTATGTGTTTTGCAAATACAAATTAAAATTAAAATTTATTTCAAAAAATAATAATAAAATTAAAAAATGGCCTCTTCACTTATCGACAAAGGTCCTTCTATGGATTCGACCACAGACGATATTAAACCTATACAGCGGTTTTAAAATGTGAAATAAAAGGTGTGAACTGCTATTTACTGGTCCTATGGCGAAAATTAACAAAGAAATCCAGTGGAAACACTTTTTGTGTTGGTCTGGGGAACACAGAATAGAGTTATTCAACAGCTGAGACCTAACAGCAGAACAACAGCATAAGTTAAGAAGCTACTGGGAGAGACTTGAACGTTATGTTAAGCCCCACTCAAAAAATGAACTCATCACAGTATGGGAACATGATGGCCGATTTCTCAAAAAGCATCACCAAACTACCAGTCCTAGCCTATTATGAGCCAGAATAATAATCGTTGCTTAACAAAATGCACTCAGTATGATGACATAATAGGTTACCATATCAACAGGATAGCTATTGAAAAGCATGCTATATTTTGCTTATATCTTAATGACGAATGCGGTGAAATCCTCTGTTTTCATGCGAGAAAGTGATGAGCAGGTTAAGGTGAAACTCTTCCTAAAAATAGCTTAAATTCTTTGGAGCAGATTCAGAGTTACGTTAACAAGTGGAAAAAGTTTTGGCAATAAAAAATGGGAGAGAGTTCAGATAACTTTTGAGTTTAATTTTGAGCATTTAAAGACAAAATATAGGTAGTTTTTGTAGGGCTCTCCCGTTGCCATGGTGACCTATTACATCACCATCGTGACTGCATCTTGGATACATTTACAGTGTAGCATGTAATTGGTGTTTTGTAATGTATTGTGACCTAGCTTTTATGTGAAACAGTCTTGTAGAGTCAATACTGTGCTTCTGATATGGCAGTTGTTTGAAAATAATGAATTTGCGGTTTTGCCTTCTAACATTCAACCATTTTCTTTCTTTCTTTCAACTATTTCCATTTGGTTAGCCCACAGGCCAGGCTCTCAACCTCCTCCCCCAGCTCTTGGGCACCCTGTGTTTGTCAACAGAAATGGCTACACATACAACAATGGATACCAACCACAAGCAGGTTATTATGGAGTTTCAGGACAGCCTTTTTACTCACCACCACCCCCAGGGGTATATCCTGCTTATCCACCCCCAGGTATTGTGTTAACAGTTCTATTATTACCAGTACATGCTATTGTTAATTATTGATAAAAGATAAGTTTTTATTACAAACTCAGATCAACAGTATTTCACAGAAATATTTTGACATTATTACATGGTCTTTAGCAGTGATTCTTTTCATGCACTGGCCAAGTGATGCTGCACATATATTTCTCGTTTACATTGTTTGTTTATTTTTTCAGATGGTGTTGTGGGACAGCCACCACCGTACCAGCCACATGTAAGTTTATACAGAACTCAATCAAATGGAATACACAGCAGTGTATGTCTTACCTTGGACACATTTATGTGGCCAGTTTGAGAAAAGAGGATGCAACGAGTCTAAAGCAGCTACCATTTACTGTACATGCATTGTTTAGTTTTTGTTTTATAATGCTACAAATGTACCTGACAAAAAGGCCTATTGACATTAGACAGATGCTATTCTAAATTCTTCTGCTCCGCTAACCCATTATACTTCTTAACAGTCAACTGCCTTGTGTTGGTTCTCTTGTCTTCTGTGACTTTTAAGGAGTATCCCCCTCCATACCCTGGTCAGGCTGCTCCATCTGCACCACCACCAGCACCCACTGAAGGATACTCAGGTTACACCTATGGACCGGGTAAGAACGTGGTATTGTTGCCGATATTTGTTGTAAATGAATCTCTCCATGAATCTCTCTTGCTGTTTGCTCCAATAGGTGTTTATAAGTGCCAGGTATTCCTCCCAAGACTAAGCCGATATGAAAATTTCCTCTTACCAAAAGACCACCCCCTCACGATAAACCTAAGATAATGTGCCTTCATCTCAGGGAGTATTTACATGGGACCTGGACGAACTCAGACTGACGTGAGTTCGTATCGGCTTCCATACATTATTTTTTGCGTTTGCATGAGACCGGCCTGACTTCGTGTCGGTTGCTGGACCAAGATGAGAAACTCTTGTACCGACCCGAATCTCAGACCGGGTCCAGGAATTTCAAGCTTGTCTGCTTTTGGGTCAGCAATATATTTCTTCAACGAAAGATATCATTTCGTCCCG
>NC_090877.1:30965681-30973181 GCF_036669935.1 Montipora foliosa | reverse complement strand
ATGTGACTCAAAATTTATTTAATTGCATATGCTTTGTGACACCGATTGTGTGTCTCGTTTGCACGCACGCAATTGAAGTAGGAAGGGTTTTTTTGCCTCTAATAGCAAATAGTTCTTTGTTTCAATAGATTTTTCGCAGGAAAAGATTTTTGTGAGATTTCCACCTATTGTGAATTTTATCATGTTGTGTAATTTTCCAACTTAACAAATGTGCACACGTGTGTTGAAATGTGATACGGGAGGATTTTTGTGGTAGTGCACTGTAAGCAGCACGTAAGTCAGTACTCAATAGTCTTCCAGTAACAATTGGAAATCTCACTCATTCTTGTTAACTTTCAATGGCGTCGAAAGTCATTCTAACGCGAATGGCGTTTTAGTGGATCTTTAAACAAAGTATACCCTCATGGAGCTCAAGAATGGAAAGTCAATGGCTAGTTCTAAAACAGGGAATAGGAAATGAAAGAATGAAAACGAGAAATGGGGAACGGGGAATCTCTAAAATAGGGAATCTCTAAGAGGAAGAATTACTAAAATGGGGAATCTCTAAAAGGGCGAATTACTAAAAGGGGGAATCTCTAAAATGGGGAATCTCTAAAAGGGGAATCTCCACAATGGGGAATTTCTAAAAGGGGGAATCTCTAAAAGGGGGGATTTCTAAAATAAAAAATCAAAAGGGGGATTCTCTAAAAGGAGGAATCTTTAAAAGGTGGAATCTCTGAAAGGGGAAATCTCTAAAAGGGGGAATCTCTGAAAGGGGGAATCTCTGAAAGGTCTGGAATCTCTAGAATGGGGAATCTCTAAAAGGGGGAATCTCTAAAAGGGGGAATCTCTAAAAGGGGGAATCTCTAAAAGGGGGAATCTCTAATAGGGGGAATCTCTAGAATGGGGAGTCTCTAAAAGAGGGAATTACTAAAAGGGGGAATCTCTAAAAGGGGGAATTACTAAAAAGGGGAATTACTAAAAGGGTGAATCTCCAAAAGGGGAAATCTCTAAAATGGGAAATCTCTAAAGTGGGAAATCTTTAAAAGGGGGAATCTTTAATAAGGGGATTCTCTAAAAGGGGGAATCTCTAAAATGGAGAATCTCTAAAATTAGGAATCTCTAAAAGGGGGATCTCTAAAATGAGGAATCTCTAAAAGGGGGAGTCTCTAAATGAGGGAATTACTAAAATGGGGAATCTCTAAAATGAGCAATCTCTGAAAGGGGGAATTACTAAAAGGGGGAATTACTAAAAAGGGGAATTACTAAAAGGGTGAATCTCCAAAAGGGGAAATCTCTAAAATGGGGAATCTTTAAAAGGGGGAATCTTTAATAAGGGGATTCTCTAAACGGGGGAATGTCGAAATTGGAGAATCTCTGAAAGGGGGAATCTCTAAAAAGGGGAATCTCCGAGACCGGGAGAATTAAGAGAGATCTGATCGGTTGATTTTAAAGACAAGCATCCGTTTTAATAGTGCAATAGTTGAACCGCTGGTACAATTCGCACAGAAATGCCAGTTATTAAAATATCAACAAAGCACTGTTTCTATCGTAATGCTGCGGACGAAACATACATATGAAGGAAACATACCATATGAAAGTTGTAAAGCTGGAACGGAAGCTGGAAGACAAGTTAATGGCTTGCTCATTACATTTTGAAAAAACGTACAACGCGAGAGGAGTAGAGAAGCGAGTCCTCCTGAGCACCTTTGACAAGTCACCATTACCGTGGAGCAAAAGAAGAAGCGAAAGAATAATCTTATTTTTGACATTTGGTTGCACTGTGGGATATCAGCCGTGAGCGGAATTTAACAATGCACTGTACTAATTTCTCATTTTCAAAGGCCCTATATTTTTGCACAACACGAAAAATTTCAGAAACTTGTAAATCTAACAAACAAGGAGAATATCCGTAAGAATTCTCACTCTCGAGAGCAACGTTCGCCATTCAAAAGGTTGAACGCTGATTATCAATCATGAATGATATACCCGCGAGTGAAAATGTGGTAATAATGTAAATATGAACTCGAAAACAACTGGATTAGTCCAACTCTGTCAAAGTAATGGTAAAAAGTCAGTTCTCCAGCTAGGCGCTCTGATAATCATGGGAAATTTGAGGCAAAACATCAGCGGAGTATAAGTTGCTTAATTTTTGGGTGGCCGCCCGAACTCCAAAAATAGCCTGTTGAGGTGCTCCACCCCAAAATGATTCAAAAAATCCGCTGGCACAAGGAGATGACCCGGCATGAAATGTGGATATTGCGCTCTTACGCATGCCAGATGAAGGTGGAAACGAGTATTCTGTGGCTCGGCAGGTGATGTAAGCTGACCTGTAGCCCTGTGGCGAAACTGACGGATGTCACGGTAAGCGACCACAAGATCGTCAGGGCGGTTTAATGGAAGATTCTGGACCCCTTACCACATCCATAGCATCGCGAGACTTCGTTCCCTATAAGCTACTTGAGTTTAAAAGGCTAGGTACACTTGACAACTTGTGGGCAGGAGCGAGGCTTACCTGCTGTCGTAAGAATTGACTCTGGTTTGATTCACCATGTCCAAATAAGATACCACTTTGGGGCAAATTATCAGAGACAGCGAGGTAATTCACGCCATAATGACTATTACTTCGAAGACTAACAGATGGCAATGATGGTTGATTCTGAGCTGTTGAGGCTTTCAGGAAGTATCTCGTCCGGTGAATGCTGGAACAAATCAATTTGTTGAAGGACAGGCTGGCTTTTTGCATTGGACCTCTTTCTTTTGCTTGGCTTCCTTCCTGCAGTCTTTGGCCAACCTGCTAGGGCCATGTCTGTAACGTTTGGACGTCTTTTGGATCTTTTGTACCAAGCAATAAACTCTAGCAAGGTACCCTTCAGTTGGGCTACAGCTAGGATGTGTTCGCATATCTTAGTTGAGGAATTTACGCATGTCCGATCGCAAGAAAAAGAGCTACCTTTACCAGGTGTCATGGTGTGCACTTTATTGGAAACACCAGCTACCATAAATGATCCATCAGATGTACCAGGTTTCGGAACAACATTTCCCGGGGGTGCAAAGAAGATTCGCTGCCTTGTCAAACATTAACTTAAGGACAGCTACAGGGACATTGGTAATTCCACTTTCAGCTGCGTTGACGCTGAGGGTGGAGGTGGAAGAATTTTCCGAGTCACTTGCAAACTCGCTTTGTATGGAATCTTTTTGGTCATACATTCCTTTCGCCAAGAACACCGACAGTTTCCTCATGCGCTGCTCGTGGGTCAATCTACCCCAGGTTAAGTCGTCAACCATCAAGTTCTCGAATTGTTTCTTTACTCTGTAGGGGCCTTTGCCAAATACAGCACGATCCTCGTTTCGTTGTTGTGTCTCGACTATGTTCTTTATGTCTTCAATAAAGTGGTGAGGCTTCTTCGAATCAAAACGAAGGCCATGCTTAATTATGAAATTGGCTGCCTCGGGATTGCTGTGACATAGTCGCGGGGAGGATCACCCAGCCCTGCCTCGATGCGGACGTCTTTAAGCATAATTTCTTTAATTACGTCAACCTGGTTTGAAAAAGGAATAAAGAAAGAAGGCAATGCCAGTCACTGTCATGGCATTTTCTTATTATTATTTTGATGCCCCCGCCAACCCCTCCCCATAGTTACAATTACCCTCTACAGACACAATGATAA
The DNA here is from genome assembly GCF_036669935.1 of Montipora foliosa. Lineage (NCBI taxonomy): Eukaryota > Metazoa > Cnidaria > Anthozoa > Scleractinia > Acroporidae > Montipora > Montipora foliosa. The sequence goes on along the minus strand of NC_090877.1, from coordinate 30,969,531 downwards.
ATCCCCTCATTTTCGTCTTGGGGATTATTATTTATTCGTTTCTGAAAAATGTACTCTATACAATGACTATGACTGTGAATAACGGGACATTTAGTTGTAGAGTGTAAAGGAATTTAATCACATAACATGTAATAATAGCTTTGATCATTGTATTATGGGTCATTTACCAGCTTTTATTCCTCGATAAGGAAAAAAAAAATGTTACTATGGGGAAACCAACCTTTTCCTTCTTAAACCATTCAAAGAATGTTAATTGACGACCACTACTGAGTTGGTTTTCTCTCTCAGTCCAGCTATCCCTCAATCTTTCCAGTTTTGCCTCAAATTCGTCTTCGCTTTCCAAAGATTTCCTCAAGGAACTGTTGTTTCTTGCCAGCCTTGAATCCTCTGTCACTGAGCTCCCTTATGATATTGCCCTTGAAGTGTATAACACATCTCAAGAAGGTAGCAGAGCGGAAATTTCTTTTAAAGCCCTGGATTAGCGCGTTTTCGACATCCGTACCACGTGCCAAAATACCCACGATAAGAGGACTTTCAGTACAAGAAGGTGAGCAAACATAGAATAGGTTTTCCAATCTTTGTGCTGATTTATCAGTAACGGACCAATGAATACAGGTGGTTTGCCGGTTTTCCTGCTTTCCAGCTTCAGGCTTCTGTATATTGTAACAGTAAGGCTTATGTTCTAACTTCTTGCCAAAGATGTTGAACGTTGGGTCAACTCCGAATACGCAAAAATCTCTTGGATTCGTGCAAAATTGACCAAGTTCTTAGAGCTGACGATCATTCGCCAAAATGACGATGAATAGTACACCCTCGAATAAAAACGTTTCCTTTTGACATCTCTTCCTCTCGCTTTGCCCTTTCAAGAAGGATCCACGTGCTCTCCAAACACACCACATCGTCTGTTTCCTTGAGTTCTTCTTGCCGTTCGGTTCTTGGACTTTCCATCTTCTTTAATGAGTATCTGTAACGAAAGCACTCGTCTAAGAACACCCTGTGAAAATAGCAAACGTTCTCAATGACACACTCGCAATGGACGTCTTGTAAGAGCCAGCTTACAGCCTCCCTTTTCTATTAATCTATAAAAAATGGCGAGAAAAAACGGTAAAGCACGAATCATTAAAAACTTAGGGAATTTTCCGGTCTTTTCATTTCTTATTCCGTAGTGTTAACAGCACATGTTAGTTAGAACAAAGACTAAAAGCAACGTTGCCTTAGCGTATTCGGCAATGATTCAATTTTGTTTTGTAATGTCCCCTATTGCTTACTTTTTCAGTTTATGAGTCATGTAAAAGTGAAAGGTTTGAATAATATATTGTAATAATTCTGCCCATGATTTTTTCTGACTGCGCTTAAAAACGCCAGCGACTGAAATAGGAATCGAGCTCTTATGTCGCCCGAAAATAATTCAGAAATGACGTCGTGTAATCTACGTAAAAGAGTTAAACCAGTGAGTCCAGAGAGAGACAGAGAGAGAGAGACAGAGAGAGAGAGAGAGAGAAAGAGAGAGAGAAAGAGAAGAAGGGGGGGGGGGGGGGGAAAGGAAGAGTCACCCATACACCTAGATGAGATTATTTGGCATTAAAAAAAAATAAAACTCATTTCCATTTCAATAGTTTCGCACGAAGACTCGTTTTTAAACAAAGGCAAACAGCAACTTGGAAATGGGTCATTGATATGGAAAAAGTGATTTAGTCGGTGGATAGCGCTAATCACCTTTTGAGAAACCAAGGCCTAATTTCTATGCTTAGAACCGTTCATTGACTGTTTTGCAGACTAATCAGACTAAGTGTACTTGAAGGTAAAAGCAGCGTTTCTCTACCTTGCGTTGTATATATCCTTCGGTCCTCTTGGAAGTTCACCTAAACATTGGTTGATGTTACATCACCAACGGAACAATAGACAGAATCCAGTGCTTGCTTTACAGTCTTGCTCTTTGTCGCCAAGCTTTCTCGCATCTTTTGATGGGTACTTGGAAGTACCCGCCTGTAAGAGGAGCTGTTCTTTGAGTTCCCATGAGGCTTGATGCTGATCTCCTGGTGTTCTTCGGATTTGAAAAGATACTGTTTCTTGTTGTCTGGTAAAGCGAAATAAAAAGATACTCGATGATGCTAGAATTCAGGAAGCAAATACAACGAAATTTATAATGCCTTATAACATTCAGTAATAATTAATAAAGCAAAAACAAGATAGCTTTTTATAATCAATATCAAGTAAATCAGATACAGATTTCTCTTCATTTGCAAAAACTTTTTGTTGGCCAGTTTCGTTGTTAAAATGTCTTGTATCACAAAAAAAAATTACCCGGTGTACATGACACGTAATTCAGGCATTAACGGTGCTCGAAATTTCAAACAATCCCCCGATTACCGCCTGAATTGTAATTCGCTCAGTGCTCAGTCATCAAGTGCTCAGCTTATTGGGGAGACTACCAATCAAATTGCATTAAAACAGAACATAGTCAAACGTCGATTTTCTTTCGTAAGAGGGGAAACCGGAGTAACCAGGGAAGATATCTTAGAGTCCAGGCCCCACTTTTTAAAATTACATCCCCAAAAAAGGAGATAGTTCATAATAACCTAGGTTGAAAAAATTTGACCTAGGTTGAAAAAAATCAACCTACGTTGAAATTAAATGAACCTGAATTTTATTTCAACCTGTAACAGATACACCAAGGTTGAAGATTTATTTAAAAAGTAGTTACATACCAGACTGTTCTCGGAGTTCACTGATCAAATCAATCTTTTCCACATCAGCAGGCAGCCGGAAAATCATCAAATCACTTCCATAACTGACTAAACATTCTTGATGCTGGTCTGCAAGTATAAGATTTATGAAGTTTTATTGTTATATGTGGTGGTTTTTAATTTAAGAATAGTTAAGGAACATTAAGCACTGACTGTGCTGCATTCGTCCTTGAACGGCACGCCACTCCAAGGGATGTCATAACTGGTTTTAGTATAATTACATAGGTAATTATTGAAAATTCTCTCCACTGATTGCTTGCCGATGAGGTCATTATATACCACTTATTAACCGAGAGTGAGGTCATTACAGGGAAATCTCAGACCGAGGCCTTGGTGTATTGACCTAGCGATAGCGAGGTCAATACATCAAGGCCGAGGTCAGAGATTTCCCTGTAATGACCGAATGGTCGAGGTTAATAAGTTGTTTATTATATGGCCCTTTTTTTGCTCAGTCTTGGCCTGTTCTTCGTCCTTTGGATAATAAAACTGGCTCTCGTTGTGGCTCTCTTCGTTGCTCACACCAAAGAAGTATCTGCTGTATGCTATTTTTTCTTTCAGTTATTGAAAATACAGTTGTACTTTGTCCATATTTTTTGTTGTTTTCGCCCACGCGCTCGTAAGCCGTCGAGCCGAGACAAATTTTCATGATGCCCGGTCATTACAAGAAAATCTTGCCCGCTAAGCTGCCAATCAGAGCGCGCGTACTATTGTAGCCATATAATAATACGCGATACCCATTTTTTCAAAATGGCCGCAAGCCTTTTTGTCGAGGTGACAGACTAGACGAAGAAATTAATTGTTTTAAAGAAAATGTATATCTCTCAAGTAATCACCAATTTAATTATACTAAAACAACTATTCACCTCGCCTTCGGCGAGTAATTGTTAAATATCAACGTGAATTGAGCTTGAAATGCTGTAAAATGACAGCCTTTAAAACTGTAAGTAGGAAGAAAATTTGATTATGTTGACTGTGTCATCATCTTAATTTTGCGTTGTGTTGTGAATGAGATAACAAAGGTCCGTACATTTAGAAGACCTTCAACCGCGCGAAATAGGGTATGAACGGTGTCGGCGCTTGCAGAGGAATTAAAGTTTGATCGT
>NC_090877.1:30953181-30955681 GCF_036669935.1 Montipora foliosa | reverse complement strand
CGTAGTTTGATTGAGGCCCATACACTTTCGTTACTATCATAGGTACAGAACTCTGGATGGCCTATAGAAGTTAAATTATTTGCAACAGCAAGGAAAACACCGCCACCGCTTCCAAATTCTCGTTCCTTACGATAAATTGTATAACCTTGGGGGAAGCAGGCACCGGTTGGCGTATCAGGTGATAGTTTAGATTCGCACCCAAAAATAATATCAGGAGAATGATGTTCGACTGTAGCCTTGAAGATTGCCGCTCTCTCTGGGTTCAGAATACTGTTACAGTTTATTTCCATGCTCTTGAGCCTGTTTTTAGGTTTTAATTTTGGCCTTATAGGTGTAGAATAGTGTGGAGGCGAGGAAGATGGTAAGACTCCAGGGAGGCTAGGTGACTCCCATACTGAACTTCTGTACCAAGAGGTGAGTATTGGTTTGGCGAATGTAGGTCCGATGCTGAGCTCAAACGAGAGGTAGAATAGTTTGGCAAACCACACTCTGGACATCCCCAAACACATGAGGTATTTGCAAGAGCATTGTAAGTTATACTGTCAATATTTAAACAGCGAGTATGAAACCAATAATCGCAGAAGTCACATTGTATTCCTTTCTGATTTGACTTTACGGCTTTGGAGCATTTGCCACATGGATATTTTACAAATCCAGGGTTCAGCTTAATATCGCCACATAGAAATAGTAGGGTAATAAAGGATCGTGCTAATTTCTTTCTTCTGCTTTCGTGGGAAGTATTGAATACCGAACTGAAGCAGCGAGTTTTGAGGAGGCCCACAAATCCAGCACTTATCGGACGATTTGGAGCAAAACTCAAGCCATAATAGCATCCAACTGGTAAATGATCACTTAAGGGAACATCTATATGCATTGTTGATGAAAGATAGGCGAAAAATAAGCCAAGAAGAAAGATTTGGAACGGAGCTATAAATTTCACGTCCGCCATCTTGGCCATCTTGTCCAGTTGATATGATGTAAAACTACAGGACGAGAGATTAGTTACCGTTTTCGTCGATTTAAAAGGGAGCACAGAGTTTCTTGTTACCCTTTCAAACTTCTTCGTATGGATCTCATGCAATGATATGAGCTACGGCTTTCCAAACGTTTTCCACCGTTTAAGATGTTACAAATGTCCGATGATAGTTTATCTCTCGCAAGGAGGAGTTTTCTGTGTTCTCTTGTCCGTCTGGTGATCGCACTTCTTAACAAGCGCTTCCTGATTGCAAGGACATCGTGTTTGCTGGTGTTGGCCAATTGAAAACATAAAAACTTTGGAAACACATTGTAACGGCAATGTATTAACGTAAGTTCGAATTGTAACATTGACTCAAATTCAGATTCGCACTGTAACGAACACTTGCAACTGAAGATGATCGATGATCGATCGAAATATGTCTTGTAAACTCAAAGTTGTTGTCAATTTTTTACGAAAACCACTTTGTCTGCTTTTATCCAGACCATTTAAGGTATGTGTAGTTTTCACGTCTGACAAAAAATTTGTCCTGCTCCGAAGCAGGACGACGGCGCCTTTGAAGGTTTGACAAAATTTGGTGGGAAAAAAAAATCCCCGTGCGCACTCAGGTTGTCTCACGGAAATGATGACAGATTTTACCGCAAAATAAACAAAAATTTGCCCAGTGCGTAGGGGCCCCAAGGCTTAGAACTTTCAGGGGCACCCAACGATAATCTTCGTTGAAATGCGTGCGCGAGAAAGTCGAACTGTTCAAAGAATTTCAGCGAAGCGACTAATGCTATTTCTGACAGTTGTAGCCTGCGAAATTGGCAGAAATGGATATTTTGACGGCACGGACCAGAGGACTGGGTCTGGTGGAGATTATGGGTAATTTGTTGTACAAATAGTGATCCGTTAGGGATTTGAATCAGTCTAGGTTCAGCTTTCTTCGCCTACTTTGCTGGTTTCGGTCCGCTCTTCAAACATCTCTTTCTTTTCGGTTTTTCCTCTATTTCTGGGTATGAAAGAATCAAGAATTCACGAAATTATTAAGCAGAACAATCGGCATGTTTTAACTCAGATGTCCGAGTTGATTTCTTAAGTCTCAACACTTTGAAGCGTCCTGCTCACGGAGACTCCACGGGACAAACATACAGAAATTAACGAATTCGTACCGCTGAGACTAGATTGGTCTTGAAAAGAAGAGCAACGAGGATCAGTATGAAGCCTCCACTAAGTTGCTGGAATCTCTCGAAGATGCGAAGCATAGCCTTGAATCAAACGATGTTCAGAAACCTCAGCAAGCCATAGAAGAAGCTGCAGGAAGGCAACGCCTGGTTCAAGATGTCTTTAAAGGTGTCATTCTTTGAGCGTAATTGACGGCCCTCAGTTGACAATCGAAGTTACTGAATTTGGTCGCAGATTACCTTTCATTTACATTCCAACTCCAAAAGTTTTGAACAATAATAGGTCAGCTTTAGCGGAAGCGGAAGCACCCTTTCTAAAAGAAGCTATTCAGATTTTGTTGGAATTGAATTGTGTAGC
>NC_090877.1:30930681-30943181 GCF_036669935.1 Montipora foliosa | reverse complement strand
TCTTTCACGGAATTGCAATGTACCACATTAATAAATAGTCTCTTTCCCTAGGAGTTGATAAATATGGCATGGAAACTGGCCATAAAGTCACTACAGAAGGGAGTGGGAAGCATGGATTATACTGATTGCCTTCTTATGGAACAAGATGAAATGCCTCTGACCATGAAGATGCCAGCACCCGACCTGCAGACGTACCATAGTCAAGTGGACAACCTACATTTGTATAGATCTATTTCATGCCTGCCAAATAAAATGTTCTTCTGTTTTAGCTAACAAGCCTTTCTAGTCTTGCTATGACAAGCAACTTTTAAAAGAATATTAAAAATGAAGGAAGTAGGTGTAATTAACATAAAAACAAAAAACTGTAAAGGTGGTCGCCATTTATGAAACTGGTCTATTGACCAAAAGCCAGTTCCTGAATTGGGCAAATAAGTAACTGCCGTACTACAGGTGTATGAGCCAGCACATCAAAAACAAAGGATGTGGGGATGCAACTGTATTTCACAAACAAGGCACTTTTGAAAACTCTGTTTGAAAACAATATTTATACATACTAGATACACAAGGTGACTGCCCTTGGAAGAAGGAAGAGGAAAGTTGTTCCCTCTGCTGTGTGCATGTACTTTGTACTAGAAGACACTACCCCCTAAGCAACAGGTGTTTAGATGGATTTCTGAACTGTCTAAATGTTGGGAAGTAATAGCAGGCACAAAACCACAGTGAGAGTGTGTGGTTTTTCATTAAAGGAAACCTCCACTCCCAAATAAAAATATCAGGAAATCTCAGGATCCCCTCTTTTAATAATTATTTTCAGCATACCATCACCCCCAATAACTGACTTGTTTTAGTTGCCTTGTTGTGAAACTTTGGTTTAGGATAAAAACTATTTTTAAAGGCAATTTAGATTACATTTATTTGTGACACCATTTCTTCTGGTTTAGACTGACTTAAACTTTTGCAAGAATGGAAATTGTCTTAGAATAATAATTAATGCTTTCACATCTCCAAATAATTTGATGCAGACATGTATATGAACAATAACTAAATTTGATTTTGCTTGTCTATCATCTGTATTCACATGTAACTCTCAACACCACTTTTTACAATAACTGTCAATTTCCCAATATCATAGCACTGTATTAGAATTTCCATTTTTTGTATTTACACTGTTTTTGTTTTACTGTAGTTTAAATTATTTCAGTTTTCAAAAGATATGCACTAAAATACACATAAGAAATCACACCAGGAGACTAAATTCTAAAGTTATACAATATATTACCATGAGACAAAACTCCAACAACAATTTCAAAGCTACAATGTGTAATGTATGGTCAGCCCTTATCTTGGGTTAAAAACTGTCAAGTCATACACTGTATATCTTGTCGTGGTTTCAATGCTGGCTTAGTGCTACATGTCACAATGACTCCACAAAACTTGGAGAGAAAAACAGTTAATATAATTATTACTTCAAGTTACTACCCAAACTGACGCAAAAAGGCAAGGCTTATTAGCTTGACTTGAGCCATTCCATTGACACCCGACTATTAGTAATTTCATCACTGCAACACATTATTGTGAGGGCATTTATGTTTTTCCTGGTTTTACAGTAGCTGAAAGTTTTGCATTTAAATCTCTATGAGCTGCTTATTTGTGAAAATCTGTTTCTGCATCTTGCCAGGAGCTCATGAGCTGGAAGAGGTTCACTTTCAACAATTGTTGGAGAAATGATTCTGGGATCATCAGGTTCCAGACAGACTTCACGAGTGATTAAATAGTCGTCGTCATCAATGCAGACTTTAAAGTTTTGTCCATCAGCATCCAAATATATCCACAATCTTTGGAAACCTTTAATATCCTCACGTCCCAAGATTTTGTTCTCTGGTTGCATTTTCTTGCAATGATGGTGTCAGCATGATCCTCAGTGGTGAAAAATGAAAAGCCATTATGATACCAGTAATTCCAATCAAGGATAGTCAACTTTTTCCTTGCTCTGTAAACTTGTTCCCTAGAAAAAAGGTTATGGGCCAGTAAATATGAAAAGACAGGAAAATTATTAATAATTACTATCAACAGTAATCACTAGTTTAATGCAATATTCCATTAGTGTTACATTCAGCAGATGAACCTAGGCCAGGACAGTGATTGGCTGCCCAGGGTCTGTGATTGTTCATTTGAGGTGACCCTCTATGCAATAATTCCTTTTGTAAGCCAAACAGTTCTGCCAGTTGGTACCAATAGCAAACATTGACTAAACAACAACCCATGAGTTACTGAACTACTACTGCCAACCTGCAGTGTCCTTTGAAGTTTTCAACAATGAACATACCCATACTTCATGACAACATATCTCTTCATTTACAGTATAATAACTATCATTATACTGCTGTGCTCATCATTGTTGATAACGCTGTATAAAACTTGCGTGAAGGGAATTCTCATTGACATGTGTACATCAGAGACATACTGTTTGCACATTCCAAAGGAGCAGTATGCCAAAAGTGATCCGTGTTAACACAAATAGTTTTACCAGGTGGTTTCTGTTTGACTAAAATGAACACAACTTACTGTTTATTTATTATTATTTCATTATTATTATTATTATTATTATTATTTGTAAAATATATCAACTGCTTGATAGAGTATTAGTTGCATAGTGTATTTCAAAATACTTGATCAAAAATGTTACCTGTACTCTGTGCAGAAAGATAGCTCAATGAATGGCAAATGAATGTACCGGTAAATTGGCTTTCAAATGATGCGAAATAAACAATAAACTGAGCAGATCGATTTATCATGCTTGACCCTATTCTAATCAGAAAAAAAATTGAACAAAAAAAAAGTTCAGCCCTTCTTTTTTACCAAACAAAAATTCTCATCTACCGTGGGCTTCAACAGCTAAATCGAGACGCTTCCTGCCACGTTTCAAAGCTGAAGCCAATAATTTGCTCCTTGTGCGTCCCTACACTGAAAGCCATAATTCCATGATATGGCAACTGAACTGACGGATAAAAAACTCGAATAGCAAAATAAAACGCACACTAAGCTGACGACAAAGGATCATAGTGCTAAAGGGAAACCAATAATCAGTGAAAAAATACTATAGCCCCATTCTTCGTCTCACCTGTGAAGGCCGTGTCAGTGGAATCCACGCACATACACTTTATTTTCTTCCACCTTTCATGGACATCTTTCGCTATACAAAGCTTTCGATGTGCCTTCTCCCATCTGCTATTACTTGTTTTCTTGTTTGTTTGGATGCAAGGCGACTACGAGGTGTAAGAACCTTTCGACCCGAGCCCCTTCGCCTGATCCGGCTTTCGTGGACATGAATTATATCTACGGATCCCAAAAACTAACACAATATGGCATCAAAGTCCTTCGTATATTACCAGACTGAAGTTTAGAAATGTTATTACAACATGGGCACGTCTCACTGTGTCGATTAAACAGGATTTCTGTCATTGATACTGGCTTTGAAAAAAGAACCGTCGGTTCAAAAAACAAACAGCCGCACATGCGCAATAGAGTGCCACAGGCCCTTTAATTTAACTATGGTGCTCCGCACGCGCGCGCACGCGCCGCTACTATCCCAAGACCCTCTCGGCATCGCCGGCGGGATATACAAAAACCTACTTACTCCACTCCTGCAGGGACAGGTGACTCAAAGAATTGACTCACAATTTGATCGCAGCAGTATGGTGCAAGATAGAGGGAAGTCAAAACAAAAAATTCAAGGCAATAAGAACAGAAAGAAAAGCTCTGACTTAGTTAAAAAATCAACTCGAAGGCTAAGCATGTTTGACTCCGTGCGTTCGTCTTCGAGCAACATCTTCTCGCAAAGCTCGTCAGGTGAAGGAGGAGATGATACGGGTAGGGAAACAGATTTTCTCTCCTGATTGTTTTAGTAACCTGCGGATCATTTTGTGAATAACTTAACGGAAAAACTGTTGACCGTAATTGATAACAAAGTTCGTGATTCCAAACCGCCATATCCAATCTGGGATTAAGTGAAACCTTAATAATGATTGTGTGAAGTTATTCTATCGTTAAACTGTAAGCTTTTTGTGAAAAAAATTGCAGAGTTTGATGTGGATGATGAACTACCTGATGATGAAGAAGTAGAACGAAGATTTGCGTCTCTATTGGTAACAACATACATTACTTTAACTGCGTAAAGTCATGCTACAAACTTAAATTAAACAGAATTCAAGTGAAGCCCAAATTAAATGCCGCTTATTTATAAAGGAATTTCCTTCTTCGTAGGAAAAGATGACACTGCCGCCAGAAAGAGCTGCGGAGCTGGCGAAGAGCCCCAAAGCGAACAAATGGAAAATGTTAAAAGCGAAGGTGAGTTTTATTACAAATTTAGCTCGGAAGGTCTGTGCTTATTGATGTGTAAATTAGAAGAAATTTTAACGAGCACGACCAACTGAAAGTTGATTGTATTTAAGACAGTTCGACATTTTTTTGTGAGTAAAATTAAAATCAACTTGTATCGACATTTTTTAGAGTAGTTTGTGTAATCCTAGCTTGAGCAAGAGATTGCGTGTGTAAGACATTAAAGTCAATATATTTTTGTAAGGAGAAGCTTTGCATCCATAGCGTTATATACGTCATTGAATTGAAAATGAAAGACAATGACCGTAAATTTTAATCATCCCGCTTACTTTTATAGCGAAAGTTTCTTAACTTAACAATAGAATCTCATCAATGGATTGCAGTAACGTACTAATTTTTAGATCTTGCACGAATTTTTAGTGAATTTGTGCAAAATTACGATACGTCCACACTCCACTATTTTTGATGATGGTGTGAAGGGTGATCAGTATCTCCCAAGTAGAAAATTGCAGCCATCCAACTAGCGGCTGATGGCAGGTGTCAATAAGTCAATATTTATCTTGACAATACAAACCTACTATGATATTCTTTTACATCTGAAAGTAGCTATATCCAACAGAACTGCATTTTTAATGATCTTGGAAAGTCTGCAGAAAATGAAAAAGGGGAAAATTTTAATTACTGGGTTGCCAAACCCAGTCGGATTCTGCATTTCATTTCTTCGTATTTTTTTTTTCGATGTCGGTAAAAGTCTTGCCTGTCACTCCCTTGCTAAGTGGTGTCTTTGTGCATAGAGTCTTCTGTGTGTATTTTGTTATGTTTGAGGGGGCTGGGGTAATGTGTAGATTTCTCTGGTGCACACAGGAGAACATTTAATTATTAACCTGCAATGGCGTCGAAAGTCATTGTAACGCGCTCAAGAATGGAACGTCAATTGGCTAAACAAGACAGGCGCTGAAAAATAAATATCCTGAATCCTAAAAGCGACAAGTAATGGCCTTCGACAACAATCTTTTCCCTGTCGAGCCGAAATCAAAGTGAGCTGTATTTCTAATATTTCGCCAAGGTGGTGTTATGTACAACACTGAAACCAAATGGAAATTTTTCTGGTAACTTATGGGTTCAACAAAGACATAGAAAGAATCGAACACCTTAAGTAGATCTGTGATCTCTGTTGTCTGGCTATTTGACTGAATGTATTTATTTGTACTCAACTCTGCACAGTCTTCCGGTAACAATTGGAAATTTCACTAACTCTTGTTAACCTTCAATGGTGTCGAAAGTCATTGTAACGCAAATGGCGTTTTAGTGGATCTTTAAACAAAATAATTATACCCTCATGGAGCTCAAGAATGGAACGTCAATTGGATAAACAAGACAGGCAGTGAAAAATAAATATGTGAAATCTTAAAAGCAACGAGTAATGGACTTCAACAACAATCTTTCGCCTGTCGAGCCGAATCAAAGTGAGCTGCATTTCTAATATTTCGCCAAGGTGGTGTTGTGTACAAGACTGAAACCAAATGGAAATTTCTCTGGTAACTTATCGGTTCAACAAAGACAGAGAAGGAATCAAACACCTTAAGTGGATCTGTGATCTCTGTTGTCTGGCTATTTGACTGAATGTATTTATTTGGACTCAACTCTGCACAGTCTTCCGGTAACAATTGGAAATTTCACTAACTCTTGTGTTAACCTTCAATGGCGTTGAAAGTCCTTGTAATGCGAATGGCATTTTAGTGGATCTGAAAACAAAATATACCCCCATGGAGCTCAAGAATGGAACGAAACCGGCCAAAACTGGCCATACGTAGTATTTTACTTTGTCTAACGCCAGACGATTTTACTCGTCAATGGGGAACCCCCAGGAGTGAATGGATTAAAGCGAAGAGTATTGGTCTTCGACAACAATTTCATTTTTCGCTGTTGGATATCAAGTGAGCTTTGTTTCTAATATTTTACCAACTTGGTGTTGTATACAACACTGAAATCAAATGGCAATTCGTTTATGGATTTAACAAACATTGAAGGAATCAAACGCCTTGAATTCATCACAGTGTTTACTGAAGTCGCATCTAAGTTGTCTGGCAAATAACATTTATTTTGTACTCAACTCTGCAAAGGTAAAAAAAATTGGAAATGTGACAGTGAAAAATTATTTGAATGAAAGCTTGTCTCTTTTGTGGTTTATTATTTATGGTCCAGGTTCTTTCGAAAAGGGTTTGATGTGAACTGTCAGAAATTTATTTAATTGCATATGCTTTAATTGTGACACCGATTGTGTGTCTTGTTTGCACGCACGCAATTGAAATAGGAAGAGTTTTTTGCCTCTAATAGCAAATATGTTGTTTGTTTCAATAAATTTTTTGCTGGAAAAGATTTTTGTGAGATTTCCACCTTTTTGTGAATTTTATCAAGTGTAATTTTCGAGCTTAACAAATTTGCATATGTGTGTTGAAATATTATATGGGAGGAATTTTGTGGTAGTGCACTGTAAGCAGCGCATAATTCATGAAAATAAACAGGTCTGTTGGAAGTGTGCTTGAGTTTCAACAAAATGAGCCCCAAAATCGACAAAAAATTGTGATGCTGATGAATAATAAAGTAGATGCTATTCCCAAAACGATGGAATTACCTGGTAATAAATAACCTCATCTTGGAATGTAAATTTTTGACTTTGCAGAAACAATGGTCAACCTCAAGAGTTGGGCGATTGTGATCTTTGTGTTGAATTCGCAAATTTCTTCTCAAACTTTATAACACTTGAAAGAAAAAGAAAACTAACAAAAACAAAAACCTGGTATCTTGCCATCATTTGACAAAGATGCTTCACTGTTTCGCGAGTAAACATGCTGCGTAGCAAAAATCTTGCAAAATGTTTTTCGCTGATGGTAACTTTTCATATTCGTGATACAAGATTAATGTTGTTTTCATGTCGTTAATTTTGTTGCTGATGGCAAAATATTTTATTCTCGATCGACCGTCCTGAAAACTTCCTTCTGCTCTTCCTAAAAAACTGTGTATCAATATTTATTTACTTTTGCATCAATATTTGGTTTGCATTTTTGGGCGTTAAAATAGAATTTTCGGGCCTATAGATGCTTCTGTTACAAAGTGGTATATTTTTTAGGACACCCATCCAGATACTAAACCCGCCGGACAGGGAAAACTTCAGTGAACTTTTGTATTACAAAGCTGTCAGATGCTCAGAGTGCACGCTTCATCATCATATCATATCATATATCTTTATTTACCCTGGGATTTTTAGAGTAGCTTGGTGTAGCTAATATCTCCGAGCATTTACCCTCCCAACCATGATACATCACAGAAGACAGACCACAACACCGGGAACTACATGCCCTACTCTTTACGACAAGTGTGCGGGTTCTTTTACGTCCCACAGGATTATGAACATTGAAGGGTTGTGAGATGGGACCTCCGGCTTATCGTCCTTATCTGAGAAGACTAGAGAGTCTAACCATTTGCAGATGTAATTACAAAGGCAGCACTTTCTCCTCAGTTATTTAAAGACCCTGAGTGTTGGTCCGGCCGGAGTTGAACTCACGACCTCCCGCGTGACAGCCCGTGCTCAACCAACTGAGCCACCGGTACGCTTAAACTTGTGGTGAAAAGAAGTTGTGAGGCAAGTTCGAAATGATCAACATGTCAGCCTAGAAGGCAAATGAAGGTTTCTCGATTCCCTTTTATTTTCTTCAATCTTTCTGGGTTTAGTACTTTGCTAGTAACCACATGTCTTCTCAGGGGGCTATTAAGACTTTTACCATGACACGACAATGATATACAATACCAAAACAATATTAGAGCTACATATTGAACTTGAATATCCTGGAAGACAAAACGCAGCTCAGTTGACAATATGGAATAAAGTGCTGTGTTACTACACTACCACACGTACGCAATGTGCGCCTATTTTTTGTAAAGAGGACAGGAATTTTTTCTTTCTGACAAATGATTAATAGGCTGGTAGCCAGGTTTTTAACCTCAGAAAAAGATCTGTTTCGTCATATGAAGGAGTAAGCCAAAGGGCCTCTGCTGGTGCGACTTGTGGGTGACCCCATTGTTTTAGACCGTGCTTTCACGTCAATACAGATAGCTCAATCAATGGCAAATTTCCTGTGGTATATGTCCTGTAAATATTATCGTAATAGCGTCAATAGAACGAAAGATATAGGTCATTCTTTGAGAGTGGTTTCTCTGCTGTCTTATGTTGCGAAAAAATACAGCAGTTATGGGGTACACTGATGGTAGAAAAGTTAGCAGTGAAAGAGTTGAATGGTCTTAATGTCCCCCGACTTGAAAAAATTGCCTGGAAGGCTGCAGTTCAATACCACCCAACTCAGTCCCTTCTGTTTTTGAGTAACACGTACAATAAGCAACCCAGTGTACGCTCATGGAGTGTCTAGTTACATATATTTTGCCCATGACTGGTTGTTTGGAGTGTTGCAGAAACACACAATTCCATGTGTTATCATATGCAGTTTTGATTAAGAATAATTATTCTTCCACAAATCAAGTATCACAGGATGAGATTTTGCGAGGGAATGCTGTAAATTAATTTGAATAGTTTCTTTTATCCTAACTATGACAGCTTTACTGGCTTTGGTTACATGATAATTATGTGCAAGGTTTATCGTGGGTACATTGTAAAGACATTTAAAGTGCTAATTACATTCATATTTGACAATACTACCATTGCCCGTATTCAAAAAGTACAAGTGTTGAAAGTCTAACTTAGCCAACAATAATTATTAATCAACTAACTGTCAGTAATTCACAGTTATTGGATGAGTTTGAGCAAAATATTGTGATTTGTCAGTGGCAAGCAGATCAGTTGCTGAGGCAAACGATTGATCTGCGAGACACTGACAAATCATAATATTTTGCGATAACCGGGTTCAATAATTGACTTCTTCAAATGCTTAAGACCAAAGGTAGTCTGCGTGATAGATGTACAGTACCGCCTGAAAGTATTGACCCCCTGGGACGAGGCAATACCTCGTCTTTGCCACGGGTATTGGTCGCATGCCACCGAGGTATGCAAATTTTTTTCCCTCGATAAAACCGAGGTGCAATTTGCCGTGGGAAAGAACAATGATCCGTTGCACTTGTGAAATAAGCGGAAGACTGTCAAATTTTAGATCTCATGGTGTGAAGAATCGATTCTTAAAGCAAGAAATTGTAATCAAAATGAGAAAGTGCACGATTTCCGTACGAACTCAAATTTTATTATCTTTACATAATGTAAAGCCGAAGATTTCTTTGCTGTAAAGATACAAAGATACTGTTATTAACTACCCGGTACAGTGTAAGCGACAGCTGTGTTATCCAACCAAGAAGCATCAGCATCAGCATCAGCATCAGCTCAGCTGCTTACAATGTCGTCTACGACCGATCACTTCAACACTGATTTCTCCACTATGTGCAAGAAAATACCACGCTATTCGGGAGAACTCCCGAGGAAAATGGCTGAGCATTTCATTGCCCTTCGCTACTTTCACAGTGTGTTTGTCCATGGGGTTGTTAAACTCTCGTTTAGCAACAAGTTTTTCTCCGATTAATGGCTTCTATAGATCTCGATAAACATGATATCTACACACAGCTGATGCAAAAGTGAACGTTTCCATGTCCAGACTTCCCTCGTTAAATGACTGCGTGGTTACCAAGCAAATGTTTTGCATCGTTCTCCTGTGCTTTTTCCTGCAAATTCTATCATTTTCGTTTTAACTGTGGGTTTTTGCAATGAAGACTACGGTGCCCCAAAAGGGTCAATCATAAATCGGTTTATCAAAATACAACACAATTTCTCCAGACACAAACCAATTTACCAAAACACAAATCAGTTTACCAAAACACAAACCAATTTACCAAAGCACAAATCAGTTTACCAAAACACAAATCAATTTTTCAAAACACAAACCAATAATCGAAAGACTGGGCACTTGGTCTGTGATTAACCAGTGAGAGCCTGTGAGGGTCTGGAAGGGGCTAATTCCCAGGATTTCCCGCGTCCAACATGGCAACTTTTATTATGCTGTAGACATTTTCACGAAAAATGTTTTGCCACAACTGTGGATCTGAAGTGTTACAGGAATATTTATATTGCTCTTAATTTGGACAAAAGTTAGAAATTGCCGTGCCATCTTTTCGATAACTGTACAGTTGTCCTCCAAAAATGTAACGGAAAAGGAAGCAATAGAGGTGGATTCAGTTACAATGCTATCCTTTGCTTTCTTGAGAAGTATCATGATGTGTCGATGTCGTTGTTAACGCTTAAAAGGAGGCTATCTCAAAAGAAACAAAACAGACGTCGATTTGTCTGACATCGAGAGATTGATGCGGAACAAGCTGGATATTATGGCCCAGGCAGAATTTCTGGTTACAGAGGGATGTGGCATACATTGCGTGTGAAGTATGGCTTGTATATTCGAAGGCTAGAGGTGGCATCACTTTTAAGAAGGTTAGACCTAGCTGGAGTTGAAGAGCGAAAAAGGCACAACTGGAAAAGAAGAAAGTACAACTCACCTGGACCGAATTACTGCTGGCATGTGAATGACACCACTAACAATGATCCAAAGGTCATGGCCAAGTATTTTGTAGACTGTGTTGTTCATTAGTGAGAATTGATTGTGGAACAGAGAATGTAGTAATTGCAGGTGTAAGAGCAGAGTGTAATGATGATTTAGCTGATGAAAAAGCACACCATTATGGTCCTTCCGCTGGAAACCAACAGATAGAGGCTTGGTGGTCCTACTTCCGCCACAGCCATCTCACTTGGTGAATTAACTTCTTCAAAGATCTTGTAGACTGTGGGGTATTTTGACCTGACAATACGGGTCATGAGGAATGCTTATGGTTCTGCTTTGTAGAGTTAATCCAGCAAGATCTAGATTTTGTGAAGATTCATTGGAATACACACTATATTCACCAGTCAAGGCATGATACAGTTCCTGGAAAACCAGATGAACTATATTTTCTCCCAGAAAACTTTGGTTTCTCAGACCTGTTGCAACCAGTGTCGCCTGAAAAGGTCCATGAAGCCAGAATAAAATGTAAAACAACTGATTCAAAGAATGACTTTCAGGAGTACTTTAGTCATGTTTTGTCTCTGCTTAATGTTTCGAAGCCCACTAATTGGAAAGAAGCTTTAAATAATTATGTTGTCTTAATTCTTATTTAATAACAGTTGTTTTATAAACCTGAATATTGTAGTCCACAACCAAGTGCAAACATGTACATGTAGGTGAAAAAATAGGACATAATTCCCAGTAACCATTGAAATACCACCTACCTGGTCTTTTTATTTTCCTTTATTTCTATTTCAAGCCTCCCTTTTGGACAGTCCAAATTTATAAAAAACCTGACCTCTGCAGTAGCCTGCCGCCACCTTTGCATAAGTGATTGACAAAAAAAGCTCACCAGGGGGGCTTAAAAGAGAGAGAGTACTAGTTGATTTAGTGAAATTTAGGTTAAGGGTTAACATGAAATCTTGTACACTGTTATAGAAATAAAATCACAAAATTCATTTTTAAATCATCCGTAAATTTTCCTGTTGGAAAATCCTCACTTTTTTTTGAGAATACCTGTCACTGGCTGACTGATAAATATCACCATACAGTGTACATTTCAAATATGTTCCTTGCCAAAACTACTATTTTCTTGATCATGTATATGTACTTACTTATGTAGTTCATGTACATGTACCAAGCATGACCATGCTAATTGAAGCTAAATTTAAAATAAAAAATGATATTCTGGTTATTGAAACTGAAGGAAAATGACTTGGTGCACTTGTTATTACCAGCAAAATGTGAACATTTTATTGAAACATTTTTAACAGTGATACCAGAAATTAATAACAGCAACGACCACATGCGTTATACAGGGTTAAATAATGGGTCAGAATGTCATCATTCGGTTCAAATACACTGTATATTATTAAAGTATAACATCATGAATACGTGCATTGAAATTACAGACTGAGCTAAACAGTAAGTAATTTTATCCAAAGTATCTACATTGTAAATGTGAACATTATATTTACAATGTAGCTAATAGCATAACTACTAAGGTTATGGTTGAAAACTACCTTTGACTATGTGTTACAGCCCAATATAATTCAAACTTTACCAAAACCAGGTGAG
>NC_090877.1:30910681-30925681 GCF_036669935.1 Montipora foliosa | reverse complement strand
TGGGCCACCGTAGAAGACATCTGTTGTCAGCCACAGGGAATAGGGAAATTTATTGAAAAAAAGTTTTTAAAAGGTATTTTCAGAAATGATTAACTCTTTTTCCTAACTTATTACTGTCACTGGAAATACACAACATTAGATTTTGTCAAGTTTATTGTTAACATCTGTGGGGTAATTCCACGGTACTTGAGACATACGCTTGTAAAAATTAGCATTCACTTAAAGGACAGTATAACTGTATATCTAGACTCATTATAAGATAGATTGCTATGAAATTGTACTTTTCGGTTGTCAGCGGAATGATTTCATGGCATAAATTATCATTAATTAATCAATTCAGCCTATTTCGCTGTCACAGAGGGGACATGCACAAATGACCATGGTAAATCTATCTTGAGAGGAAATCTAGTAAAAACTGTCAGGACATTTGCTTATTTACTTAGACTGTTTAAGTTAATTATTTCTCCCTGATTTTGTCGGAAGAAAGAGATCAAAGCCTTATCTAAAATTGAATTGTCCCCTCTGTGACAAAAATAGGGATAAAAATTATTATCTCTTCAAAGCAGTTGGTAATAATTGTACGAAATTCTGTTAACAGTTGAAGTATGGGCTGACAAACTTACAAGTTGTGGAGGAGTTCTTCTATTTCTCTTTTCTTAGGATAGGTGTGAAAACTTTAAATGTCACAGAGGGGATCTTTTTGTCACAGAGGGGACTTTGTGTCACAGAGGGGACTTTTCTGTCACAGACGGGATATTTTTTGTGAACAAAAAATTGTCACAGAGGGGATCTTTTTGTCACAGAGTGGACTTGTTTGACACGGAAGGGACTTTACTGTCCAGAACGGACATATATTTCTTAGAGGAAGAATTATTTTTTGAAAGAGAAATTACTGCTGTTGAAGATAAACTGTTTTAATCTTCCATAATCTCCTCACACAACGAAAAATAATACTTAACTTAGCCAAAATGTGCAGTTAATCAGTGGAAATATTGGATTTATTAAGTTCTCATGAATTATTCATAATAAAGCACTAATTAAAAGGAATATGGGATGATAGACACTGAGCATGCTCACTAAAGCAAGTGCACAAATGCAGTTCTTGAAGAGCAGTTCAAAATGAGTTCAAGCAAAGAGAGGACAAAGAAATACAGAGAAAGACTGAGGGAAAATGAAGAAAAGTATGAGGTGGTTAAAAAGAGGGACAGAGAAAGAAAGAAAAAGGATTATTTGAAGAAGAAAGCCAATTAGCCTGAAGTTTTGAGAGCCAAGGAAAGAGAGAAGAAAAGAAGGCAAAGGAAAAAATAGCAGAGTTAATCAAGAAAACAGGCAAAAGTTGTAGTCAAGTAAGCCCTCAGATGTTTGGAAAAGCACTCGGTAGAGCAAAGAAGCACCTGCCAAAATGCCCTGAAAGAAAAGTGCAAGTGCTAGCAAAGATTGTTCAAGATCTTTTCCCAAGAAAACGGAAGGCGGTGGTGGATTTGTGTGACAACAACTTTAAGGGAAGAAAAGATTGCAGCAAGGTCAGAGAGAAAAGATGTGATGCTCTCACTGATCATGAGATACAAAAGGTGCAGAATTTCTATTTAAGAGAGGACATCAGCAGAATGCCTCCACGGAAGAAAGATTATGTGTCTGTCAAACTAGCTGATGTTAAAAGGGAACATAGGCAAAAGAGGTTGCTATTGTTTAAAATTGGAGAAGTGCATGAGCTTTTCAAGGAAGAAAGCAATGTTCAGATTGGCAAATCCAAGTTTGCAGAACTCCGGCCACCCCAGGTCATACCGTCATCTGCATTTGACCATAAAGTATGCATTTGTAAGTATCACTAAAATGTTGACCTCCTCCTTCAGGGCCTATCAAGACTTGGCACATCTGGCTGCATATCAAGTGAAGAAGCTGTTGCAAAGACAGTATGTAGTCTTGACTCTTGCAAATGCATTGACAGGGTTTGCAACAGCTGTGGGGTAACTGAGCTAACCGATAATCTTTTTGATGGCCTAGACAAAGATATCCTACTATCAGTGGCAAAAAGTGGAAGGAGCTGTGAAGAAAAACCTTGTTGACTGCACAATTGCTGAAGCAGAGG
Organism: Montipora foliosa; assembly: GCF_036669935.1. NCBI lineage: Eukaryota > Metazoa > Cnidaria > Anthozoa > Scleractinia > Acroporidae > Montipora > Montipora foliosa. The sequence continues at coordinate 30,923,592 of NC_090877.1, read as the reverse complement.
AAGATTTGCAGGCCCAACTGAGACCATTAATTTTAGTCGTCATGTTTACAATATCAGAGTTAAGGCACTTGAAGGAACAGCTCAGCCAAGATGAAATAATTATTCACGAGGATTTTTCGGAGAATTTTCAGCTGAAGCACCAACGAGAAATAATGGAATCCCACAGGTCTAATGAATCAGTTACAGTATTCACTGCATTAGTCTACTACAAAGATGATAACAAAGATCCTAAACATCTTTCATATGTACTCATTTCAGATGAGTTGTGCCATGATAAAAGAAGTGTTTATGTCTTCAACAAAGCTCTCTTGGATGCTGTTAGTAGAGAAATGTCTTTCAAACAGGTGCACTATTGGAGTGATGGGGCTGTACACTGACATTTGCTTTCATACATGTAGAACAGTGTACCTATACAATTGACTGTATTGCAAGTTATGTTCAGAAGTTGTTCTTGCCTGTTTTGATGTACGGCACTTTCAACTTACATTCAAAATCATCTTACATGTACTGGTAGTTACATCCGTACATGCATAAATGAGGTCAATACTTTCAGAATTAAAAATTATCACATCAATTCTGTGTTCAGTCATTGTTGAGAGAGAGAGACTTAAATTATTGATGTATCCGAGCTGTTTGTATTTTCAGATTATACATGACTTTGTAAGACTACATGGAAGTTGCAGATTGGAAAGTGTCTTGTTTTTGTTAGGACAAGGTCTTCATGAGCCTTTTACAGTACAGTGTTGTCTTTTTCAATTGCCTAGCTTGTTAGAACCTAAAATTTCTGAATAAAATAAAACAAAAATAATCAGAAAGTGACCCTGTTTGAGAAGGAATGCATTATGAAAAGAGTGTGCAACATTTTTGCAGATAATTATATATAATAAACCTCAAGAATTTTTTGTTTATAACACTAGACAAGTCTAGTATTGATCATTGTCTTACTTTAAACACTTTGCTACAGAGAAGATTGCATGGTGGCTATTTATGACTACTATCTATTAGACAAGAGGTACCCTCCGTGACAGTCCCCTCTGTGACAATAACCGTGATCACTCATTATTATCTGTGCTGTATCAGAGAGCAAGAATGTCTTTTCCATTAATGCAGTTTAATTGTTGATTAACATAAAAATCAAATGTGCACTTAAGTGTTGTTGCTGCCGGTTTACATTCACAGGATTTTTAGCCTAGTTTTTAAATTTCAATTTTCTTTGGTTTTCTGGTCCCCTCCATGACAGATACATGTAGAGTAAAGGACTAAATCTTGCCAGATGTGACAGAAATAATTTTGAAAGGATTCGATAAAGAAGAGTCATCAGTTATTTAATCATTACAAGTCCACAGTGAACTAACCTAAATTTGGCAAAAGGAGCTATTTATGGTATTGTTTTCTGAGATGTCCCCTCCGTGGCATGCAAAATATTGTGGAATTACCCTGTGAACAAACGCCCAACTTTTTTTTACAAGAGTGCTTTTTTGGAGTTCTTTTTTTTCCCAAAATCATGCTTGAAAGTTGAGGGTGTGGCTTATACACGAGTCTTTACTGTAGGCCATTTTCAAAATATCAAATATTCAGCTTGATAGTGAGGTAGTGAGGACAAAAACAATAGAAACATGTTGGAATGAATGTGAAATATCTTTGCATATCATCCACTTTCCTTTGTCTTTGTCCTCAGAACCTCTCTTTCAAGCTGAATTTTAATATAACAAAAAAGGCCTATTATAATAGCTATTGTACCAGAAAAAGTTAAGGAAAACATGTTCTAGTAGGCCATTAACAAGCTCTTTTATCAAGGGCAATGTATCTCTTGTGTTCATTGATCCATTTGTAAACATAGTGCATGTCGAGTCCATCCAAGGTGTTGCTTGATATTCCAGGACAACTATTGTAGGATCGACCATCCCTGAATTTAAATACCCCTTCAGCAACCAGCTTGTTTAACACTGCCAAGAAGTCCTTTGAGTCAGATCGGACAATTTGTTTCCCTGATCTATTCATCTTCTTTATGCAATCATCATGATAACTGCCTACCATTTGCCTCTTCACAAACATTGTTTTGCACAGTTGAGCAACTGTCTTTGGAGTTACATTTCTTTTAAGTTGCTTCACTTCTTCCTTAAGACATTTGTTGTCATGTTCAAGGTCAAGATCCGATGCAACATTTGAACCTTTTCCCTTAATGGTACGATTCCATTTTAACCTGCAAGCTTGGCGTGGTGTCAAAAGACTGTTCACTTGCAAGGAATAGTACACTGCCTCGACGGCATATGTTGTTCTTCCTGAGTTATTCTTAAAGTGAAGGAGAAACATTTTCTAGCATCTAAAATTCCGGTCACCATAACCTTCAGGAATAGAACCAAGGAATTCAATAAACAACAAACCATAACTTAGCAAACAACAGTTGTAGTTGAATGAATCATCTCTCTTGCTGGATTCAGGTAATGTCCTTTCTGAATTTGAGTCCCTCAACATGATTTTTGGAATAACGGGAGGAGGTCCTCTTGTTGTTCATGATCTCGTCTTCGTTTTCCATCATATTTAAAAGTAGCTGGACAACTTGGAGATCTGCACATGAAACATCCATCTGGGCTCATCATCTGTGTGGCATTTACCTGTGCTATTTCCTCCTCATCTAGACCAGAATTTATGATGTCATCAGCTCTGGGATTAATGCAGAGAAATGTATCTAAGATAGCTTTTGACACCCTGTGCAAGTAAAGCTTTCCAAGAATACCATTACCATTCTGTAGAATCTTGAGCAATGTAGGAGTTTCTTCAAGGGATGACATGCCAAGAATTTGAAATGCTGCAGCAACAACTCTAGTTTCAAATTCCAAGATGAAGAACTCTTTGCACTGTGTGTAGGCCTGGTGAACCTCTCCTTTGACATTTCGTCTATTGATAAGGTTCCTGTCACTGTACATTGTACAGGAATCACTGGATGACTTTGGGGAATACAACCTCTGAAAGGTTTTCTGCAACCAAAAATGACAATTATTTATTAGTATTGGGATAAGTATTTGTGGTTATGTCTGTTAGGTACTTCATTCTGATGGGTCTAACAACGCCGTGTGACTTATGGTAAGAAGACCAAGTTCTTGGACGATACAAGTCAGGATTTTGCTTATTGCTGACCTATTTGAAAAGAAGAAAGTGCTGTTTTGCTGGACTTTCCAATTGCCAAGCGGTCTGAAGCCTGCCAGTTGTCAATTAAACATTAGAGATAAGAAAAGACATGCAAGGTGGTTGATGGGTCCGCGTGCTGGGTTGTCGTACTTTTGTGCATGTTGTTGGCCACCACATACAGCAGGTTATACACAGACTGTACAAGCTGCACTGTAAGCCCTAAGGAAAGCAAACAATCGACTAGTGGATTAACCTCACACTATACAGAAAACCCCAAAAATAATGCACGCGCAAGAACTTCTTTTTGCGTCCGCAAGCCGGCAACTTCTTGCGGCTCCTTGCGCCACAATCCTACCAGCCGCAAGAACTTCTTTGCGGTTAGAAGTTGACACCGCAAGAACTTCCTTCTGTTAAAAAATCCTGACGGCAAGAACTTCTTTGCGGCAACATCTCAGAAAGGTGATATACAAAACTCGCAATAAGACGACATTTTTCAGGGCAATGCACGGTCGAATCTCGGGAGTGATACGTATCATATGTAAACAAACGTCACAGTGATGTTGATTTTTTACTACGTTTTTGCACGAAGACTAGTCGCATAATAGCAATCAGAATAAATATCGGACGAAACCCTTTTGCTACCCCAAAATCCCAGTCAAAGAAATTTTTATCAAGGTAGTGATGAGAATGGCTTTTTCCACGCAAACCGTTTGTAGGACTGTCGCCGCGAATGTAGAGGAATTCATTGTTGTGAAATTCACATAAATGTGAAGCTAGAATTGATTCCTGTCAGAATCTTTGAAATTTCCTCTGCATTCCTGTTTAAATAGCTCAAGGAAATTGCAGTGTAAGCAGACTCACAAGACTGAATTTTTCAAGCTCGCCATTTTCATTTGTTGCCTGCTCCCGAGCACGTGGCTTTATTTCACGATCGTCACCTAAAGCCAGAAATGTGATTGTTGCTAGTTTAATTTTTTTTTTCACGTTTTTTTTGTAATTACACAAGAATATTGGCAAGTCCTAAATATTATTCGTATTCGGGATGATGATGCCTGTATTACAGCAACGGCGTAGCCACCACTCAGTTTTTTTTGCTTTGCCGTTCTGGCAACGTTGAGTTAAATCCCGGGCCCTAGCAGGCCGGGGAGAGCGCTTCGAAATCAATCTGCTCCTTCTGTGAGAAAGTGGTGAAGAGAAACCAAAATGGCGCCGAGTGCTCGGCCTGTGTGAGGGGCTTTCATGTCAAGTGTTCGGGAATGAGCCGCAAAGAGTTGGCTAGTTACAGGAACAATGCCATATCATGGGCTTGTTTCCTTTGTACCATGCCTCAAATCTCGGATAGTTTCTTTGAGGAAAGCAGTCATAGTCCACTCAACTGTAGTACAGAATTATCAACAGAAAACCTTCAAGATCAGACTGATTTGGTTCAATGGTACAAGGACAATATTTGCAGCTACTACAAATGTAACCTGAAGATATCGTACTTCAATATAAATTCGGTGCAAAAGAAGTTTGACGAAGTGAAGGCTATGCTAAATCTAGCTTTATTTGACATAGTGTTTATTGCCGAAGCGAAAATCGACAACTCCTGTGCAGATATTTTCCATCATCCTAACTACCGTGTTATTAAGCGTGATCGAAAGAAAGGAGGAGGTGGTCTTATGGCCTTTATTCGTGAAGACCTGAGTGTATATCGTAGACGAAAACTTGAGCCTTAATCGTTTGTTGTGTGCGCCTGCTATAGATCACAGAGATTTTGTAAACTAACTGACTTTATTTCGTCTTTAACTTTGGCTGTGGAAATGATGTATAGAAGCCAACAGGAGGTCATGGTAATTGGTGATTGCAATTTGGACATGATGGTAGATGAAACTGAAGGCAGGACCAAAAATTGTCCTATGATAAGGTTATATAAAGCGTACATATTGCCACATTTAGAGTACTGTAGCCCTTTATTGCTCTGAATCTTTGATGGGCTGAATAACAAACTAGAAGATACAAATAATACTAAGGACTATTTTAGGTTTGGCAAAATCAATGGAATATAGCCATCTGTTGAATAAAGGACATTTAAAAACATTACAGGCAAGAAGACGTTTTCAAGCCCTAGTGCTTCTGTATAAATATAAGTTGTATAAGTTGCCACCTTTTAATTTAGAGTGCTTGCATAAATCATATTCATATATTTGTGCTAGATTATGGAATGGCATCCCAGTTACTGTACACATGTAAGGTGAGGGAGGCCAAGGACCTCCCTTCTTTCAAGTGCACCCTACAGTCCAATATGGGCCAATAGATATATATAATATATATATTTGTATTGATAGATAGTTTCTAGGTTTCTAGAATATTTATGAATTGTATTGATAAATTTTATCTTGTAAATAGTTTAGGAATTTTCTTTCGTATTTTTAGTTCACGTACACGTACGGTGCTTTACATGGTTAAATAAAGTATTATTATTATAATAATTATTATTATAATTATTATTATAATGATAATAATAATGATGATAATAATAATAATAATGATAATAATAATAATGATGATAATAATAATAATTATTATGATGATGATGATGATGACGATTATTATTATTATTATTATTATTATTATTATTATTATTACCCAAAAATGTTTTCATCACATGCTCCACTTAAGGAAACAGTTGAATGTACATATTATTTAACCCATTGACGAGTAAAAACATCTTGTGTTCGACAGAGTGAAATACTAAGTCTGGCCGGTTTGGGTGTGAAAGGGTTAAATTAAACGACAACGTATACAAGAAAATAACAATGAGCAAGTTCTGTAAGATCAAAATAAGGTAAAGTACAATCCATTTCTGTTAATTTTCAGTGTTGAATTCAGGAATATTGGACTTTTTTTTGGAATGTTACATACCAAACAAATTAGTGTTTCGTAGACAAGAGTAATTGAAATTGTTCATAAGTTTAAACTTGCACTAGTCTTAAACCTGGTTCACATACATCCAAGAACTTTACACCAGCATGCCAGTCAGCTATCTCAAAATGAAATGCTTCTAGATGCTCCAAAGGGGTGTACCCATTTGCCATGGATTTCAAAGCATTCACAGCTCTTTCGATTGTAAGTTGGTCCCCAACTAGCCCTTGTCCTGCAAAGATGACTTCCTCTTCTTCATTAAGTTTTGGCAAGTACTGCTGCACATGTTGAAGCACATTCACAATGCCATCATTAGACACCTCTGACTCAAAAATTATACCCATCTGCACCTGAAATGTTAAGGATGAGTATGCCTTAAGTAATGAACAAATTGTAGATGCAAGTACTGTTTGCGAAACCACTGAACAAGAGAGTCATTATTCCTTTGCAAAACGAATTCATCATTCCCACTTCCATTGTTTTTTTGCATGAGAGTCAAAATACACTGCTTAATCCACATAATTATTGTGCTCACTAACAAAAAATTAACATGCTGAAAACTATTTTGATTTTTGCATTGTGTTGTACCTGAAAGGACACTTTGCTTTGGGGTTTACCTTTTTTCTCTTGTTACTCATTCTGTTAGAGTGTTTGTGTTGAATGTGTTTTGGCACATGGTCCAAGAGGCAATGCAAAGCTGGGATGCACCTTTTCTTAAGATGTGACTCATGGCCACCATCTTGTTTAATCTGCATAAATCAGTATGTGACGGGACAACATTATAATGCTGGGATTCAGATGTCTCTCTCGTCTGCCTTGTCCCTTTGGTGGGTTTGGGCGAGGAGACGGCTGACACTTCAGACTAATTGTTCCTTGATGACTCCTGGCCAACATAAGTAATTTGTTTCGTAGGGATCGTTCTGTTGGCTTGGGTGGTGGGCAGTTGGGTTATGTTCCTTCGCATTTACTGGTCAGGAGACGCATTGACCTGGAGACAGATTGCATTGATTGTATTTGGTTAGATCTTCATTTTCCTCGCTCGCTTCGCTGTCTTATATACACTGTATTTTGTTTACCGTCCATGTTCCTACAACGCTGCCTTAACAGGCTTATTGGAGGAAATGCTGACAAGCTCTGACTGCCATGGTTTGCAGTCTTTGGTGTTGGGCGATCCGAATGTCAAACTACTTAAAACCCCAAGGGCAAGTGCAACCAAGGATTTTTAAAATGTTTTTCAGGCTCTGGGCTTTCAGCAACTCATTCCAAAAGTTACGATACCAACATCTAATTCCCTCCTGGCTCATGTTTTTGTTTCATATAAATACTTTGTTATTGACTCTGGAACTATACCTTTAACATTGAGTGATCATCTTCCAGTTTTCGTTATTTGGACAGGGATCCATATTCATTTTTTATCAAAGTCGTCAGCCAGCAAGCACGTCTTGTGGTATACTTGCCCAGACAAATTTTGGGTTGCCCAGGCAAAAATGTGGAGGTATAGAAAATGGTTGATAAAAGTACTTATAACTTGAGCATTCGTGTTTAAGTTTACCAATTTTGACTCCAGAGCATTATGTTATTTGGACTGTGGGAACCTGATTTACAGTAGTCTATATCTGCCACAGCAAAACGTACTTGAATGGAGTTTACAAAGTTATAATTTGAAGACCCAAAGTTTCAATAACCCTGTCTAGTGCCTTCCTTTTAAATGCTACCAAGATTTTGTTTTTCCTGTTCGTAAGCAGCAGGTTCTGCTCCACTTGTTTTCCTTTTTGCTGGAGGTGGTTAAACACCTTGTAGCTAAGGCCACATTATCAGCTCAGACCACGAGTTGCGCTTTTCTCTTTGCTAAAGGACTTGCTAACAACCATGCCAGCGGTGAGATACATGAAAGTTGAGCCTGCAATCGTTTCATGGAAAATACCGCACGGTCAAAGATGGTGCCAAAACTTGAGATTTTAGTGCTGAGGAAAGCTGCATGTTTATTTCTTACTTTCTGAAAGTTTCCATTGAACAAAAAGCGATCAGAATAAAAATACATTCTATATAACATTTGATGACATTCACAAAAAGACATTTTTGACCTTTGGCGTCTTTGTCGTCTGGGACGACCAGGTGACTGGAAATGTGGATCCCTTCTTGGAGGACCAGAAGTAATTTTAAGTGACCCAGTCTTAAAATTATTCATTTTTGCTCTGATTGTAAATCGCTTTCTATTGAAAATTTAGTTGATCTTTCTAGAGCGCCCTGGAGTTCCCTTGGGATGTTTAGTGATCCCATTGATGCACTTGATCATTGGTATTCTCTTTTTAATGACATGCTAAACTCGCATGCACTCGTAAAGTCGCGTCACATGCAAAGATTTCAAATGCCTGACTGGTTTACAATTGAAAGAGCTGATGCAATAATAGAGAGCACAAGGGTCTGTTTTCAATAGCCTTTAAGATGCCGTTGTCAACTCACTGGAATGCTTATTGTCATTCAAGAAATAGGGTTGTACATTTGGTTTGTAAGGCCGAGTGTTGGTTTTATTTTGGTGCCATAAGAGATAATACACTGTATTTCTCCTTCGAAATGTACTAATTTACCACGTTATCTGATTGCCAATGGTATGATATCCAGTGACCCAACCAAGATATCTAATCTCTTTAATTAATGAACATTTTGCCAACATCACTTCTCAGTTCAGCTTGGCGATCTACCGGAGAGTCCAAATTGGAACTACCCGTATTCAGCCAATTTTGTACATTCCAAACTCCCAGCTGGATCAGACCTTTTTCCCATTCTACCAATCACAGAGGATTCTGTTTTCTCTAATCTTTCTCGACTGCCTTTGAACAAGGCTGTTGGCCTGTTGAGGTAAATAACATGAAGAACTACCTCCAAGAATGGGAGGGAAGGTCGTTAAAAGCTGTATGCAAAGAGAATGTTCTTCAAGAGAAGGATTCTGGAAAGAATACAGCATCATACATAGAAGATCGTATGGAAAGTACCACAAAAGACTCACCCATGGGCAGTTTATCAGAGGTACTGAGAAATTAGGGACCTGAAGTCATGGGAATGGCTTAAGAGAGGGAAGCCTAAAAAAGCAAATTGAAGGATTTCTTATGGCTGCACCAGTATGACCATGAACCCAACCCATTCCGTGATTCTGAGAAATATATACAAACTGTTGTGGGATTTTAAGATCCAAACCGACCATCACATTGGAAACAAGAAGCCCGATATTGTGCTCCTAGATAAGGAAGAGAAATCATGCATTATACTGTATTACTGAGACTTACTGGAAGTTGAAGTTTGATTTGGATTCTGCCTTGTCACCATAGCAATGAGAGATTACATGAGATAGCATTGCTCCTGAGATAGCATTGAACCTTTCCCTGGGTAGCAATTTTGACACGTACAGTATGTGTTGCCCCATGGTCAGGAATTTGACATGCCCGCCATCTTTGAACACTGAGAGAACCTGGCAATGAGTTATCAACAATCATGGTTTTCACGTGACTTCTCTAGTTTTCCTGATTTTTCTAGACACCATGGGTGAAAGAAAGGAAAGCGAATCTGTCTTGTCTTTTTGTAAATATGGACCATCACTTTTTTCTGTCTTTGCTTGAGTGTTCACAAGTACAAGAATGTTTGTAGTTTTTTTTTCGTGATTGCTTTTTGTATACTTCTGCCCATTCATGACTTTTCCACTCTATCATTGTGCAAGCTTGATTGATTTGAAAGCTGGTAAATATTAAACAAACTATTTACAAGGCTAAAAAATAATATTGTTTTTAACATTATTGTTTTACTCAAATTTAGGTTCTTGTTCAGTACCGTGAAAAGTGGAAAGGTTTTGTGTTACAAGAGAAATTTTCATCAGCTCTTAAAATGTGAATCTAATGAAAAAAAGTTACTCCAGGGCAAGAGTGGGATGATCAGAAGATGCCCAGGAGTGGAGAATTTGACTGCCTGTAGGTCCCCGGGGGTAGGAAATTTGGTGCTAGGTTCCATCAAAATGTCAAGTTCCCCTGGGTCAGCCAACCCCCCCCCCCACCCAACCACCCTCGGGCTTAACATTGATAGGTGCATTATAACTGTGATAGTGTACCTTGTTGAAGGGACTGCATCTGTCTTGCAAAGGGGCTTGTTGTAATAGTTTGCAAATACACAATCACTCTTCCATGATTCCAGCAGCAGTCAATATGGTCTCCAGTGAGACTGCATTTCACAGAGCAGCTGATGTGGAAGCTGCACAAGTGCTTTGTGGCTTATTTAAACTTACTGGTGTCAATACCATCCTGTTGCATTACTTTCTTAACCCAACAAGGAATAGTATCATGTCATACAGGATAAAATGGCTTTACATAGACTTGCGGTGATTCCCTTGTTTTGCACCGCACATCTCATACTGCGCATAACATTGCGACTTCGAAGATGCCGGGGTTTCACGCCGGCCATCTGAAGAGAGGCAACAAAGGTCGCTTTTGCTGTTCAAGAGCTTTTAAGTGCAATCGTGATAACTCTACTCGGTTAAGGTGTTGTTTTGGAATTCGCCCCAGGCCTTTCATGGAAAATGATCATTTTGAAGCTGAAATTGCCACTTTGACATCCATTTATCATCGTGTTACAAAAGAAACGAGCACGGTGACCCCCATTTTAAATGGTTTTATTTGCTTGTAATAGGTACACACTCAGAAAACATATTTTAAGGAGAAAAAAAGTTGGATAGTAGAAGTTGTAGTATTAACCTATAAGCATTTGGAGCCAGACACTGAGTGCAAGGTGATGACTGTAACGGTCCAATTTGCTTACATTTCTTTGCAAGACTCATCAGGATTCCCTTGTGTAACTCGATTGCTGGCACTTTCAATATTTTCACGCCACCATTTAAGCTCTGTGGTGGACTCAGCTTAGTGACAGATAAATTTCTACAGAAAAATCCCCTTTATTATGTTATAAGGCAAGACGTTTGTCTTGTTTCATACCTCTATGAAACAAGGGTCCAAATTCTATTCCTGGAAAATTACACACATGAGCCTTATTGTTTCGGCGAGCTTTAGGATAGTCACATTTGGTTTGGCTTACCATTTTCTGGCATGCACTTTTCAGCTTTAGGGCTTTATCAGTTGTGGTTCTCACAAGCATTTGGACAGAATCAAGAATAAAGCCAAGGAAAGTTGTCACTTGAACTGGCATTAAGACTGATTTAACAGGGTGATTGAATCAGAAAACCCAATTTAGTGATTAGAGACAGTCTCCTTAACATTTAAAAGACACTCCTGTTTAGTGTCTCCTTGCAAGTATTGGTCATCATTAAATTATATCCAACACTATAATTCAATTTTGCTATCTCTTGATCAATCGTATCACATTCTTGAGGAGTAGGAGCAATTTGCCTCGGAAACCAAATTTGCTGTGGCGGCATGTTATTTACAAATTTGATTTTGTAACTTCTTGCAGTGCAAATTGATTCTGGTATGGTTTCTGGGTTGATTTAGAGCGATTTAGGTGGTTTTTTGATCCTCTTCTTTCCCAAGGTTGGTTACCGAGATGAAGCTGCCGAAAGGAATCATCGAAGGAAAAACTCCATAAATTCGTTCCCAAGGCTTCGATTGCCTTGGAATTGGACGTAGATCGTGGACGATTTCCCCGCTACCCATTTGTGTTCTTTATTCAAGCCGCTTGTATACTGAGAAGGATTTAAGGGCCCGCCAAACTCTGCAAACATTTGCTTCGAGAGCCATCGAATGATGCTTTGTTCAAACCAAACTGTTGGAAGATCGCTTAATAGCGACCCGCAATTGGTCAATGGGCACAATGGTGACCAATCATGAGTCTTATGGCATGTCGCTGAAGGGGGTCGCTAAAACTATCGCTCCATTCGGACTGAAAATGGGAAATTGAAATAATCGTGATGTACTTTACTGGTGTCGATTTCCCTTGACATTGAAACCTTTTTGGATCGATCAACATGTTGGGCTTATATATAAGCTCCGGCCTTATAGTACGAGGTTTGAAATCACAATTCTCTACAGAATACAACATTTTAATGAGAATGTATTTGTGGCTTGAGTTGAATTTTTATAAACCTTCAAGACTGGATATACCTTATGTACAGCCGTTAATTATACATACCTTTCAGTTACATGTATTAAGCCTTGACGATAAGGCAAATTAAGTTGCACAGAAGCTGCTTATTAACCCATTGCTTTCACATTGTTAAACACTGCAAACTTTTACATACAATTATCTTTTAGCCGAAGCATATGAGCAACGATGTACAGCGCTGCATGAGCATTGCTTTGTCGCTCTTAAACATTCCAAACTTTTCCTCGAAAATATTTTTCAGTCGCAGCTTTTAAGCAACGATATACATCTGCATTTGTGTATCATCTGCATAAAACATTGCATCCAAACCGTGATGCTTAATTATATCCTCAATAGGGCTAACATAAAGTGTAAACAGGAGCGGTCCCAGGACTGAGCCTTGTGGAACTCCATAATTCAGCGAGATGGAGGAAGAGTCAAAGCCATCAACTTTGACGTACTGACTACGATCATTTAAATAAGACTTCAACCAACACAAAACAGTACCTGATATTCCAAAGCGATGTTCAAGTCGATGTAAAAGAATGGAATGGTTTACTGTATCAAACGCAGCTGTATAGTCGAGTAATACAAGTAACACCTCATTTCCATTGTCTAAAGCAACGAGAAAGTCATTAGCAACACGTAAAAGTGCGGTTTCAACACTGTGATGCCGTCTATAAGCCGACTGGAGGGACGAAAACAGATTTCTGTCAGTCAGATAGGTGTTCAGTTCCGCAGCCACAACCCTTTCCAATGTTTTAGACAGGAAAGGTAAGTTAGATATAGGACGATAACTAGAC
>NC_090877.1:30898181-30900681 GCF_036669935.1 Montipora foliosa | reverse complement strand
AAAAATGCGCAGTAGCAATTGGCGCGAATGTCCTTAAGTAATGGACTTGTATCTTACTACAACACTGATCTGTTAGAACCATGGTTAATACTTGTACTCGTTCATTACGCTCTTCCAATAAGTTAGTACTCAAAGTGCCCAGTAACAACACCATCACCTATGGTGATCATGTTTTCAATTTGGCTGTGCTGAAATCGTGGAACTAATTGCCTCATGACAAAGGCTTTGTGCTGACGTCATGCATGTCTCTGGGCATAATTAACTTTTAGAAGTCTAATTTATAAGGAAGTGGTAAGCTTGCAGCTCTGATCTATAGTGAAGCTTTTCTAGAGATTAAAATACAAAATATGTTGGGAGTCACATCCAGAACCCTACAGTATAAGAAAGTACAATGTAAGTCTGGTCAGTGTCAATAAAGGCACTATGACTAGGGCTATGATCCTGTCTAACACTTCTACAGGGGTAAGTCTTAATTTCTAGAGAAGACCCAATTTCTGAGCAAAGAACTTTAAATTTTGAGTTTTAGTACATATGGAAGCCAGGTTACCTTCCCACCAGCAGTGATTCAAAGAAAGCATGACCTAGCCAACCATTAAGTTAATCACAGTGCGAAAATTAAACCCTCCAGAGATAATGACCAATGACCAAGTGTGTCGGGAAATTCTGATGTTTGAAAAAAAAAATTTTTCCTGTAATGTCCATTTACGTGACACATCCCGCATATTTTCAGCTACTCCAACTTTGGATGTGGATATCTAGACAACCAATCAGAATATCAAAAAAGCCTGAAATAGTTTTGTTGATTCAGATGCCTTGTGAATATCACTATGCAGTCATTTTGCTTGTGCTGCGGCATCCGGTACCCAATAAATTTTTTGAAACTAGCGCGCATACAAATTTTTCGCCAAAGGACACCTGTGAAGGTGGAAACTAACCTTAAGTACCCGTAAAATGGAGCACTGACAGAGGGAGGCGATAAAGGGCAACCATTGGCTTCCATGAACCTTGTAGCTTTTTGGGGTTCAGGGATGGCGCAGTTTTGAAGCACTTGCCTCCCACCAATTTGTCCCGGGTTCGATTCCTAGACTCGGTTTGTTGGTTCTCTACTCTGCATCGAGAGGTTTTCCCCGGGGTTCTCCGGGTACTCCGGTTTCCCCTCTTCTCAAAAACCAACATTTGACTTGATTTGCGTCAATTGTTAATTTCAGTTTACATTGTCCTCAATTAGTGCTCCAGCACTAGAATGAGTAGACACTTAAATAAAGTTCCTTTCCTTTCTTTCATTTCAGCTACTACATGTTGTAAGCCTTGCACAAAACAAGAGCGCAAAAAAGGTCCTAAGAGCTGTCTTAAAACCTTTGTTTAGGCCTAATTAGGCCTAAGGTTAGCTTTTATGCATGTTTAGGGTTAGGGTTATGCATGTTTAGGATACTCTCTAAGGGGTTAGGGTTAGGGTTAGGGCTAGGGTTAGGGCTAGGGCTAGGGCTAGGGCTATTCTTATTACGCCTGAAGAAAAGTTTTAAGACAGCTCCCGTTTTGTGCGAGGCTTACACCACATAGTAGCCTTCATTTCTTAATTAAGGAACTACCGGCATTAAGTAAAGTGATAAAAAAGATAAAATCTCATGTTGAAAAGTAGTCATGACTCCATTATCAAGGAAAATATTATAGTATGACGCAAAGAATTGAGAAAAGTGCAAAGATTATTAAAATACTTTCGCATGAATGGTAATTATTATGTTTGGCTTAAAAGGATTCCGTGACAGCAGATTTTTTGCATAATAATTATCTGACTCTGAATTAAAATATTCTTGCAGGAGTTAATGCTTCCCAAGTATTCATCTGGCTTTTACATTGATCAGCTAAGAACTCACAAGGACATTGCATTAAGCAAGTCTCCTGGAGCAAACCACAAGAAACTGCTGAAAAGTTTGGAGCCGGTTGAGATGATACTCAGATCCTTAGAGGTTGACCTTCGGACACATCCAAACACCACGTAAGTCCAATGTTCAATTTGCTCTAGATAATTTTTAGTTCTTTACTTGGTTGTTCCAATGACATGAATTATCAAGAATCTTATCTATTTCTTGGTCGATTAAAAGAATAGTTAACAAGTATTTATCCAGTTGCAATTGTGCATCATGTATACAAATTAATAGGTTGTGGAGAATGTTATGTCTTCTGCTTACCCTCTCACAGTAGTTTCCCTAAAGGTGCAACGTTAGTAAGGGCCAATAATATAAGCCTATAGTTGTGTGCATAGCAACTGTAGAGGATGTAGCCTCTGGAGCAGCTCAATTTTCCTTTTCAATAGAACAAGAGAGATTCCTTGAATATCTCTTTGAGATTAGGCTGCTTTTGAATTAAAATACCATTTATCCAATAGTACATGTATGTTCTTTAAGACTTTCAAAGCTGGTTGAAATTCCATGACAAAAGGTAAAATTTTCTTGTGCACTTGTTCGATATCAAAGTATTGTAGTGCATTTGGCCGTGCGAA
>NC_090877.1:30885681-30893181 GCF_036669935.1 Montipora foliosa | reverse complement strand
TGTACCGTGCTCAAAGTACACACAAACTCATCGTAAAATCTCTCACTGTGGTTCTCACGGTGTTGATGTGGAGAAATAAAAATAAAAGCCGATCAAAACTCGTTGTTTCAATGATGTAATGATCGATGGGTAAAAACCAATCAAATCGTTTTTCACACATTCCAGGAAAAATCACGTGGTATAGACCTTATAAATATTCATAAATGGCAGTCTTTTGTCGAAGTTCAAATTAGCCTACAAAGCCTCGATACCATACAGTGAATTGAAAAGAATTCTTGCTCTAAAATGAGGCTTGGTAGGCTAATTTGCACGTGGACACAAGAATTTTAAATGTGACCGCCATTTATGAATAAGGTCTATGGAACACGATTATCAACGGTAAATCACAGACGCTCCTCTCTGATTTTTTTTTTCGGAGAGTGGGCGGCTGTACACAGGCTACATCTGTCAACAGTAAACATAATTATTGCTGTCGCAGCAAATTATTTCAGTAGAGAATGCACAGAGTAATTTTCCGTTTCATGCATTCTGTTTCTTAAAAGAACCCTTTTGTTTTATTGAAGCTTACCGGTTTATGAATTAATCAGAAAACAATTAAAATTCTAACAAGCCGAGGAGCATATGTTGCTGTTGAAATAATGACGTAGTGTTTAAAGTAAGGAGCGAGAATTCCGCGTAAACTGCTTTGACACTTTGTGGGTTGTTTTGTGAAATAACAGTCGTGTAGAAAATTTGATCATGGAATCATAGCTGTGGAAACATTGTCTGCCTTGTGTCTGCGTTGCCACTGACATTTCAATGCATAAAATGTTGCTTTGCGTGTAAAAGTGTGCATGTTGAAGTGATGCATGAAACAAAATCAGCTGGAAAAATACCAGCAACTGCGAAGCCGTTTGCGTGACTACAAAGCTTACCCTCAGGAGAATCAGTACCTTCCATCCAAGGCAACATTTAAATCCTCATAGTACTTCCGTAACTTCTGCCATTGAAACCACTTTCCAAATTCACAGTGAAACTCGGTAACAGGAATATTTTGAAATACTTGAAACAAGAATTCAAGTTCGACTGTTGAGATTCTGAATTCTCGTGGACGTTAATTCTCTTAATTTTAAAACAGAGTACACTTTGTAATTCCATTTCCTTAAAAGTATCATTTTAAACATATAAACGACACAGAGCGCATTAATGTTTAGAAAAAACTGCAATTTGAAGCAACATTTTGTGAAAGACTTCCGAGATAATACAATCAAATTTCGGAGATCACGAAGAGATCTTGCAGAGTCTGCCGGGACACGCGTGACAATTCACTGCAAAAAGTAAACGCTGCTTCCAAAGCAAAGCGCCTATCTCTAAATAGCAATATCACAAAAACGGTGAAGGCATTATTTTAACTGAAAAAAAGCCTAGCTCTTACAGTTAGCAAGATCTTGTCAGCATCGTTAAAGCCTTGTGGTCAGAAACGTTTCATGAAAACTATGTGTTTGCATGACAAGGACGTGACAGAAATATCGGAAATATCTCTCCCGCGTTTGACTAAAATATACTCGTTATCCACTATGCTCAAATCCTCCTGAAATGCAGGGTTTCTGGTTTCCCTAAATTCCAGAGGTTTTTTGCTATCTTTGGGCGATGAAAGATCAAAGGCGAAAAATGAAAGAACGAACCGGCGAACTGGTTTTTCTCGCTGCTTTGCGACTCGCCATTCCATTGCTCTAAGAGAGAAAAAACCTCTGGCATCCTAGTGAAGGAACAGACACCCATACTTTCGTTCATTTCAATTTCAAAGATCTTGAAATTATTTAGCTTCAGAAACGTTTCGAAAAAAAGTGAAATTCATTCATATTTGACAAAACTTACAAAGACTTCTAAGGCAATTCATGCAGCGCCAATATAAAGGAAACACTGCGTTAACTCGAAGGTTTAATAAACGACAACTAGAAGTAAACTCGAGCACGAGGAACAGACATACAGACAAGCCTGCGCAGCCGCTAACAACCGCTGAGTACAACGTAAAATTAATAACGTTGTGGTGTGGTTGCCTCCTAGCACTCTCCGTAGCACCTAGGCACAGAAGTAAACAGAATATGCGTGCAAAGTAAACGACTAAATATGGAAACTTACAGAGGCTGAACTAGAAAAACGACACTGAAAGCGAACCCGAAACTAAACTGGTATACACACAACGGGTGCAGTCTCTGGTCCCTTAGATTTGTCATTCTAAATGTAGCGAGTAAAATAAAATTACCACAGGAAGGTGAAAGGGCACAGACTAGTGTTACTAGAAAGAACGCAAAAGCCGAGCACACTACTTTAAGTCCCAGTCTTGATTTTGCCAAAACGGGGTGCTTCGATGATGGGAGGAACAACAGCAGCAGACTCGAGTGGGGCACGCGAAAGAACCGAGCAGTCTAGAGAAGAGGATGGGGTGCAGGGTGGTGGGACAATGGCTGCAGGTACTGGAGGAAGTTCCTGAACGGGGTCAACATTGTGCACGGGTTGCGAATCCATGGGTTGTTCAGAGGCAGGAGTCTGAGTAACCACTGGAGAAGGTGCAGGGACAGTGGACTGTCTTGGAGGTAGACTAACGGGGTCGGCGTCATCATCAGAGTCAAATGGGGAAGGCTTAAGAAGGCCACAAATGGGGCCCTGCGGGGACAGAGCTGAAACTGTCAGAGCCACTGGCTAACATTCAGACATAGGCACCAAGTAGAGTTTGCTGCGAAACTGGGAGGTGGTGAACTTCCGGAGCTCGATATAGAGGTCCTCACGAATGCAGACCACAAGGTATTTCTCACTGGCTTTTAATTTGTCTCGGTCACCTTTCAAGAAAACTAAGTCGCCGACAGAGACGGCAGCTGAGGGTCGGTTGGTACGGCCACGAGCCTTAGACTTTGCGCTGGATGGGTGATTCTGCTGGCGGGAGTAATTCTGACTAAGGATGAGGTGTCTGTTAACTATGGGAAGCTGTTTGCCAGTTAGCTGGTCGCGTTGAGTCCAGACCTCCCGTGCCGAGAGGCCATCACGCCAGATGCAGGAGTTTGTGTTTGCTGTGGCTAGGGCGAGAGTGACGTCAGACACAGGTCCTCCCTCAGGGGACAAGTTGAGGAGCTCTAAACCAAGCTCCTCAATGGCACGCTCTGCGACGGGATTCTTGTTTGGATTCTTGACCCTACCGATCTCCAAGGTAATTCCGTGGGAGAGGAGAATTGGGTCGGAGGCAAGTGCACAGAAACCAGGGGCAGGATCAACACGGACTGTCACACCATTGTGTAAGGAACGGAGCTGGGAACATAAGACTATGAGGGCATTGCGGAGATCCTCATGTTTCTCGCTCTTGACAAGGGTGGTTAAAGTGCACAAGGAGACAGTCTCTCTTAGTACGAGGATTAATTGTCTGTGACATCGGGCAACATCAGCAGTGAATGAGATGCCAATTGACCGAGGAGCTTCCACGCTTGACTGGGGCTGAAATTGTTTAGGGATTGACTTCACGGAGTCACAGATGTGACAGGAAGAAGATACAAGGTAGATGGCCTTGTCAACGTCTAGAGCGAAGAAGTATCGGCTGAAGAGAGGCTTTGTTTGGTACTTTGACAGGTGGCTAAACCGGATGTGAAGAGCTATTAATAGGCCGTGTAAGACGGAGCGAGGGACAACCAGGCGCTCACGAGGAGGTTAGAAGGGCAATCCAGCCGGGGCTCCAGGGCCCACAGGGTGTCGGAGTCCACGTCGGAAGGGGTACTGAACTGGACAAACTCCCCTGGCAGAACGACTGTGCGATTTGGGTTGCGTAGCAGGAAGGATTGGGTACGCTGCATGTTTGGTTGGCGTGTATGCCTGGAGGGTGAGCTGTAGCTGATAATCTCAGTGCCACCTATCTCAATCTGACGTTTGGCAGGGCGAACACCAATGCCGTTGCGGGTCATGAAAGGGTTACCGGCTAGGATATCGACATCCAGCTGACGAACGACCAGGGCATCTAAGTCAAACGTCCACTGTCCGCGGGTTAGGGAGCGGTGGACTTCGCCAATGACATCCATTGGGATAACTCCATCGGCCTGATGAGCCATTTGGAAGGCTGGGGTTATGGGGAAACTATAAAGTTGGGCGGCGGAGGGGCGGACCATGTTGGAAGTTGCACCGGTGTCCAGGGTGAGCTGCACTGGGTGTTTGTGGTAGAAGGTGTTAAGGACAGGTGATTGGACAATGCTCACACGAAGGGCTGCTGGCTCTTCACGCTGGACTGGTGGCACTACAAGGTCACTGCTCTCATCCAAGGACTCGCACTCCTCAGCACCGAGGTCATCAGGGTCATCCATCACCATGCGTGACTGAGCCCATGGTCGACGGTCACGGTCAGGTAGGTAGCGACAATCCATAAGGTTGTGAGTGGTATGTGGGCGACCGGCAGTTTTGCAGAGGATGCAAGACAAGAAGGGGCGTCGTCGGGGTTGGCCTTGAGCAGCATTAGGGAGGCGCCTTGGTGTGGTACTGCCAATACGCATGGCTTTGGTATCTTCGATGCTACGCAACTCATCAAGGAGAGATCCAAGAGCTTGAGAGATCTCAGGTTTTAGTGAAGCCAGGGTCTTATTGCGTAGTTCAGAACCGTATTTGTGTTTCACCAAGAGGGGTAAGCTGGGATGTATCAACTGGAGCCAGAGGAAGACGACAGTGTTCTCCATTGTGGGGGAGAGGTCTTCGGCAGTTTCTTGATCTCCATGGTGTGTTAAGCCGCCGTGAACAGAAAGGAGGTTATCCTCAAAGAAAGCCATAAGACGCTGAAACAGGTCCTCAGGTCTCTCATCAGGCTGTAGGTGTATGCTAGCCAAGTGAAGAAAGTGCACTCCGGAGGACTGGAAACCATAATGTTGACGTAGTTTCTGCCATATGTCGTTCAGGGAAGTTGAGTGTTTAACGATGGAATTCCTAGAGATTACAGGACAGAAGTTGGCTATTTGGCCAAGTAGTAGGTCCAGATGGGTGTTCTTTTGGGCGGCAGTGAGACGCTGAGCTTCAGGGATCGCAGTGCCATCGTTGGTAAGGCCCCTAAGTGGATTGGCGGTGGTTTGTTTCTGCCAGGTTGCATCAAGGAAGCGAACAAAGTTTTTGTCGAGTGAAAGGACATAGATCAAGTTCTGCCGCCAACTTTCGTACGAAGTAATTGTCTCGATCTTTGTTAACTGCCACTGTTTGGGTGCTCGAGGCGAGGCGGCCATGCTGGAAAGTTCACAATGTCACAGGATCCAAAGTCCACACTTGTGTTAGGGAAGTAGAGGCGTGAGTTAAGCGCTGCCACCACGCCAATAAAGAGAAAACACTGCGTTAACTCGAAGGTTTAATAAACGACAACTAGAAGTAAACTCGAGCACGAGGAACAGACATTTTTTTTTTTTTTTTTTTTGTACATTTCCTAACCAAATTTACAACAATAATACAACTACAAGTTACAACAGAGATAACTACTTAAGCTACTTGCACTACTTAACAAAACGATGCAATTATAAATGCAGCTCACAATACTACAATTTACATAATTTACTCTCCAAAACAATACAATTACTTATTTAACTTACAATATTAACACATACCCTACAATTATTTTACAAATAGAAACATAAGAGTAGGAGTGGCACATCCCCTGGGACAAAGATATTTGGCACAGCTCATGCACATAGTGTTCCCCATTTTGCTCTGAATTTTCCCAATGTGTTGTTTTTAAAAGCAATTGTACGTTCACAAAGAATCTTTTCATTAAGTAAAACACAGAAAATTTCAAAACTGGGAGAGGTTTTATCTTAACCATGAAAGAAAGATGTGGTACTTTGCAATAATAACATAATGATTGAGGGCTTGAAAAATATTTGATTCAGGCTTATAGCCGTACAAAATATCCGAAGTACTTAAGGTGACATTTTCCGATCTCTTTTCTTTCCACCAGCTAATTACCCTTTGCCAAAAAATTTGAATACTGGGGCATTCATATAAAAGGTGAACTAAATTCTCATGAGGGTGGCTACAACGATCGCAGAGGAGGAAGGAACAGACCTACAGACAAGCCTGCGCAGCCGCTAACAACCGCTGAGTACAACGTAAATAATGTAGTGGCGCAGAAGAACCGACTGATAATATAATTATGCACATGTTAATTCTTCTGTTTCAAACGCAATGAAATGTGCCACTTGTTTTTGAAACGCGATGAAACGCTGTTCTTTGAAACGCATTTCAAACATGTTTGAAACTGTTTGAAACGCGTTTAAATTTGTTTGAAACACTGTTTTGAAACGCGTTTGGGAAGAAATGGTCTAAGCATCCTTTTCATCTGGACGGTCACAATTTTATTACGATTCATTTCGTCAACCACCCTGCACCAAGAAATAGCCAGCAAGCCGCTCTAAAATGACCGCTAGTTTAAAAATCGCTACTAAAAACCTCTTGAATGGTTTCATTCAGCTTTGGTGGAGTTTTGCATTTAGCGTCCTTACTACCCATCGAACTCTGTACGAGTTATGTTCCTAAATTTCGTATTTTACAAGTGCATGGATTGCTTACACATTCTGAAAATTGGCTTTGTGTTTGACAACTTCTTTTCCAACCTCTCTGCAAGTATCAGCTAGAATTTGTCCATAAGTTGCTTTTGTTATTGATGGTTTAAACAAATTCTTAGAAGAAACATATTTAACCAGTCTTAGCCGGCTGAGAAGCTGCCGTTGCAAATGTAACAGTTAAAATTGCACTGAGAAATTCTTCAGCGATCTCTCAGCGTCTCCTTGGTGCCTCGGTTTGTTTTGACGGAAGTCAACATGTGTTAACAATGTTATCAGTTATTAGCTAATTTGTTAATCACCTTGTGTCAATTCAGCCATTAAAAAGGTGGGTGTTTTTCCAAAATAGGGGGTCTTCTTGCAAGTGTTTCTCTCAAGTCTGCATTTTACCTGTGGTCTGCAATCTGAATTTTACCCCTAGCCTGCATTTTACCCCAGGTTTGCAATCTGCGTTTTACAACCGACTGCTGAAATTTTATTTTGCTTCAATCCAGTGTCAGTAAGGTTAAGAATACAACAATAAAGAGTGAAAGGTGAGAGAGTGAAGGGAATGAGAAAACTCTTAACATTGTTTCCTCCTTAACTTGCAAATAAAATTTGACATTTAAATGCCATAGAGTACAAAAAAAAAAAAAAAAAGTAATTATAGAGATAAAGGTTAAGAAAAGCAAAGGAGATGAGAATGATTGGGAGAACTAAACAATGAGCTTTGTACAGATAGTCATTCAGATTTGTGTTTGTTTAGTTTTATGTTAATTATCAATATAGAATACAGTATTCTCAAAGATCAGGCAGTCAAACTTGTTTGCACACTTTGTCATTAAAGACTTAAAGTTCCTTTCTATTTTCTCTGGCTCATTTCCATGTTGTCCTTTTGAGTGATCGCCAATAATTGATCGATCGTTTCTGTTACTTGTCACATTGATGTAAGTACTGCTGACTTGCGAAGTCAACA
>NC_090877.1:30870681-30880681 GCF_036669935.1 Montipora foliosa | reverse complement strand
TATGTATCCACCCAAACCAGCTGAGTGGTAGCGCAAAGATATAGTGAAAAGAACAATGGGAAAGACAGGGAGCCAATAAGGTAAAGATGATGTTATCATGGACCAATGAGACGCCATTGACGTCAGTATACATTAACTTAGCTGGAAAAACAGGGCAACACCGGTTTGGCTTTACAATAAATTCAAAATGGCCCCTAACTCATTACCTGCAATAACGTGAACTTGTTTAGGGTATCGTGATGCCCGTTTTAAAATGACTTCCTTCTGCGGTCACATGCCTACAAAGAGGAATAAGAACCCTATCATTTTGAAGCGAGTCAAACGAATTTTTAAAACACACACAAAAGGCTTTGCATGCCTGGACAAGTCCATAGATGCTCTTTTTTAAGGAGGCTTGAAATAGTTTCAAACAAGTTTTCAAACAAATAAACATATTTTGTCCTTAGATACAGTTATATCAATTATAATCAAGACGAAATTGGGCCAGGGTATTAATTACCCATCATAGATTTCTCAGATCACATTTTCCTCCAGAATATAGTCACCATGGCAACGATATAAGGCTTTTTTTTTTAGCCTTAAAATCAACTTATTTATGTCTTTGTCTTTGTCTTTGTCTTTGTTGAAATCCTTCCATTCAGGGTTCCCAGATAGTGTTAGAAATAATCTCCAAAATATTTAAATTTCAACAAAATCTGTAGGCCAAGGGTTTTTTTTTTAAATGTCTCTTACTTTTTTTTCACCTACAGAATTTTTTTAAATTTGAAAGGCAAACGTTTTAAATTAATCTGAGCTAACATGGAGAGATATAAACGAGTAAAGTTGCAAAATCAGGAAAAGTGAGGGGCTTACAAGCGAGTAAAGCTACAGGCCAGCCAAAGCGGATTTAATTGACTATTAAACCGTTTGTGTAAAATTTTCGTAGTTTTCGTGAATAATATATGTCTGTTTATAATTATTCCATGTACCACATTAGAGATTAGAAAAAAGGTTACCCATTTTGAATCGTGAGCAGACGCGAGCAGCTTTTAGAATTGCGTGTGTGGCTTACATGCACGCGCTCAGCTGAAAACCCTTTGGAGCCTCCTTAAACGAAATTGGCATAGAGCCAATCAAAGCATGAAGAAGGAAGAATATAGACCAAAAAAGTTGTTTTGTGTGGAAAAGAGGAGCATTCTCAACTTTTTCACGCCTTTTAAACAAATGTGAACTTCTTTGTTACAACCTTCTTAAGGAAAGTTCTTCAACCTCGTGCTTGAATGAAGCACGGGTAAATGCAATCTTTTTGCAAGAGTACACAAAGACATCCTTCAGTGCACATGCAGACGCAAAGAAAGCCTTCCCAACAGATTTGAATAATGCCTTTTCTGAAAACGCTTGGAAAAAAAAGTTGGATTTTGAGAAGCGTTTGAGACCGTAGTATGGTGAAGCGGGAGTTTGTTTCATATCGTATTTCAAAGTACTTTTCACAATATTTGACGCAGTGAGCAAACAACAATATACATTTCAAACGCTTTATTTAAAGATATAAGTTCACTATTTGTCTATCGTAACCTTTAACCAAGCATGTTGCTTTGCGCTTAGCCAAATGCTGTGACCCTGATAATGCAGAACTCTATCATTAAGTCAATAAAAACACCGACAAACATTTCAAACGTTTTACTGAATTGATAGAGAACGCTTATCACAATGTGATATTTGCGGGAGATAGTTCTTTTTAAACAAACCTATATCTGAAAAAAAAGTAGTTTTCAAAACGCACCCTATGTACAACAAAGATAATACATGTATGGGTCAAGCAATATTATGTATTCACTGTTTCATTGTTTTTAGAGCGAAAATAAATGACAGGTGCAAATGAGAGAAGAAAAAATGTTGTAATTCACTTACGTTCACTGCATCATTATTGTCCTATTATGCATGCAATATGTCGACGCTTTTAGAGCGAAAATAAATCCCACACATGAAAATGAGAGAAAAAATGTTGTTATTCACTTGAGTTGGCTGCTTAACAGAGAACGCTTATGACAATGTTATATTAAACAAACCTTAATCCAAAAAAATTAGTAAATAAAAAGTTCTTTTGAAAACGCACCCTATGTGCGGCAAAGATGATATATCGATCAGGCAATATTATGCATGCACTGTTTCAATGTTTTAAGAGAGAAAATAAATCACACACGCCAAAGTGTTAGTTAAGGTTAATTGTCAGTGAGTGACTGAATTCACAAAAAGTGCTATAAAATAATACGTGCAGTGCCTGTTCTTCAGTAGACTCATTAACATGGATAGAGTGTACTTTGTCTTGGTTTGGGTTTGGGCTCAGAGTTGTTTTGCAGGACACTTCTTTCTCAGCACACCTCGCGAGCAATGGTTAGATCTTCTAAAAGAGTTGCATCCAATGAACCACGGTCGCTTGTTGAGTTTTTATTACTGCATGGACCAATGCAATGCTACATTTACCGAACAATATGCATTCCACAAAGTGTTATGTGTCACATACTCGATACATTATCCTTCTTTTTGGTGGATGGTTTGGCAAATTGTTATAAAAAGTCTACGAATGAGGAAGATCTAATCATTTTTTTAATACCATGGGTAGTGCTGCAAGCCACGTATGTCCAAGCTCATCGCCCACATTTTCTTCTTTCTGCATATGTCTGCATATTCTCTCTGCATATCTCAGATAATGTGATGTTTAGTTGCGTGTTGCAGTAGCTAAGGTCACATCGAATTGAAAGATGTCACCGACAATCACGATGAAGAAAGTGCAAAAGAAGAAGAAGAAAACGAGGACCCAAAATCAGACAAACCAACTATTACAGAAACTGTATTGTGAAGTGGATCAACCGTCCGCTTTAGGGGGAGTCGACAAACTGTATGGTACAGAGCTTAGGCATCATTTACCCTTACACCTGGCAAAACGTAGGTGAGAATCAGTTGTCCTACACTTTTCTTTGTAAGGCAGACCCTGAACCCTGGAAATTAAACATCCTTGTACCAAGTGGCATTTACCGTATGGTCAAAGATGTCGCTCATGGTATGACAATGGGACTACACATCAATTGAGAGACATTTATTTGAAGAGCGACAAGACCATTACGAGTCTGGACGGAAACGAGGGTTTTTACATTTACGACAAAGCACAAGATTACTTTGAGTTGAAGTTACCAGCCAGTTGGTATGTGATTCTACCCAAGACATTAGCTCGCGCCTGACCACCAGTATAATCAGTATAATATTCCTTAGCTGTACCAAATCGGGGGCCTTGTCCAACAGAATGATGATCACAGCGTCCTTCTTGTGAGGACAACGACCACACTTGTCAGAAAAGAAGAATTGGTGTGGGGATTGCTCTCGAAAGACGCTTTTCAAACCATCTACGTGTATTCCGATTTAATAGAGTCTCAAGTAGTGGGAGATACTCAAGCCAACTTACTTCTGATGTTCGTTCCTCGTGATCAGCCGGAGAACATGATCATGGAAGAGGTCAAGGTGCCCTCCTACCATCCTACCGACTCTGCACAACTGTGTTTTCATCCGGCTCTGTGGCGATCAACATAAGGGGACACACAGGTCAATTGATACCATTTGCTTCTGGAACCGTGCATGACCCTGCATTTTCGGCGTCATGCTATTCTATAACAACATGTTATTACCAATGAACCACTAATGTACCCATATGGAGGACATGTTGTACCCTGTATGCAGCTCGGTAAAGGAGGAGCCATTAGTATCTATGGAGGAACACACCCTTATGGTCAAGAGGGTAACGGCTTAGGTGGAATGTTTTGGTCGTTGTAATGTTCAGCAACTCCCTTTCTCAAAACAACAGGAAAAGAGTGGGAAAACAAATGCTCGATACTGGATTGGAAACGGGAATGCAGCTTGTCCAAGACGTGATCAATGGTCAACCTTTAAAGATAGCTGCCAAAACAAGAGCAAAAGCTGCTGGAAACAATTTACCCACAGGGGTCATTGATGACATTACACAGCAAGGTCGAGAAAAAAGAGTATATAAGTGTGCGGATACAACAAAGCCGCGCAGTGAAGGACAGACCAAAAAAATGAGAACACCTCGTTCAACATTCAAGACTATTTTTGATTAAATATGGCATCAGCACTCCCTCTCTCAGCCCGTGGTATGAATTCAAGTTTACAGTTGTGTGATGTACCTATGACAGATGTGTCGATTGTCAGCAGCAAATGGGTCGATTACGACGCCCACAGGGGATGGCAAGAAGTACACTCTGGTCAACAATGCCCTTCATTCCATCATCAAACAGTTGGTAACAGAACAGGCAGACACTCAAGCATACAATGCTTACATCAAGCACCTCTGATGCAAGGCGTATTTCCAAGGGATAGGCTACCTGTCATCAACACCTAGTACCCTGCCAATCTCATCGCGAATACGGACCCTCATGACCAACTTGGGACACATTGGGTGGCCATGTACTTTAAATCACCTCGTGAAAGTGAATTTTTTGACAGCTACGGATATCCTCCTGACACTTTCAACATGGATACCTACATTCTGTGGGAAGTTACCTATTATAACAACATACCACTGCAAGGACTGAACTCAGATGTTTGTGGAGATTATTGTTTGTTTTATCCCATTCAACGTGCATGGAATGTTGACATGAACACTGTTCAAGCTAAATTTAAATGATATGATTCTCAATGGAACGATGCACAAGTTGCATGGCGTGTGCACACTATTTTAATTCAGTCATGAATATCCTAAAGTTAATGTTTGCTTTCAACAAGGTTGTAAGTCATTTCGCTGTGGCCATCAGCAATAAAATGATGTTGAAAGTAAAAAATGTTGCTTTTTTGTTTGTATTTGCTACTAAAAGGGGTGGGAATTCTATCTTGTGTACACAAATCATTGAAGCTTCGTCTCGTGAACATGTCTCAATTCAACAGCATCACATTCATATCCCATCATTTACCTGGATAAGAAAATCTATAAAACTGATGAACCCTTTCCAGTAAACACCATGGCTTTGCAATTGTCGCATCACTGGGAGACAGTAAACAATCAAAGTGGTCAGGGTGACATGACTTTGCATACTCCTTTAACACAACTGCATCGACTGCAAATAAATGGCGAACTCAACACGCAATAAAATGAAAATACCTGGATGTAATCCTGGGTCAAACTGTTCGGGTGTTAACGAGTGTTGACATTCCATAACACCTTTGGGGATTAACATTTTAGTGACGAAAAACACAAAATTTGCAATAACTCCGCAAGAAAAAACATTTTCAAATAATTTATTTTGACAAGAAAACAAATATAATGAGCTATCTTATGGTAGCTTTTTAGCATTTTGCAAAATTCGAGACCGAAAAGGTTAGGAGTAACCTTAACCTCACCTCCGCAACTCATGACCTTGACGCGCTTGGATCAGGACATGAACATATCACAGATTCTACTTTGCCCGAGGATCAAAAAGTGGCCTTAAGGATTGGACGAACTATTACAATGGTATCAAGGTTTGGCAAAACCAAATGAAGATCAGCGAAATGAATGCGAAACCTGCATGGACAGTGACAATAACTCCAAATGCGCCCATTCCAAACCATTCTCTACGATATCCGAGGGACAACCCAAAAAAAAAACAGCACACAGGAAACTTCTAGCTACATCCGTTGATCCATCCAAAATTCCTGTCAGGATAGAAACACCACCTTCTCCTATCGAACAGGACAAAGATCCCTGGATCTTTGAAACGCTCCCAGATTCCAAGGAGAAGTGGTTATTAAAAGTGGGTTAAAAGTGGGAAACTTGCTGAACAATAATGATGCAGCGAACTCAATTAAATTACTTTTTTTTTTCTTCTCTCATTTACGCGTGTGTGATTTATTTTCGCTCTAAAAGCATTGAAACAGTGCATGCATAATATTGTTTGACCGGTACATGTATCATCTTTGTTTTACATAGTGTGCATTTTCAAAACAACTTCGAATAAAGGTTTCTTTAAAGAGAACTATCTCTCTCGCAAATATCACATTGTGATAAGCGTTCTCTGTAAAACGTTTGAAATGTTTGTTGGTGTGTTTTAATTGACTTAACGATGGTGTTCTGCAAATAAAATCATCCAAGTTAGTCCGGTCTCAAATAATCCATATTATGTATGACTGGACAGAACTGCATTATCAGAGTCAGTATTTGTTAAAGCGCAAAGCAACATTTTGGTTTAAGGTTATGATAGACTAATAGTCGTTTATATCAACTTGTCACTAGAGTATCTTTTAATAAAGCATTTGAAATGTATATTGTTGTTTGCTCACTGCGGCTTTCTTTGTGTCTGTGCACTGAAGAATGTCTGTGTATTCTTGCAAAAAAGATTGCATTTACCTGTGCTTCATTCAAGTGCAAGGTTAAAAAAACTTCCCTTAAACAGGTTGTAACAAGTTGAGAATGCTCCTCTTTTCCACACAAAACAACTTTTTTTGTCAATATTCTTCCTTCTTCACACTTCAATCGGCTCTATGCAAATTTAGTTTAAAAAAGAACAAAGCGTTTGTTGACTTGTCCAGGCGTGTAGAGCCTTTTGTGTCTGTGTGTTTTAAAATTCTGTTTGACTCGCTTCAAAACGAGAGGGCTCTCAGTCCTCTTTGGAGGTATGTGA
Source organism: Montipora foliosa (assembly GCF_036669935.1). Lineage (NCBI taxonomy): Eukaryota > Metazoa > Cnidaria > Anthozoa > Scleractinia > Acroporidae > Montipora > Montipora foliosa. The sequence continues at coordinate 30,874,037 of NC_090877.1, read as the reverse complement.
CCGCTGAAGGAAGTCATTTTAAAATGGGGTGTTACGATAAGCTAAGCTAAGCAAAGTTAATGACATCATCTTTACCTTATTGGCTCCCTGTCTTTCCCATTGTTCTTTTCACTATATATTTGCGCTACCACCCGGCTGGTTTGAATTGGGTGGATACATAACACAAGCACAGTACACACATCTCGCTTACTTTCTCAATAAAAGAAACGTATGTCACATGCATCTCATTAACCTAACCCTAATTTATACTATGCATGCGTTGTTTCACATGTTAGGGTTACGCTGCGTTGGGTCATGCACATCTTCTATCTTTTCATTTTACCAAAAATTAGTCCCCCGGTAAACTTTCTGGTCGTCTGGGACAACTGGACGACTGTAATTTCGAGCCGTATTATAATGATGGGCACATGACAGAATCTGCTCTAGTGTGTTTTGGAAGAGACCCTGTAAAATAACATAGTTTGTCTAGATGCGTAATCCATCCAATTTGCTCATCTTTGTACTTGACGAGCTAAGTAGCTGCATTTTTTGCAAAATTTATTTTCCCAATTTCTTTCCATGTTGGATTATAATAACAGCCATGTGAATGATTTTGCAGAAGTAATTTTGTTTATTTCAGACACTCTGCCTGATCTTCTTCAATTCACTGATTAGCATTACCCCAACATTTAACATGAAAGTGTTTCATCAGCAAGAGATTGAAGATGCAGGCTTGGATGTGGAAAGTCTGGAAAGGGTAAAGTTTATTATAATCCAAAGTTAATATGAATACACTTACTGAGGAAATAATTGTTATAATCATCAGGGACCACTCTGTGCAGAGTAAGGCGTCAATCCCCTGGATCAGTCCACTCCGCTCGTTGCGTCCTCCTACGACGTGTTGCTTGTGCCTTAGCACGGAGGTTCTCCTTGTGGGTCTGCACACCCCCTCAAACATGGTGCGTCTCCAGCCCACCTGATTTCTTGCCTCCTCTTCTCAGCTGTCCGCATTGATCCCAGACCTTCTGAATGTTAGCTTCAAGACATCCTTGTAACCCTTGTAACCATTATAATAGACGCAGAGGGCACATAGCTTACCTGGCTGAAACTGTTAACTATATATATGTTATTCACTGGCTGGGAGGGACGTACTCAAGGCTGAGGGCACAGTTTTTCTCTATACGGACCGACCTAAGCCGGTGACTAACATATTTTATTTTTTCTGCTATTTTTTTCTCTAAAAATGAACATGGCATGCTGGTTTGCAAAAAAGTCTTTCTACGCGCTCTACGTCGCACTGTCACAGTTGAAATGAACTTACAACTGAAAAAAGCACTCCGCATATATCTCTTGGTGCAATAAATATAAAAAACAAACTGTTATATTTCATAGCAAGCACAGAGAAACAAGCTAAACAAACTAAACAAAGATGTTTGAAAAATTAGTACAGACAGGAGAATAATGTTCTACGTATTAAAATTCTTTGTCTTGTTGAAAATGAAATGAAAGTTCTTAAAACAGGAGGAAAAATGTTATTGAAAAATACTCAAACATCTTTCTCTGCCCTCATATCTTATTATTTGAGCTCTCTGCAGTTAGTCGTTTTAGTTAAACGGCATGTTAACAGTTCACAGAAAACAACAATGCAAAAAACCACAGCGTCGCGACGTGTTTGTTTACCTGTTTTATCTAGGAATCTGTATATTCTTAAATGAAGCAATATAAAACGAGATTAGAAAATGGAACTCCAAAGAAAATAATGGATGTCAACCGAAAACTGAGTTTTAAAAAATGCTCTGCAGTGTAAGTTGATTTAACTTCAACAGCATGTGAACAGTTCAAGATAACCAACAACTCGAAAACAGCAAACCAGCAAAGTGTTGTTAGCAAAATCATGAGAATACTCGCCTTTTTGAAGAATAACCAGGCCTTTTATTCCATTGCTGACGTTTTTCCTTCTCTTTGCAATGGCTAGTAAGCGAAAATTTGTATTTTAAGAGGTAAAATCCAACGTTTCGTTTTGCTTCAGAAAAAAATAATGATGTGTAACTTACTCTATTATCAGCATTTGGCTGAAAAGAAAGTGGGGAGGGAGAGGGGGCAAGAGACGCTCAGAAAAAAAAAAAAAAAAAAATTCAACTCACCCATTAGGCAAGTAAACCTCATGACCCACTTTCCCAAGGAGTGCCTCCACTCATCCAATTTATGAAATTTCTTACAATAGAAGAGAAAACATTGTCCTACCATCCATGGACTATGTACAGGCATTATATCTGACTCCTGGTTTAAGTGGTGTTGACTTATCAATTAACACGTGTCAAAGTTATATACTACTGTTTGTTAATTGGCATTAAATAGCAAGCTTTTTTTTGAATGAATGCCCTGTCTATGAAATGTAGCTAAATCTATTCTTTCACTTTGCTTGAAATTACTTTTAATTACATTACTTACCGGTAGTTTTATGTTAGTCACTTTAGTTTCCCAAAGCTATTGACATACGTGTGCCTGTGAAAGTTTATGTTTTGCATGAATAATTTTCCTGTAGAGAAAACGTGGCTGGTGTGACCAGTTGTCTACAATGCATGAATATTTTGGCCAAAATTATAATTATTTCTTTACTGAAAGTATTTGTGTAGTTTTGAGGACATTTTTCTTTTGGATTTACTGTAGACAAGAATTACATATATCTTATGCCCTCAACAGTACCATAATAATATGTAATATATTGATATAAAACTACAATTGAAATGCTCACAGTGATGCTATACCTATTTTGCTCTTCGAGCCTCATCAGTCATCCACCATGTAAAAGGGTGGGCTTTTATTAATTAGGTTATTTTTTTAGTCTGTTTTATATTGATTTTTTTGCCGAGAGAAAGACTAGTGAGATTCAAACTCAGGTATATCATGTTAATCAACAGACTACCAAGGATTTTGTGACAATCAAGGAGAAAAGTATTTAATAAAGCAATGTGTGTGTCACTGGAAACACTTCTTTGTATTTTATGTGTACTCGTTATTCATGCAGTTTTATTGTACAATACAATAACTTAATCTTGAATTTAATGCTAGAACTGACACTTTCTGCAATTACTTCCAACTTGACTGCATACCAAGCATTATTTAAATCATGGAGTGAACAGCAAAACATTGTTCACACTATTAAAAACCAGTATGTACACATACATGTAAAACAGCCTGTGGTCCACTTATCTTGCACTTTTTTTCTCAGAATTTTGTCATAATAAATCTTGTCTTTAGATAAAAAGGAATACTCTACATGATTAACAATGCAGACATTATGTAGCACTTAACACCCATCCATCATTAACAAGTGGGGCCTAAAATATTTGAACTTACAAGGAAAGATGGCTTAA
>NC_090877.1:30848181-30858181 GCF_036669935.1 Montipora foliosa | reverse complement strand
TACGCTTACCCAAACATTGTTTGCCAATACAGTACTTCATTATTTTCTAGACGGCACTTTATCTGTAAGACGAAGAGTACCTGCTAATAAGGTTCGTCTGCCTATGTTGAACTGGACTCCAATATCGACACAGTCAGATGCCAGCTTTTATTTTAAGGTAAAGTTGTATGACAACCTTGGTGCATGGCAAAAAATTAACGGTAAAGTATTGCTTTGGCAGTCATGGCGAATGCCTAAATAGCAGGCGTGAGTCATACAGCTAAGGTAATGGTAAGGAGAATAGAACACCTATGAAAGGAATTTAACTTAATTGTACATAATATCTTTCCATTAAACTGAACAAATACAGGAACGAAAGTCAGATTTCCTTCCTGTCTGCTTTCATTATCAGCGATAAGAACTTAGGAAATCTGATGTGTCTTTTTTAATTGGGTCGAAATAAATCATTAATTATTAATTTGGTTTGCTTAATACACTGAGAATTTCCAGTCGTTGCGGTCGAACCTGATATTCAAATTGTCACTTGTAGATCGAGTATTTTTCTTTATTCTTCAAGCACGTTTCACTTTTGTCTGTAGGAACTCTAAAATAAATTTGATTTCTGGTTTCCTTATCTCTAACAGGAAATCCGAGATGAAGAAGTTATGGAGGTGTTAGACTTTGATGACTTTGATAGAAAGTTTGAGTTGAAAGCCAGTGAAGCATCAGAAGATCTCATTGCAAAGAAAGAACAAGGTGGGTCAATTGAGGCACAATACGCGAGACGGGGGCTGAGTTATAAGACAAACTCTTTTTTTCAGTTTGGTCGTTATTGATAGATATTGATTGATCGGTCGGTTGATTGAATGAGACGAGTTCAAAGCGGGCTACAGCATAGTAGTTGTCCATAAAACTCACACGTTTCAGAAAAATAAGTGCACTTCAGCTTCCATATAGACTGCAAAACAGTCAGTTTCGAATTCGCGCGAACCTCACTACGCGAGCCTCCAGACCTTTCGCTTGAAAAGAAGCATTCGTCCAACGCAAAAATACGGCTGTTTTGCAGTCTACCTTCCATACAAAGCAAACGGAAATGTAGGAAGTCGACATCGCCATCTTGGCCCAATCGGCCATATCCAGCACGATTTTGTCCGCGAAAACCGAATCCAATCGGTAAATAAACACTTCCGGCTCGTGGAATAGGAGATGCCCGAAACCCTGAAACCACTAAAGGCTCTCCAGCTACTTAAGCAAAGATCACAGGTTCCGTGAAACTCGTAAATTCACCCTCCAAATATCCTTGGGGATCACAACCTGGTTACATGTAGTTTGAAAGCGACTGTTAAACTTAGGGCACCTGAGGACGAGTAAACTCACGAGTCAGGGACTTGTCGATCATGATCTCCTCTCAAAATTAACGATTACCGTTAATTCGTTATAAGCCAACTTCGATATATTAAAATTCAGTCCTAAACAAAAGACGTCATCTCGACGCTCTGGGGAATACATATAAGGATTTGTTAGAATGTATTCTCCAGAGCCTTAAGATGATGCCTTTTGTTTTGAAGTGAATTTTTATATATCGAAATTGGTCTATTTGCTTTGTATTTACCATGATAGTTAATTTTCGGACACTGTGTTTCAGGACTTAAGGTAGCAGAGAAAATAAGGAAGTGAAAAATCATATCCGTGGATTGGATATGAACCCGAGATTTCTACTCTATAGGAACCGCTTTTTCCGCTTCACCACTGAAGATCAAGACACGGCTTTAGTGTTTTAAGGGTTTTGGACATCTCCTATTCCACGAGCCGGATTTTTTTTATTTACCGATTGGATTCGGTTTTTGTGGAAAAAAATCGCGCTGGATTTGGGCTCATTTGTTCCGTATAATTTTTGAGGTGTCTATGAGAAAAAGTTTCTTGTGAATTGTCCAGATAATATAAGTGCGAAGATCACTTCTCTCTTTCGTCCATAACCCGGTCTTCAAATTCATTTAATTGGTCTCTGTATTTGTTACAATGCACAGCATTAAAGCGAGCGGCAGAACAGATCACGCTTATTGAACCAAAAAGGGCAAGGAACCTTGGTAAGTATCTCAATGAGGTTAGAGTTTTCAACTTTTATTAGGCATACGTCATTGATCCCCTTACCCACTCCTTGTATTTGTTGAACGCAAAAACCTTGAACCTTGACGGCCCCGTCCATGATCAATTCAGGTCTTGGCACTTCAAACGGGCAAAAGCGTACAAACCATCTATGATCCATTCTTCGGGAATGAACAACATTGTTCCATTGCAGTTTCATCCTAAGATTAAGAGACTTGAATATCGCATAGCCTTTTCTCCTGGTTTCTGATAGTGTGCAATCTTGTCTTCTCCCCTCGAAAGATTTTAATGATTGATACTAGCGGGTGTCTTTATAGCGGATTTACGGTGATGAAAAACTAACCTGGGGTGTTTTTTGTTCAAGTGATCGCCCGCCGCCGTATTCAGCACTCAACAGAAATTATTGGAAGCTTGATTGATCAGTGCGACTTGGTAGAACTTCCACCAGAACATGCTGAGTTATTGCTTAAGTTTGTGCCCACAAAGAAAGAGGTAAGCGACACATACACTAATATACGTTGTTTATGTGTCATTAAAAGACAAAAAGCGGCCAGTTCTGAGAATGTCGTTGTGATTTGTGTATTTATTTGATTGGTCTATTTGAAAGAGCGTTGGGTTAGATGATGCAGGGATGGCGCTGTGGTGAGAGCACTCGCCTCCCACTAATGTGCCTCGGGTTCGATTCCCAGACTCAGCGACATATGTGGGTTGAGTTTGTTGGTTTTCTACTCTGTATCGAGAGGTTTTCTCCGGGTACTCCGGTTTCCACTCTCCTCAAAAACCAACGTTTGACTTGATTTGCGTTATTTGTTAATTTCAGTGTACAGTGTCCCCAATTAGTGCTCCAGCGCTAGAAAGACTAAACACGTAAATAAAGTTCCTTTCCTTAGATCATCTTCAGTATTTTCGGCAGGAATGTCCTTAGTTGAGATCACCTGTGTCGCAATACTTTGCTTTTTCCGTTGTTTACGTTCTCTTTACCCTTTTCATTTTCAGCTTGCTGGTCTTGCGCGACATGCAAATGAGTTCTCAAGGTTGGCAGAAGCTGAGCAATTTATGTTTGAGGTATTTATCTTAATTTTGCCTTTGTTGTGATGTCATTTGTCCATGTTTTTGATGACTATTACTGTGCTTTTTCAGATTGCTAAGGTGGAACGCTATGAGGCCAAGCTAAGTGTCATGGCATTTATCGGTGTGTTTGATGAACTTATGAGGACCGTAATCCCGGTATGTCTCCCGTTTTTATGATATGATTGCCCAGGCAAGGAATACTGTTTCTATTATGTCCAAAAAATGGCACGCTGTTGCGTCGTACATTTATCAAATTGAGAAAGTCTTTGGTGTACGAGAACTTCCGAAAAAAGGGAAATTAGTAACAAGTGTATGGCAGGAGCCCTTTAAAAGTTAAAAATGCTTTACCGGCCGTAATCATAAAGCAGTATGTACTACTACAAGAGAGGATAATGCTTTCGACGCGCTTTGATTGTTTAACTTGGAGTCTATTAGCAAGCGGCGGGTCTAATTAGCAGGTCGCAGGTCGCGGGTTGCAGGTCATTGTTCACCAATACAGAAAGTATCCTAAACATTAGGCCTAAAAACTTTTGTTTAGGCCTAATTAGACCTGCGACCTGCAAATTAGACCCGCCGATTAGCAAGTACCATTCACGTCCAAGCAGCCGAAAAGGAACAAAATGGCTTCCCGTAATCGTAATTGCTTGGTTTGTTTGTTATTCAGTTGATAGGAGTGTTATACCTTAAGCCAGTCAAAAAGTATTTTAACGCAACAAAAAATATTTAAATTTGGACTCGGGTGCTTTTCAGAAATGGTTTTCCAAGTCTTGTGGTGCTTATTGGTAAGGTTCTTATTCACAAAAACAAGAATAAAGCAAAGGTGGAAGTAATTTACGTTTCCCCTCGGTAAGCTAAGAACTTCAGTTCCACATCACGCGAGCTAAAGGAAAAGTCACTGAGTCCGGTACAATTGTGTGACCTCTTAAGGGTCACAGGATTGCGTAGCAAAAAATATGGAGGATGGACGAACGCACAAGTATCACGTGTAGAATCAAAATGCAATGAGATGTACAAACACTGTTTATTTTAATCGAACGGTAGCGATTGGTAGTGGTTTGATAGTATACTGCGTAGCTTGTGTGATTCTTGAGGTTCGAACTAAAAGACAAGTGGAAATATGCTTGGGACAAAGCGTAGCAATCGTAGAAATTATCGAGATTGAGTAGCGCGATCTGACGATACAACTCCACAAAGAGACTAAAGCCCGTTTTTAAGCGTGTAATCCGAGAAACAAATCAGGCTGAATTATATAACGAGTAGGCGATCATTATAGTTGACTGCAGAACGTGATATTAATCAAACATTAACTAAAACGAACGCGATTGCGTAGCTAATCAAAAATCTAATAACAAAGAAATAAAAACGACGTTTCAAAAGTAACAAATAGCAATATGGCTTATCTCTCACCACCAAAGTATTATTGACGAACTCTTGATTCGTTTCATTTACGTTTTGTGAATGTTCATCATTATTGAAGTTACCGTATGTTCGTTTTCAGCAAGTTGACGCTGTGCTGAGAGCAGCAACGTCCATTATCAACAGCGCCAAACTAAAGAAACTGTTCAAGGTAATACCTCGTAATGAATAGTTTTTAATTTATGCTTCAAAATACGACCACTAATGATTTTATACCCGTGAAATCACGCAAGGAACGTTCACCCGGACGGAAACGTCGCCAAATATTGAATAGGGAACTTTAAGCATCGGTAACCCGAGCAACTATACGACGAGAACACCACAACACAACAGAATGAAGATGACATTGTGCAAGTTTTCACTCAACTTGTATCCCCAACACCACTGCGAGTCAATTTGCACGCAACATTTCCCATGTGTTGGAAACAGGTACGTGCAACTTGTGGCCTCACATTGACGGCGAATGCCTTCGTCGCCGCCATGTTTGCTCCATTCCCGTCCCACATCCTCACGCAACAAATGAAGGATGCACATCTAACGATGCAAGTCGCAGACAAGTGTCACTGCACAAAGGAAAAAGAAGTGTTAAAAACCAGCGTCGAAGTAGTAGTAGTAGCAGTAGCAGTAGCAGTAGCAGTAGCAGTAGCAGTGGCAGTAGTAAGACTTTATTTAAACACAACAAAACTAAAACTATTTACAACTGTTTTACCTGATTGGGAATCCGAAATGCTGGATACCTTCTTAAAGTTTCGCTTAAATTTACCAACAGATCCGACATTCTTTAAGCAATAGGCCATTTCCGAGTTCATGTCTGCCTCCTATTCAAAGCGAGTCTAAGTGCGTAGTTTTTGTGATGGTAATTAGTTCCACTTTACATATGAATGAAAACTAATTTTAATAAGAAAAACTTCCCACTAAGACTCGCTTTGAAGAGGAGGCAGATATGAACTCGGAAATGGCCTATTGGGCAAGTTATTCCATTATGTGGCCCCGCTATGGGAGAAGCTTCGCTCTAAATAATACGTTCTCAGTTTTGGCAAAGCAATTTTTACCTCAGAGTTTCTCAGGTTGTAATTAGAGTAATACTGAGTGAAAAGACGTTGAAGGTAATCCGGGGCATGTCCATTCATTTTCTTATGCATTAAGGCTTTCCGTTTCTTTCGTCAATTTGATAGCCTCTCCCAGTTAAGGGTGGTTAGGAAGTAGTTCGAGTTCGTATCAAAAGGCAATACTGTAATTACTCTAGCTACACGATTCTTCATTTTTTGGAGCGTATCACTCAGGTAGCCACTCAAACAGTCCCAAACCGGGCTGCAATAATCGAAATATGGCACAATCAGGGCGTTACAAATTTGAATGGCAGTTTTTTTCGGAATCAAGGGTCGCACACGTTTGAGGGCAACTATAGCTGAGGATACTTTCTTGCATATTTCTTCGACGTGTTTGCACCAAGTAAGTTGAACATCTATAGTAACACCCAGGGATTTGGTATGTTCAACTTTCTTGATGATTTGATCTTCAATTGTTATTTCAACGTCTTCATTTTGGAGAGAGAATCTCTGCCTTGATCCAACAATCATTAGTTCGGTTTTGGCAACATTTAAACTAAGCTTGTTGGCTTTCAGCCAGCAGCTCAGGTTACTTAGTTCAGAGATCAAGGCTTGTTTGAGTTCCGTTAACGTTTTTAGCCGATAGTGTAATGTTTGTGTCATCAGCAAACATCCTTGACGCAGAGGCCCGCAGTTAGTTGGGGAGATCATTAATTAATATTAAGTTAGAAATAGCAAAGGACCCAGTTTACTGCCCCTCAGTACGCCGCACCGGGATCGCGAGCAATTGATAGCTTGCCGTTGACATAACATTTTGAGCTCGGTACGTTTAAGAAAGTAGAACTCATTTTCTACCCCGTCTTTTAGATTATATTGATTTATGGCAACTACATGAATGGCAGGAGAAGGGGACTTGCCTATGGATTTAAACTGGAATCGCTGAACAAGGTAAGAGTCTCACTTCGCTGGCCTATGAAGAACCAGTAGTTTTGTCAAAAGGTTCCTGTAACACGCAGTGGAATTGTGAAATTATATTCTACAGTTCAGGTCACATGTCATTGCATTAACAATGTTAAAGCAACGCTTATCCTTCGTTAATGGTTGCCTGAAGTGTAATCAATGTATATATTTTGTTTTATTGCCTTATAGCTTAGCATTATAGTGGATTAGGTGTGTTCCAGTACGTGTAATGTAAAATAATGGCGTCTTCTCTTTAAAATAAGCCTGCTTGTGGAATTATCCTTTGTTTGATTTAATGCATGGCAAGCCTGGAACAAAGAAACGTTTGCAACATACTTTTAAGACAATCAGTGACCTTTGAATCACCGCTTTACGTTCACCGCGCACGTCACCGCAACCTCATTAACAACTATTGAGTTTGTTTGTTTGTTTGTGGGGCTCATTTCATTTTTCTTTCGAACTATTATTTCATATTTGTCCTTTTCTTGAAAATTGGCATTGCCAAAATTTATATATAACGCTTCTGAAAGGAGATCAACACTGTTCGAGGATGGGTTGCCGTGAACAGAAACAATTTTTTTTCATAGGTGTAAGGTAGCTCTCTACTGTCAGCAGTGGAACAGTAGAAGCCATGTTGTTCAATGAAACAGCTGCGTTTTTCTTGTTCTTATTACCAACTGGTGACCTAAATGGTCAGATCTATTTACTTTGAATCACTTGTACGGTCGAGGCGCTATTTCGTTAATTACGATAACCACAATTCAAGGCAGTGTCATGCCGTGCTGTAAAATACAGTGAAGGCAGTATTAAAACGTACAGATATGCAAGGGATTTCCAGAATTTCTTTTATTAACTTCTTATAAGTCAATAGCTATTTTATGTGTTTAGTTGGAAGATACTCGCACGACAGACAGGAAACAGACATTTCTGAGTTACATCGTGGATGTTGTAAGAAGAAAGTTTCCTGGTCTCCAGGACTTTGCCGACGAACTGTACGTTGACGGTGCGACAACAGGTACGCATTCTTTTTATGGCTTCCTTGGGGAAGGGAATTGTATGTTCTCCTTCATCATTCAGTTGCATATTCGTGGATTTTTGTAACCAATGTAGCGGGTCCTTACAGAATTGAATTCGACTTTTTCGCCAGTCTCCATGCAGACACTTGCAGCTGATGTACAGGGATTGCGGAAAGGCCTGGATCTGACCAAATCTGAGAGAGATAAACAACCAGACAACTTTGTTATATTTGTATCCTTTTGTAGAAGAGATTGTCAGAGTGTGAACTCCCTTAAAGCGGGCAATAGTGAGTGAAGACTGAAGACGTTTTCATGGATTACACAATTACTGAAACCAGTAGTTTACATTGTGGTCCAATGAAAAATTGCTTAGGCTTAGCCAGTTTAGTCCTAAATCTCTCTGTTGCTGAAAGTTCCCTTGTTCAGTCTTTTAATCGCAACCAGTGAAGTTTGGGTAATTCCACTCTATTAAAAACAGTCAAAATCAATGTGAAATTCATTGATTAACTTCTCGTTTGTCCTCTCTGGAAGTTCAGACTAACATCAATTCACCGCTGTCGCGTGGTGTACAAAATGGTCCACTACGGGATGAAAAATTAAAAACATGCCGAATTTGTTTAGAATTTGTGACAGAAGTATTGCTAATGTGACCAGTGATATACTACGAAAACCACCGACCTAAGGAATGGACCCGAATTATTGAGTGACTGCCCCGCCCACTTCAGTTCAAAATTTTGATTAAATTCCTTTCCCACAGTGTGAACATTAGCCAGCTTTTGCCGTCAAGGTGTACCGGAACAACCACAACAATGGAAAGATACGTTTTCAAAATCATGAGTCCCGGAGGGGAAACGGATAAAATTGTTCTTGCCCAGTGAAGAGGTTTCAACTGCAACCATCGGACTCGCTTTTACTTCGAGTGCAAGAAAGGTTCCCTGGGCTTGAAAGTAGCGTCGAACACAACAACTCTCAGGCGTTTGAACTATTTACAAGCGAAAGTGGGCGGGGCAGTGACTCAGTAATTCAGGCCCATTCCACAGATCGGTAGTTTTCGTAGTACCTCAGCAGAGCCCTACGTACTAACATACATTTTTACGTAAGCAGTATTTTTCTACCGTTGGTTCTCTTAACAAGTAGCCAAATACTTGGAGTCATCCTTGTAAATTTGTTGTAGTATGCTATGTGACCTCTTTTCCTTAACGTGCATTTCGTTTTATTCAGACATTTTACAATGCGGCATTCAAAAAAGTCCAGCGTGTGACTGAGCGTTATCGTAAGATGGAAGAGGTTTATGCGCAAGTCTGCACGCTGTTTGGTGAAAACCCTAAAGTGGTTGAACCTTCAGATTTCTTTAAGACTTTTATAAATTTCATCGCTAACTATATGGTATGTACGTATTGGGGATTAGCCAAATTATGGTACGATACCGATATTTCCGGGACATTAGGGAGATTAAGCGAAGACGACGCCTCAACGAAAACGTCATTCCAAAATATAACATAGCGCTATAAGTTAAGTTAAGTGTTAAGTGAAGCTAATAGTCTCTCCCCTCGGGGCTTTTCAGGACTAATTTACAATTCTTTTCGGGGGACTTTAGCCAGATTGCTTATTACACAGTTACAATTTATTTTAGGAAGTGAACGATGGTCCCGTCCAGTCGCAAGTATTTCGCGCTTATTCCGTCTTGTTCATGTTGTACAATATTTGCGAACTATCCTGTAACTGGATGGGTACGAACCGCTTTAAAGTGAAGATAGAAAGGGAAAGGATCATTGCTGTATGCTCACGTTGTCTCCAAATCCTAAAATTTGGTGATTTCACGTTGTTGTTTTGCAAAGAAATGCGCGGAAATGCTTTAACTCCCTATTGACTTTGGAGCTCCTTATTATACAACCGAAGATTTGAAAGACTCTCAATCACTTCCGATCATATGAATGTAGTGGGAAATGCCAAAATTCCAGGGCAAAATATATCTGTCGATGGTATAGCACAAACCTTTTGCGTTGCAAATTGTCCAAACCGAAATGCTAGCATAATCTTGGTTTCTACCTGAGCTTGCTCGCAGCTTGCGTTTTTCTTGACTGTTACTGGTCATTAATGTGGTACTGCATGTCGGTCAGTCAAGCGAAGTTTTAACTCCGCGATCTCGGCGGCCATATCACAAGATGAAGTAGTACATGATAGTACATTTTGTGACTGTGATGGAAGTATGATGTACACAATCCGTGTGGCCTGCACGATCCACAGGAGTTCAAATATGACATTGGTTTTTTTCTCCATGATTGTATAATATGTAGATTTAGCCAAGCCTAAAAGCGGAGCTCCCGTTTCTAACCCTAGAAAGCAATCTCTGTCAACACGGAATTGCAAACGTTTCAGACCTTCTTTGTCTTTTTTTTGCGA
>NC_090877.1:30835681-30843181 GCF_036669935.1 Montipora foliosa | reverse complement strand
CTTTTTAAAAATACGCATCCACCTGAAGGACGGTGCCTACCAATTCAAAGATATTTTTGCCCCGGTTTATGACTATGCAGGAAATGTAAATCTTAAGTGTTATTCAAATCCAAAAAGAAAATTGGGGGTAACCACGCATTTTCAAAGATAAGTCATGAATAATATTTGTAAACAGTTTTAAAGTACAAAGCAATGACGTTCTCTCTCAAATTGAAGCTTAATTATCTCTCAAAAATTCATGGTTACCCCCTATTTTCTTTTTGGATACCTAGAGTACTTATCCCTGTATTAGTAAGCACAACTGATAGGAAACCCAAGTATCTCGAGATGCGCAGAAAGTATGCGCAATAACAATATTAGGCACCGTCCTTAAATAACGCATCCGTAAAAAAAGCAAACGGTTTAGTGCTCAAGGAAAGAATTTGTGGAGTAACTTTTTCCACTAAATGTGAGATATTACTGGTATTCTGTTTTGTCGTTGTCGTTTTCTTTCTCTCTCTCCCTTCGTTTCTGCTCTAGTCATAGGTCCTCCAGGCATCCTGCAACCTTATCAGAGCTTCTAAAGATATGTCAAAACTTGCAATACAGAGAAAAAAAGCAACTCTAAACAAATTAAACATCAACACTCAGCTTTAAGTTTATATCCCTCCGATGCTTGACTTGAATAACTCCGTAGCCAACAGTGTAAACAAGAGGTATCATGATATGTCAAACTGGATTAAAACCAGCGAAAAATGCAGAAAGAAAACATTTTCCAAACCGTTTTCCACCTGAACACGAAAAGCGTTGACTGTGTACGGCCGCGTCGAGCCACAGAAAGCACGCGAAAAATGAAGCCTCGTTCATGTTTTAACCTGGATTGAGCCTGCAATCTAAAGCAAAACCAACACCTGGTCAGCGGTCAACTTAAAATCAATCAATCTTTCTTATTTATAACGCGCGCGTCAACTTATGAATAGGGTCACATGCGCGTAACAATAAGTTAATTAAACTATTAAACCATTACTATACATATATAACTAAAAATTAAATTAAAAATATAAATAAGATAATTAAATATGTACATATATAAAGTTAACCTTGCATACGGAACCCGCGCCCGCAGTGCGCGCGGCAGTCAAAACTGTGCTATCCTGTCAATCATTTGCCCTTTCACCGGAAACAGTGCATTTCGGTTGTGCGTAAATGACATTGTTGTCGATCTACCCCGTCGAAAGGACGCGGTCAAAGTCTTTATTCGCGAAGTTAACTCAAATAAATGCATTATCAATACGGTTTTGCCGTCTTCTTACACTTGATTCGAAAATACCAGCCTGAATTCGTCTTAGAATAGTTAGAAAAAGCACAAATAAATGCCAAAGCACAACAGGTTACGTTCGAATTCTGCTCGCCGACAACCCAAGTTTGTTGACAAAAAAATTGCCACAAAATGTTTTAAATGGTTTTCTGGCCCTTTATTAGTAATGGCGCTCACGTGCATTTTAAATGGAGTATCGGGAAAGAAAATTTGTCAAGCTGATATTTGTTTCGTGTGAACATACAATTTACATCTTCAAGTAGCGAAAATTTGTACAAGCACTACAAAACTTTTACTAACCATTGCCCGAAGGAACACCTTTTAGAAGCTGCAAGGAAGCCGCTGATGAATTTTGCACAAAAACCTCGGCCCCTATAAACACCGAAAAGCCAGTCTTGGAAAGTTTTTCAGCGGAAGGCTCGCTAAGGTTAGAGTTTCTAGAGCTTGCCCTCACGCAGGTCGCCAGAAAGGTGCAAACAAGCTGATCATGTCTGAAAAGAGCAAGATCTAGAAGGGGCAGTCAAAATTGTGTTTCTTGTATTGTGCGAAAACTTATTTTTCCCTCAATCCCAAATGAGAACTTGCTGTGTCTTGCAATTCAACAGTGAATTGCTATTAGGCCAATAAGAGAATCAACATCAACAAAGAGGCACTCCCAGGGGTTTCGGGAAGAAGAGAACATGGCTAATTTGAACTGGGGAACAGAGTAACATACATACATACATACATAATCTTTATTTAACGTGGGTAGAAACACTTAGCTGAAGCTATTTTACAGGTTTTCCACAAAATAATGTTAAAGAAAAGAAAAATATGGTCATAAAAATGTAAGAATATGAATAAAATATCTAGTATCTAAAATTTCAAATGTTAGGTAACTAAAATTTAATGTTTTAGGGAACAAGGGAAGAAAACCAATTTAAATTTTAGGGATCAAAAAGCTGGGAACAAGTTTGAAAGTAATTTGGGGAACAAAGAAACACAAGCAAATATTTAAAGGGAACAAGGACTCCTCTCCCCAGGAGGGCCTCATCAAATGTTCTGCCTCTATCCAACAGCTCAAACAAGCTATTCCAACAATTTTTGAATGACCAACAGGAAAAGGAGACTCTCTTAGAGAAATAAATTATTTATAATAACACTTTAGCATGCGAAACAATGCTCAGATGCTTACGAGCACCCTCATGCCCATGTTTGTAAAAAAGCACCGTGAAGTATTCCTTGTGGCTGGCTGGTTTAGGCATTGTTTCATCTTTCAACATTGGGCAAAACCAAATCAACTCCATTCTCAGAGGGTACTGGGGAAAGAAGCTAGAAGAAAAAACTGGCCTTAATCCAATTCTCCCAAGGTAATCTTTACAGAATAAGATTATTGAAGGAACACTTTTGAGTGCCAACCTTAAGCCTTTTAAAACAAGCGCAAACAATATTAATAGTCTTTAAATTCACAAAATGTCAAACAGCATATTTTAGTCTCATATTCAATTAGATTTGGCTGCAATATTCCTTAAAACTATGCAGAACTATTTACCATAAAATGTGGAACATTTCCTGCCTATCAAAATATGCCGCAAAGTAAAGTCTCCGCTTACGAGCCAGAAGGCTCATCAGGCCGGCGCTTATCTCCGGTTTCATTAGCATGAAGCGACTAGGAGTATTTATACTCCCCCCTGGATGGGATGCTAGTCCATCGCAGGGTTACCCCCAGCTTTACGCCGGTACCCATTTATACACCTGGGTGGAGAGAGGCACCGTGAGAGTAAAGTGTCTTGCCCAAGAACACAACACAATGTCCCCTGCCAGGCCCCGAACCCGGACCACTCGATCCGCAGTCGAGCGCACTAACCATGAGGCCACCACGCCTCCCACTAAATATGCCGCAAAAGGGCTCCAAAAAGCAAAATAAATTACTTGATGTGATGAAGACATTGAATGACCAAGCAATAAACAAATGGTAGCAATGTATTCCTCAACTGATGTTTCAATATGCATTTAAATAAATTTTCTATCAACAATTCAAGGGACTGACTTTTCACTGGTATTGATTTACATTTCCATGATAAGTTTGAAAGTGAATCTGGCAACCAAAGTGCCCTATGATTTGGGAAATAACTTAAACAAACTCTTTAAACTAACATTTTACAAGGGGCACCATTGTTGATGCCCTGCGAAGAACAAAGATTAAATTGAAAGAAGAGTTGATCTGGAGTTAATCCACAATGGACAGTTAGTGGCTGCATTCACCAATGTAGAGAACAAACGCATCAAGTTTCTTCTCAAGCAACCAGGTGTTCAAGGAGCTATTCAATTTCCAAAGAACTATGGTAGTGTACAACAGTACCTGGGTGAATTCGGGTACCTGCCCTGAAACTGAAACTTGTGGAGCCAAACAACTTGTTGAGCTAAGTACTTAAACTGGGTAGATAATTATGTCTACAAATATTGTCTATTCAACCAACAGTCAGCTCTCCTAATTTTGTGTACCATTCACTTGTTGGTTCCTTAAGAACGGCTGCCTGTAAGACTCGAGAATCGTCCGTCAACGACCATTTTGGCGGATAGCTCATATTTTGCCCAAAGATACCCTTTAGTGAACTATTTTCAAGAACCACATTTAAAAGTGCCAGCGATTCTTATTTTTTTAGAAATTTGCGAAAATTTGAAAACGCGGTTAAAGTGCGATTTTCTGTTTGACAAATTGTCCAAAATTTGCTGCGAGAACCAAGCAACGGTGAAGTCTTTAAATGAATTCAATTGGCACCAAACTTGACAAAAATTAAGAACAACTATTCTTGTTCATTTCTACTTCGATACTTTTTACGGAAATGTTAAAATTGTGATTTTCTAAGCTCTTTAAAGAACATCTTCAAAGACCGCATAACATGGCGGCGGAAAATGGGTGATATTTGGCGCGATAAAAATGTACGTGGTACCTCATTCTTAATTTTTTTTACTTCATATTCTCTAAATATTGCTATTTTTCATTTTGTCTGTGAAGTTTTATGCTCGAACTCGGGACGCTTCCCTCCGAAAATATCAGAAATGTTTGTAACCTGAGCGAGCTAAATGACGCGAAATTTGAACACAAGCTGATGCTAATTATTCATGTAGAATCGTCGAACTGACTAATTTTCGGCTTTGTAGCTTGGAAAGCTTTAAAAAATGCGACGTTATCCTTCAGAAGTATCAAAAGTGAATGAAAATAGTATTTGAGGGCAAAAATCCGCAAGTGAACTATATATTACTCAATTCAAACACATTTTAATTTATACTGGTTTATGCAAGTGAGTCTTTTCTATCACGATGTCAAAACTGAAATTAATACGATTTTATATCTGTTCAGTTTTCTGACAAAAGAGATCGTGATTCACACGACAAGTTAATATTTTGGGTGCAAGAAATGTACTAGCTCCACTGTAATGCGAAAGGTATCGATATTATTTTTGTAATTGTTTACCTTACAAAACGCACGCAGTGTCAGTTTCACTGAAATGCATGTACGACTTGGCGGACTGTTTCATTTCAAGAGCACCCTTTTAAAAACTAGTAGAAGAGCAAAAATATGACAGAATTTCAAAGAATTTCAAACCAAATCGGGGCAAGATTTCCGCACAGGTCCCTAATTCATTATGCATACACTCCTTTGTTTCAAGAAAACGACAGCGATAACAATAGACGTCCTTTGGGACTGTGGCGCTTTGTTCTATATGGACTTAAAAAAAGTCGGTCGAACTTCTGTCTGAAATACGGAAAATCGAACAGTTTTTCCTGCAATTTCGGCACTTTTCCTGAACTTTTACCCATTTTTCAGTTTTAGAATAAGCGCAAGAAGTGGAGTTTCAAGCAATCGTTGTAATAGGGTTCAGATTCGCAAACATACAGGGGAACCCAACGACCAATTTGTTGTAAAATGTATTATTATACCCCAGTTAATGAAAATAAATGTTATTAAGGCATTTTCGGGTGTTTTTCAGTGTTGCTGGGAAAACATTATCTGTTCCTTTTTCCCAGCAAGGCACACAAGAAATTTCCCAGCCAGCTAGATAAAATTGGTTGGTTTCCCAGCCAGCTGATCAAATTTATTTCCCAGCTAGGAATTCCGCGCGCTTTCAAATCCCTCGATCCAAAACGACCGAACAAAAGCGACAAAACGGGGACAAAACAGGTTTTTTCCGCAAGTGCAATCACTCTGACCAGCCGTTGTATGTTTGTGACTACTCTCTGGGATCGGAGAGGGAAGGGGTTCTTTTTTTTTCATTTTATTTTTTTTTTATTTTTTTTTAGTCGTCCTCAGTCTTCAGAGTTTCTACAGCCAGCTCGGGTTGAAATGCTAGAAAAAGTCAGTAATTCCCAGGCAAAACCTCTATCAATAACAAAATTTCCCAGTCAGCTCATCGAAACACCTGTACTTTTGCCAGCCAGCAAGATTCCTCTGGGGAACAGATAATGTGAGGAACAGATTCGTTGGGTGCCCCTGAACATAACAAACAAACCAAATAAAAGTACTGTCTATAGTTAATCTAGGGACTGGTTACGAAACCCTGGGAATTTCAAAAGCAGGAACAATACAGTCGCAATTAGATGTTGAACCGACCGTGACCCTGCACAATCTTTTGTTTTTGGTTCACAAGTTAATTTCGAATAAATTAGTCGAAGCTTTTGATTGGTTATCCTGCCGAAAAAAGTGTGTTTTTCTCGGGTTTTGTGCAGGGTCAAGGCCAAAAAAGCGAACAAGAACATGAAACAAAGAAACTTGTCGAGTTTCATAACCAGCCTACATCTATTAACTATGTACTGTCATAAGAAATTTAATGGCTACCTGCTCTTTTTATCGTGAAATTGTTCTTCCTGTCTGCTTAAAAATTCGCCGAGACACTGCAAAGTGTATATTTTCTTCCTTTCCTTTATTTAGGATCACGAACGGTGCATTTAGAGGGATTTTGCGATTTATCGCTCTTTGTAGAGATCGGCAATATGCTCAATGATACTTCCAAGTAAATAGCTTTGCATGGTAGAGATCCCGGCATGGATGTTCCCCTACGAGGCATACTTCGTTTCACTCCCCATCATGTCTTTTCAATGCCCTGCTGTGGGCTTGTTTGTCTGGGTCGACGAAGTTTAGGCGATGGTTAACCGCGGTGAGATGATATTAGCCCTTGTCTTGTAGGCAGTTGTAAACTTTCCGGCCACAGGTAGCTAGGGCTAATATTTTTTCAAGGAAAGTTTACGGTCAGAAAATTAATATGTGTTCTGGCGGATTGAAGGCTATCCATTGCAATTTTTTCTTGAGCATCGCGAAACAGAACCATCTCACGATGCGGTACTTTGTCTTTGCCAACTGACTGCGTTTTCACACAGGTTTTGGATACGGAAGACGAAAGTAAATTGTTTTCTTTGCACCACTCTATGCGCAACTTTGGAAAGGCTATAAAGCAGCGACAATTTCCAAATGATCAAATCTTCCATTGCTGTGACCCTTTTACTTCGGCAGCTATCTTGATTATTACGAAGACACAAGTTTGCTTCAAAAGAAGGGAAATATGAAACGATTTTAATTGCAATGAACTCGTGCATGAAAGTTTCCCATGAAAGATGCACCAATCAGACTTTAAGCGTGGTATACTCTTCCACGCAGTGAACTTATAAGTGTGCCGCACGCACGGGGCATGAAGGAAAAGCAGGTCACAGTTCACAGAAATACTGGAAAACCTAAAACTATCACAGGGACTAACCTAAGCCTAAACAGTGCCTTTAGTCGTAATTAGGGTTACGGTTAGCATTATTAAAGAGATGGGTTGTTTCAAGAGTAGTAAAACAGGGATCTCTTAATGCACCAGTCAATGTAAACCACGGCCCCCAGACCCCTGGGACATAGCGGGGGAGTAACGGGGACATACTACCAAAACAGGTAGACCGCGAATTCATAGACAAGCGTGGCCGTTGACTTCGGCGCCAAACGTCAACGATTTTGGTCACGTGGCTTTGTTTGTCCCACCAAGAAGGTGAACCCATATGGTCACATTCCAGTGCGTGATTGAACAATGGCGTATTCTGTAAATAGCAAAGGGCGAACTCTAATTCGTGGGAAATCCATAGATAAAGCTTAAGAGGAAATATTTTAGACTCCATTATAGCGGAAGGCGGAGACCCGGCATCAGGATTCTTTCCTGGAAGATATTCCGATGTTGCCGATCGGTTTAGAG
>NC_090877.1:30800681-30808181 GCF_036669935.1 Montipora foliosa | reverse complement strand
CCGAAAAGTATATTTTTTAGGCTCAAGGAATCGCAGCAACACCACTCACTACAGGAGGGATCCCAAGAGCAACCCACATTCCTTGACAGCTACAAAGCAGCACTCCTCCCAGTAGAGGTAGGTGCTTATGCTGGAAACCTGGCAAATTTTCTCATTAGCTGGAGATCTATTACTAGTGACCCCTGGGTACTTGAAGCAGTATCAGGGTACCATTTGGAATTTTGTACTAAACCTGTACAAACAAAACTTCCTAATCCTCCAATTCTATCTGTAGCAGATAAGGAGATTATTGACCAGGAGCTTCATAAGCTTCTGCACAAAGGGGCAATAGAGCAGGCACCATACTGCAAAGACCAGTTTATTTCTAATATGTTTCTGGTCCCTAAGAAAACAGGTGACCTTAGGCCTGTCATAAATCTCAAGCCCCTTAATGAATTTGTAGAGAAGATTCATTTCAAAATGGAGAACATTGATATGGTCAAAAACCTTATTAAACCAGGAGATTATCTAGCTTCCTCAAGGATGCGTATTTCAGCATACCTATCTGGCAACCTCATAGAAAATATCTTAGGTTTTTTTGGAATAATCAAATTTTCCAGTTTGCATGCTTGCCTTTTGGTTACAGCCTAGCACCGCGAGTGTTTACTAAGCTTCTTAAACCAGTCACAGCACATGCAAGGTATCATGGTGTCAGATTAGTTAGCTTCGTTGATGATATTCTCATCATTGGACATAATCATCAGGAATGTTTAGAACATGTCTCCTTTCTAAAGAATCTTTTGACAGATTTAGGTTTTATTGTCAATACTGGAAAGTCTAACTTAGAACCAAGTCAGTCTCTGATCTTTCTTGGTTTTATAGTCAATTCTCAAAAAATGCTATTGATTTTGCCAGACCATAAGGTTCTTAAAATCAAGAATGCCTGCCAGTCCCTTTTGAAGCAAAAGGTAGCCTCCTTATCGGATGTAGCTCATGTTACAGGCCTCTTGGTGTCAGCCTTCCCTGCTATTAACTATCTTGAGCTGTATTACAAATCAATTGAGTTTTGTAAGTCCCATCAACTCCACCTGGGGGCTTCGTTTGATGATACTGTTACCCTCAGTGATCAAGCAAAGCTAGATCTTGCATGGGTCATTGACAATTTAGACCAATACAATGGCAAATGTTTGCATGAAATGCCTATTTCTTTGTTCATTGAAAGTGATGCTAGTAATACTGGTTGGGGGGCCCACTGTAACGGTGTTGCTACAGGTGGGCCATGGTCTCGGTCAGAAATTGATCTTCACATCAATCACCTTGAGTTACTAGCTGCTTTTTACGCACTTCAGTCATTTGTTCCGCAGTATAAGTCTGCTGCACACATCAGACTGAAAGTGGATAATTCAACTGCAGTAGCTTGTATCAATAATTTTGGCAGCATAAGGTCCCCTTCTTTAAATACTTTGTCTAGAACTATTTGGGACTGGTGTATATCTAGGAAGATTCACATTTCTGCAGTATCTATTCCGGGAGTTGACAATACAGTAGCAGATGTCATGTCCAGGCAAAATTCTGACAAGCTAGAATGGGCACTAAATTGTTCAGTCTTCCAGCGTTTGTCCTCTTTGGTTTTCAAACCAGACATTGATCTGTTTGCCAGTAGGCTTAACAAGCAATTACCAGTTTTTATATCTTGGCATCCAGAACCTAACTGCTATGCTGTAGATGCATTTAGTACTTTATGGACACCATTTAAATGCTATGCTTTTCCTCCTTTCTGTCTAATCCCTAGAGTGCTAGAAAAGATGGAAAGAGAGCATGTGGACCAGTTTCTCCTAATTGCACCAGTATGGCCAACGCAAAGCTGGTACCCCCTCCTTCTGAGAACGTCATACAGGACACCAATACTTCTACCTCAAGATCCTCAACTCTTACACCTGGCTCACTCCAACAAGCTTCATCCTCTGCACGACAGACTCCAACTTGCCGCATGGATCTTATCAGCCAACAGCTGCAGGCAGGTGGACTTTCGACACAGGCTACTGAACTCATCTGTGCCTCATGGACCAAAGGGACTGAGAAACAGTACAAGCCTGTATGGAAGACTTGGAGTAGCTGGTGTGATCAGAGGCACATCAATCCCCTTCAGGGTAATGCAGTCCATTTAGTTAATTTCTTGGCTGAACAATTCCACCAGGGTAAGAGCTATAGTACTTTGAGAACTGTGACACTTTGTTCCTTGGTATCGGCCCAGAGAAGACACACTTTGTGCTCATTGGACTTAGACAATATGTCTATTTATGAGGATGAGATCAAATTTGTCATAGCTTCCAGAACAAAGACTTCTCGTCCTGGGAAGAAACCTTTAGAAGTTTCCATTCCATCCTTACCCACTAACCTCAGTCTCTGCCCTAAACAGACACTGTTACATTTTGTATTCATTGTACACAACACCTGCGCAAGTCAGGGGAGCAGACTGTATCTCAGTTGTTCATTTCTCATGTTAAACCACACGAGCCTGTTTCCTTATCTACTTTAGGTAGATGGATTTAGACTGTTATGACTGATTCCGGCATTGACACTAGTTTATTCTAACCACATAGTGTAAGGGGTACATCTACATCTGCATTGTATTAAAGGGGTGCATCTTTAGCTGAAATTATGAAGATGGCAGACTGGTCATCAGAACGCACATTTAATCGTTTCTATAATTGCAATGTCTATAACACCAATCCCTCTTCATTAGCAGGCAGATTGGTATTATCATAGATATTCAGTAACGTTTATTTATGTACAGACCGTTGTATCAAGTCTACAATTAAAGCACTCATTTCTATCATATCACATATTTTTGTTTTTTCCCCTGGCTTCGGTTCTTTAAAATCGCACAGTTATCCCATAATGCGGAGTGTATCGAAAGAGAATTTTAAAATTAGACGAGAGGTACTTACCTTGAAGTGTAATTGTAATTCTCTGAAGATACACGGAGCATTATGGGATAATGCTTCCCACCCTTCTGTGTTGGCTTATGCCTATCCCACCCTTTGTGTTGGGGACCTCAGCCAGTCTGCACTCCAGGAGAATGGATTTGTGTCACGCGTTAGGCTGCTTATATATGGTGCATTTGCATGACAATGGTTGCTTTGAAGTGTGACCGCTGACCTCAAGTACTGAAGAGGAATGCACAGTTATCCCATAATGCTCCGTGTATCTTCAGAGAATTACAATTACACTTCAAGGTAAGTACCTCTCGTCTAATTTTAAAAATCTCTCACACCTTCTCGGTTGTTTAAAATTAATTTGCTAAAAAAATAGCTTATTAGATGTTTTGGTGTGTAGTATCACTGTGTATTTCCAATCATTGTTTGTATTTTAACTCGCCCTAACCGCGGGGCTCGTCAACATACATCACGACTCGTAAAAATACTCAGCGATACTACACACCAAAACATCTAATTAACAATTATTCTTTGAAATCGAGGTGAGTAGTGGTAGAATATTTAGCGAGCCGCAAAGCGGCGAGGTAAATATTCTGCCACTTTTCAACGAGATTGAAAAGAATAATTGTTAATTAGTATATACTCACGAAGTGATGTCAACAACAAATGCAGAAAAAACCATCCAAAGTCGATTTAATTGGCACCTCAATTCATGCGTGGAAAACGTGCAAGCGGCACAAAGCATGCGCCAAAGTCTTCACAGAAGCTTCACACATGACAAATCTAAATAACCTTCGTTAAAATCCTCGTCCATGGTCATTTAGCACCGTTTAAATCAGCAATCTAAATCGCTGCTGGTTAAAACATTTTCACCGTTCGATCAAGGTTTTGAGGTGCATTTGAAATGGCAATTGAAAGTGCAGTTGGTAAAGGATCCACATGAAATGGTGGCTCTAATTGAGGTGAGCGTTAGTTTGTTGTAAAATGACCCGTCTTGTTTCCTTGCAACCATGTGAAACTTTGTTAAACATTTTTTTAATTCCTCGATTTCACTACGAAATTCGTTTTGGTGGGCGACCAGCCCTACAAGAGAGAATTACTCCGAGTGAAACAAATTGTTGGCGTGAAATTTTGTGGCCTTCTTTGAATTCGATAGCACAGCATCATCTAGTATTCTCAACATTTCCGATTCATAAATGCTGGCGAGGTTACGCCGGCCATTTTGTTTTGTTTGAATCAAGTATTATTCACCCCGTGGGGAGTAAATAATGCCCTATTACTCCGAGATAGCGAACCAATCAGATTGCTTGAAACACCAAGGTCAGTGAGGGAGTATATACTAATGAGATATATTTACTTAACTTGTTGATAGGGTCATTTCTCTCTTTCGTAGTTCGTCGTTATCGCATTTGTTCGAAATGCTTGTTCCTGAGCTGCCATAATGAGCCTTTCGGTTTCCTTCGCCAGGTGTCCTATTTTTCATCTTATTCTCACTCTATTTTGTAAACTGACAGTCTTCTCTCGTTTGGACGACAAATAAGTATTTCTTAAGGAGCGGCGCGTAAAATAAATCCTAATAAAGAAGTATTATTGTTCATAAAGGAGACAAGACTTACCTTGATTTACAAAGAAGTTTGCCATAAATTGCCCAACGCGAATAGCATTTGCAGAATGATTAATGGGTTCGCTACTTGTCCATTCAAACTGTAACTTCTCCGGGTGCCACTGTGTTCCAAAGATTGGGTACTCATTACCTGCGCGTGTGCGACAGAATAAAACCTTCACATAAATATATAGTGTTCGTTTACCAATTAGTTTCCGTTTCTACACTTTCCGTTGTTTGTGAATGGGAGCGATGTGCAAATTTGCTAAATATCTCTCGGAATGTGTCCTAAATTCGCCTTGTACACCGCACGAGGTGTGTAACTTCTCGCAGGAGCCCTTTTTGTCTGACGGTATCATCTGTTATGTGACATTTTAAGCAGGCTGAGGAAAATATTTGCACGAGAATGGATTTAAATGTCCTGAGCAAAAGTCTGGAAGAACAACAAAATTGGGCCGCCTTGTTGTTTAAAGGACATCAAACATCGCCGCCTTTACGTCTGTCTGGGTGCATAAGCTCCACAAGATCAATTGACGGGTTCTTATTGGTTCCCTTAACGCCTAATCTTCTCGTCAAAGTACATTCATTCTCTGCATTCTGTTAGAGAGAGAGAGAGAGAGAGAGAGAGAGAGAGAGAGAGAGAGAGAGAGAGAGAGAGAGAGAGAGAGAGAGAGAGAGAGAGAGAGAGAGAGAGAGAGAGAGAGAGAGAGAGAGAGAGAGAGAGAGAGAGAGAGAGAGAGAGAGAGATATATTAAACAGGAAGAGGTACAGGAGGAGCAGGGTAGATACCATGGTGAGTGCACTCACCTTCCGCCCGTGTGTTAACTTGTTGTTAAATGTGGATTGAGTTTGGTTTTTTTTTTTGTATTTTGATACTGTTTATTTGTTTTCATATTAATTATATATACTGTACACAGCACCTTACATTAGTTCTCTACTCCGGTTTTTTCTCATAAAAAATCACAATTGATTTCACTTGTCTTCGGCTCTATTTGGAAAAAGAATTTCATCACTGCAGGCACTCTTAAGAAGAAATACTTGTTTTTCTTATAACTCTGTTTTTGTTTCTGTAAACGGATATGATGCTAAGCATTTCAGTCAAAACTCTTTTCCCTGTCCTCCCCTTTTGAGAAAGCTATTAATGTCTACAAGGAACAACTAACCCTGTACCTTCAATAGTGGAGATGAATTCTAGTCCATTTTTGTCTTTGTTTGTTGAGAGGAGTTTGAAGAACTTGGCGTTGGTGTTTTCGCGGAATCTCTACAGTGACATAAATGATAGGTTACAAGTGAGGGTCATTGATTATTAAAGAAACTCAAATTAATCAGGTTTGTGTTCCTTGGTCGGGTCTCACCATTATTATGTATAACTCAGACCCGAATAAAGGCGTAGATAAATGTGTGGATGGTGAATCTTTTTAATTTTAGCGCATCGAAGCATAGACACAGACGAATAACTTTTCAGCAGCAGTAGCACTACACGTGCAACTATGGAGGCCAACTCGAAACCGGATGGTGACTTGCATGGTCTTCTCTTCTCTTCTAAGCCAGTCACATGAAAAATTATCCTACTAAATTAAAGTCAATTAGGTATCTCCAATTCAGATCCACTCGCTTTCTTAAATACTGGGAATTCGAACCTTCTTCCTCACAATTTCTCACGGAACTATCAAAAGTCTATTGTACTAAACCAGGCTATAACCAATCAGACGTCTTCACTAAAAGAGTTCCTACGGAATCCAACTGTGTTCTCTCTCCCCACAATTTCGCCATAGCGGCCTACATAGCCAGCAAGTCCTGGCCTCAGTTCAGCAATTATAGAGAGGTTTCACTGTAAATACATACCTTCGTTGTAACACAGAACCTATGATAGTTAAAGGCGACGTTTTGTCGCATGAGAATTTTCTTGACTTCATCAGAGTCTGGACCACTGAACATAAGACTCTGGCTTGCATCTATAACAGAAATAGTGATTATTAAATGAATTAATCTGCTTTTATAAAATTTAATCGCTTAAGCTACAGGAGATATCGTCTTCTGCCAGGAAAAAATTGCAATGAACGAGAGAACTTTGTTGAATCTTTCGTACGAGAATTTGCCCGTTACCTGAAGTACAATCCAAAGGTACACATCTAATCTCTTCATCACATGTATCCAACATTTGGTTGTCATCCAATCCACTGGTCAAAATGTTAAGCATCTCAAATCCAAGACAAGTTCCCCATACTGGAAACCTATCCCCTGAATCGTACGCCTGAAAAGAAGCATACTCAACATGTTTGAAGTGGATTTACACTCTCATGAAATTTATATCGTGACTACTAGATACACGTTCACATTCAAAAGAGATTCAGTGCTGTCCTTGCCCGAAGTTGTGGTGGAAACAAGCAAGGATCTTGTGGGAAAAATATCCAATCCTCAGTCCAAACCGTTTTATCGGTAAACAGGGAACGATTATCAGACGAGTATTTTGCGTTATGCGTGATTATGAGGCAGCTTGTCAACCTGCGTTCATTGACTATAAACTTGAAACAATAACTTGGCTTTAAACAATACAGACATTACTTTTGACTGCTCAAAGACTGAAGTTTCCTTTTGAAGAAGGACAAGCCTACCTTAATTATGTGAAATGTTTTGTTCTTGCCTTACCTGTAATGCCAAATCATAAATAATCTTGCCAGTCCTTAAGTAACCTGAGTCAGATAAGCTCGCTCCGCCTCCTGGGAAAAGCACTCTTGAAAACAAAAGCAAGAGTTTAGGAATTGATTGTCCATAAAAAATGGACAATAACTGAAATGCAGTTATCTATTGGACGAGAGCATATCACGTGACGGGCCTCAAAACTGTGTAACTCCCATGGGCGAACAAAACTCACTAACTCCCTAGGGAAACAGCTTGAACCTTGGACTTGCACGTGATCAGGACATGTGTCTTGAAAGCGCGGCAAATTCCTGAGCTCGTCCACCGCGATTTTCAATG
>NC_090877.1:30788181-30790681 GCF_036669935.1 Montipora foliosa | reverse complement strand
AGAACTGGTTCCAGAGGTTGTCAACCTGATGTAGACATTTGCTCCATACGCAGACTTGCTAGCATCTGCGAACCCATGTAGTTGAATAGACGTGACGTCTTCGACTTGAACATCACCCAGGATGCAACGAGGTACTACAATGCTTGAGACTTCCCACATGTCTTGTTGTAACTCCTTCCAGCGCGACGCGAGACCTTCCGGCAAAGCTTCATCCCAACCAAGTTTTAAATGACAAATTTCTTGGAACATGCACTTTAAGGGTAAGGTAACTGGTGACAGCAAGCCTAATGGATCATAGAATCGAGCAGTACTGCTCAATAATGTCCGTTTAGTGAAAGTTCCCTCTAAGGCTTGTCTAGAAAAGGTAGCAAGATCAAACTCGAAATTATCTTCCATCCGATCCCATTGAACTCCCATTACTTTGACAACGGTTTCTTCGCTCACATTGTTGTTTGAATTTGACACTGTCCAATCTTCTTCCTCAATGTTCGGCTCGGTCAATGTAGGAGTAGCCTTACAAGTCAGCTCCGGTTCCCAAGACAAAGATTCTTCTGCTCTTTTGATCATTTCAGTTAACTCTTCACTGTTCGATGCCCACTTTCTCATATTAAAACCTCCTTCTCTGAACCGCAACTTCAACTTGTGGTAAAGTTCAAAACACTTCGTTACCGAGTTCTCTCCAGATGCAAAGTCATCAACGTACAAAGCTCTCACAACAGCAGCCACAAATTCAGGATCAATGTTCTCATACCTTGTTAAGTGGTTCCTCAATGTTACATTCAAAATAAATGGAGAGCAAACTAGACCAAAAACAAGACGAGTGAATCTCAGTGTGATCACTTCTGGGTTCGGGGAGTTGATGTCATCTACCCATAAGAACCTTAACAAGTTTCTCTCTGCTGGATTGACTTCAATGTTCAAGAATGCTTTTTCTAAATCACCAATCAAAACCACTTTATGGAGGCGAAATCTCAGCAAGACATCAAAGATCAATGGAGTTAAGGCTGGACCTGGTAGGAGACAGTCATTCAAACTTGGTTCATTGCGGGATTTAGCACTGGCGTCATAAACCACACGTAGTTTAGTAGTGATTCTGTCTTCTTTCAATACTTCTTTATGAGGAATGTAATGTACAGTTCCAGGAAGGGTATCTAAATCATGACTCTTATCAATCAATTCAACAACACCAGCATTTAATTGTTCCTTGATGACACTGTCATATTGTTGGAGCAATTCTGGCTTGGACCTTAATCTTTGCAATGAAGAAACAAGGCGATTCTGTGCCAACAAGTAATTGTCTGGAATAATTGGGTGTTCAGTCTTGAAGGGAAGAGACACTTCATAACGGATTCCATTGAACTTCACTTTGGTAAGATAGTCTTCAAGAAAATCTCCCTCTCTATCCTTTACTCCAAGAGTGTCATAGTCCCAAAACTTACTTAGCTCCTCTTTCAGTAAGAAATCATCTGAAACTAAGTTCTCTTCAATGACTTGACATTCAGTTTTCATAACATGGGACACGTTAACAGTTGATAACTGTGTATTCGCACTTGCCGCATTCACAGGACCACTCAATACATATCCTAATCTTGTACGAATTGCCACTGGTCCATGTAGCTCCCCCCTTACCACGTGATTCTGAACCACAGACCAGTAATGATCTGCTCCAATCATGACATCAATTTCTAGATCCTCATCACCTCATGAGTGATCAGCCAGAGGTAAGCCTTGCAGATGTGGGTAACACTGTTGTGCAATTTCAATGGTCTGGTTTGTGATGGGACCACAGATCAACTCAACTTCATAAGCATTAATGAACACTGTCAAATTGTCTTGACATTCCAATGCAAACTGAACGATGCTACATTGTTTCAATGAGGGTTCATTGTTTCCAAAAGTTTGTATTAGAACTGTATCGCTTCCAATTGGTCGTAAGCTCAATTTGCTCCTTAACCGTGAGCTTTTATAGGACTTTTGGGAACATGAATCAAAAAGGATTCTCACATTGCAAGAATTTCCTCCATGAGGACTTCTTACGTTAGCTCTGGCCGTTTGTAACAAGATGCACTTGTTATTAACGTCTTGAGTAAAATACAAGTTTGTACTCACAGTTTGTTCTTGATTGCTCTCTCTAGCCCTTCTGGTCGTGATTGGATAATCTGGATAGTGTTGAACGCTGCACAAAGCCACGTGATGTTTCCCACTACAACGATGACACCTTGCTTGACAATCTCGACTCACATGACCGCTCCTCAGACAACCAAAACATTTTCCCTTTTGACGTAGAATTTTCTTTCTAGATTCTGGATCGGTAACAACAGAACATTTGACAGTTGGATGAGGTCCATTGCAGAAAGTGCACCATTTATCCTTAGATAGCGGCAGTCTCTCGTCGTTTGCAACCAGGGTTGACGATGTGGGGGGTCTTTTGTTTTGACCTGTGCGAATTCCAAAACCAAAATCTCGTTCTTTTTTTAACTTTGTTTGCTCAGTTACCGTT
>NC_090877.1:30770681-30778181 GCF_036669935.1 Montipora foliosa | reverse complement strand
GCCTAGTCGCACTATTGACTTTGTTCCGCTGTCTTTTAAAGTGAACCCAATCATTAGGATTTTTTGATCTAATTGCTCTGAGTTTCAAAATATCTCGATCGTGCATCTGTTTTTTAAGCTCGGAAGTAATCCATGGGGATTCATTCATTCCACATATCATTTGGATTGGAAGAATTGTTTATGTGATCCCAATCTTGAGATGCAACATCGCTACGAAATTTATCACGGTTAAAACTTCGAAAATTCCTATAGGTTATATTAGTGTGACCCTTACTCTGTCCATTAATGGCTAATTTTCGATAGACATAGACCATGCTGTGATCGCTAATGCCAATATGACGCACACCTGAGCATAACACCTTGTCAGGACAGTTAGTAAAAATTAAATCAATCAATGTTGCAGATGTTTCGGTTATTCTTGTTGGTTCTGTTATGAGTTGTTGAAGACCATAAACATCCGTGATAGTTAATAATTTGCGTGTATCGCTATCAAACTGGGATGCGGCCATATTGCAATTTAGATCCCCTAAAAGGTAGAATTCAGTATAAAGGGAATCCAATTTCCCAATCAACTCTTCAAAAGGTGAAAATATACTAACAAGCGAATTAGGTGGTCTATACCACGTAGCAACAATAAATGATTTAGAACGAGGTTTGCGTATTTCAATACAAAGGTTCTCAAGACTGCCCATGCAAAGATCGTTGCGCACCGAAAAGTTAATTGACTTTTTTACAAAACAGCAAACGCCCCCACTTCCATATGTAGTTCTATCACGTCTAACTATATCATAACCAGAGATACTGACCTCATTATCGGTAATGTATTCATTTAGTTTAGTCTCGTTAATTGCGAGAACATCTATATCGTTACTTACGAGAAAGATCTTGAGTTCATCAAGATGAGTGGTCAATTTATTTATATTCAGCGAGGCCAGCTTAAAACCGCGTTTGGAGGGCAATACTCGAGAACGATCAATAGGATTTTGAGTCGGACTTCTCGATGACTCCTGACTGTTGCCTTCCAACGGCACGGCATTAATGGAAGGCATAGTAAAAGTTCAATGCGCTAAATGAGTGTTGCAAGACTTTCATGTGCTTATACTAAAACCACAATCCACTTGATCGGGTCTTTTAAATTATTGGAGATTTGAGGGATTTTTGGCGCCCTATATCGAGGCTTCAATTTCACCCAACTTTGAAGATCAATTTATCACGACCTAACGAAGCCTGTACAAAACAAAAACGATGGCCAGTTACTTCATGTCTTTTGAATACACAAAGGTGACTTTCATTAACATTGAAAAAGACCGTCTCACGTTTTCATAAATAGAGTTTGAATTTGATCGGTGTTCGCGTGTCTGATCAGGCTCTATGATAGGGGTGCCTTTAAAGTCTCGCTGGTAGCTTCATTCAATCTCAATGTTAATGAAAGTCACCTTTGTGTATTCAAAAGACATGAAGTAACTAGCCATCCTTTTTGTTTTGTACAGGCTTCGTTAGGTCGTGATAAATTGATCTTCAAAGTTGGGTGAAATTGAAGCCTCGATATAGGGCGCCAGAAGCGTTCGAGCGGGTGAACCAAAAATCCCTCAAATCTCAAATAATTTAAAAGATCCGATCAAGTGGATTGTGGTTTTAGTATAAGCACATGAAAGTCTTGCAACAATCAAGAAATGAGCGAAATCTATTTTTCAAACCAGATCGACCGGACCGCTTTTACGGAGACAGCCTCTTAAGTCCTCATTTATATTCGTTCAATTGAGTACTGTGATAAATAGTGTTTAAAAGAAAACTTTACACTCTTCAATCCTATAAAAAATAAAGTTTGGATTACAGTGGTTATTACTAAGCGCTTAGTTGAACCCAAAGACGAACAAAATAGCGACATTTTCCTCGGAATATATGGAGTACTGTTGCGGGGAACTGTACCATTGACTATTACTGTAAGCCGATCTTCTTACACACAGGCTTCAATATATGAAAAGCAACTTACGACCTCTTCTACAAAAATATATCTCGTATTTATGGCAAATCGTACATATATAAGAAAAGCAAATAGAAATCTGGTACCATTTTTTTCCACTGGAAAATCCAACATTGACAGGGGGGAAGGGAGTTATCATCTTTATTTTTTTGGTAGGCTAGGTATTGGAGAGCCAGAACTCTTACGCACGCGGCGACGGAATGTTTGAACGAGAGAGAAACAGCAGTACCGCCAGAAGTGGCGCTAGAGCGTCGTACCAAAGGAGTCATCCCGGGATCTCGGCCTGTGCGATCGCTTTTGGACGCAGTTGGACCTTCGCTGCTTTCTGCTACCGACCTCGCCTCCCGGTACGGCATTGAGGGAAAGATCTGTCTGTCCCTAAGACATATGAGACAAATCTCACGCCTACTGACAGCTCCAGACCGCCCATGTCATTACAATCTAGCGTAAGATTTCGATGGCTTATATATTCAAGCGAAAATTCATTTTATCTGTCACATTGTAAGCACTGGAGTCGCAGATTACGAAGTGTACGCAAGCGCCCTGGAGGTAACATACACACATGTATAAACTTTATTTCATCTCGAATTTCAGAATAACTACAAGAGCTAAAATCTTGGACACATTACATTTGCAGCTAAAATACAGCTAAATAAAGAATACTTAAAGATACATTAATTAAAAAGAAAAGCCGCTGTACAAAATGCGGCCCCAGAGTTTCTTTTAAAACCACTAAAGTCAAGCCCTTATTTGAGCCTGATTTCAGCAATAACTTGAGCAAAACATATCGAAATGCCAATATGTTCCCACTTCTTCGAGTTTCTGTTAAAGGAGTGAAACCACGTGTATAAAATCGCATTTATTGCGCATCGACATGATGCTGTAAACAGTTTTTGGCGTATAACACAAAATTCACGGAAGATATGCAGTTGTTATTCTCCATAATTACGGTTCGATGGATTATCTTTATTGTCGTTGTTTTTGGGCACCATTCTCAGAACATGGAATTTGCTACATCCCCTTCCGAGGAAGGGTTTTCCGTGACACAACATTGCGTTACAAAAGTATCTTAGGACCGGTACAACAATGCGCATTGAAAGTCCTTTCTCCGTAAAATTCTGTAGAATAGTCTTGTTTGTGTCAGCTATGTAACCGCTCCTCCAGTAGTTTTACAAGTGAAAGTTTTGCAGACCATGTGCTTTTGATGGAACATTCATTAAATCAGTTCATTCAGTTTGGTTCAATAGTGCGGGAACATTACATTTTGGCGACGAGGATGGGATGGCTTTAATCGATAAAGTGGAGGAATTCCAGGAAAACGACAATTGGATAGAGTACACAGAACCGCTGGAGCATTATTTTACGGCAAACGAAATCATCGATGCTGGGAAGAAACGGGCGGTGTTACTCAGCTCGTGTGGAGCGAAAACGTACAAGGTAATCAGGAATTTAGTATCGCCAGGGAAACCAACCGACAAAACCTTCGCTGAGCTTGTAAACATTGTGAAGAACCATTTTAACCCGCGACCGTCGACTATTGTTTACCGCTTCAAATTCAACAGCCGCTTTCGACAACCAAGGGACACCATCCAGCAATATGTTGCTGAATTACGAAGTCTTTCGGAGCATTGCGACTTTCGTAATCAACTGGAAGATATGATCCGAGATCGTATGGTTTGTGGGGTGAATGATGAAAGGCTACAACGTCGAGTGTTGGCCGAAAGCCGATTGGATTTTAAGAAAGCACTGGAATTAGCTACAGCTATGGAAATAGCCAGCAAAAACACGCACGATATACAGCAAGGCAACCCGGTGGAGAAGCCCAAGGAATCACCAGTCAACCGTTTGAACAAGGAACAGGGCAAGCAAACAGCCAAAGAATGTTATCGCTGTGGAGGGAAGTTTCATGAAGCTGAAAAATGCAGGTACAAGGATGAAAAGTGTTATCGATGCCAGAGGAAAGGCCACAAGGCGTCTAAGTGTCGCGTCAAATTGAAAACCAACCAGCGGAACGGCAAAAAACAAGGAAACACACATCACAAGGAAGCGACAGATTCGGAAGAAAAGCTAGAAGAAGAAGATACTGAGGAATACACGATGTTTCATGTAGCCGCAAAGGAACGGGAGCCATATCGAGTGGAGATTAACTTGAACGGATTTTCAACGAGCATGGAGGTCGATACTGGAGCAGCCGCTACGATTATTAGCGACGAAACGTTTAAGAAAATTAGCCACGGAAACTCAGCACAGAAGAAACTCGAAATGAAACCAACTCAAGTAAAGCTGCGAACATACACTGGTGAATCGGTTAAAATTCTGGGAACTGTGGACGTTGTTGTTTTTTACGAAGGACAAGAAAAGGAGCTATCAACATTGGTCGTGGAGGGGTCTGGACCGAATTTTTTTAGGAAGAGATTGGTTGAAAGAGGTGAAGCTCGACTGGAGGAAATTATTCAAAATGGAGGCTGATGGAAATCAAGCAGAATCTAAACTTAAGACATTGATCACTCAGTACTCAGAAGTGTTTGAAGAGGGCGTAGGAACTTTCACAGGACCAAAGGCCAAGATTCATGTGAAAACAGATTCAGTGCCAAAATTCTGCAAAGCACGGCGTGCCATATGCCATGAAAGGGAAGATTGAAGAAGAACGAACAAATAGAACCTGTGCAATTCTCGGAATGGGCAGCCGCTATTGTGCCAATCCAGACACCACCCGTATCTGTAATGATTATAAGACAACTGTCAATCAAGTTTCAAAGGTGGATAATTACCCCGTCCCAAAGGTGGAGGATTTGCTAGCTACCCTAGGTGGTGGAGAGAAATGTACAAAACTGGACATTAGTCAAGCCTATCAACAGCTACAGCTGGAAGCTGAGTCCAAACAGTACACCACCATCAACACACACAAAGGGCTCTTTCAATATAATCGCCTTTCTTATGGAGTCTCGTCTGCTCCTGGTATCTTCCAAAGCAACATGGAAAATCTCTTGCAGAATATTCCTTATATGATTGTCCGTGTAGATGACATCTTGGTGTCCGGTGCCAATGACGATGCTCATTTAAGAAACCTGGACGAAGTCTTGAAACGTCTTGCTGAAGCTGGATTGCGATTGAAGAAAGGAAAGTGCGTGTTCATGGAATCTCAAATAACTTACCTGGGTCACCGAGTGAGCAAGGAAGGTATTCAACCAACGGAGAATAAAGTGGATGCAATCGCCAATGCACCACCTCCGAAGAATGTGTCTGAGCTCAAGTCTTATCTGGGCATGATCAATTATTACCAGAAATTCCTGCCAAATTTGTCAAGCGTGTTGGCCCCACTACACAAAGTACTCAACAGTAAGAGCAGTTGGCATTGGAGAAAAAAACAACACCAAGCCTTTGAACAGTCTAACTCATTTCTCAAGTCTTCAAAACTATTGGTCCACTATGATGACAAAAAGGAACTGACTTTGGCATGCGATGCTTCCCAATATGGTTTGGGAGTGGTTCTTTCACACAAGATGGAAGATGGTTCAGAGCATCCAATTTCATTTGCATCTAGAACCTTAACAAAGACAGAGAGGAATTACTCTAATCTCGAGAGGGAGGCGCTCGCAGTTATTTTTGGCGTTAAGAAGTTTCATCAATACTTGTACGGTAGACAGTTCGCATTAGACAAAAATTTGGTTTTATCAACGGAGTTGATAATGTAAATTGTCCACCGTACAGAGATTCTAAAGGCTGACGTTTCGAGCGTTAGCCCTTCGTCAGAGCGAATCGAGGAATTATGGGTTACGTGTAGTTTTTATAGTAGAGTAGGAGTTACGCTATTGGTGGTAACATGGCAACGTGAAAAAGAGGAATATATTCGTTAAATGAAAAGCGTTCGTTAATACCGTGAGGATTAAGGGTGCCGATTTGGAAGATGAATTTTTGTTCCAGATTCTTGCGGCTTTCCGTCGTACCTAGATGTATGGAAAGGCCGCAGATAGCCATGTGTTTTTTGGAGTGGTAAGGGAGATTAAAATGACGAGCGACAGGCTTAGATGCATCCTTGTCAGTCTTCTCAACATCGCGAAGGTGTTCGCGGAATCGGTCACCTAGTCGTCTACCTGTCTCGCCAATGTATAATTTATTGCATAAGGTACTGGTTATGCAATAAATGACATTTGCGGAGGTACATGTGAAAGCGATCGGTGATCTTAACAGATCGCTTAGGTCCCGATATCTTGCTGGTGTTAACAATGCTCGTTAGTTTTGATCGGGCTTCTAACTAAAAAGTTGCCTACGTTTTTGTCGTGTTTGAATGAAATAAGTGGAGGTTGCGAAAAGATTCTACCAGTCTCGGGATTCTACCAATTCGCATTAGAGACTGACCACAAGCCTCTCGAGTCCTTGTCTAATGAGAAGAAGGCTATACCTACCATGGCAGCTGCTCGAATCCAACGTTGGGCTTTGACACTAGCTGCATACAATTACACCAAGTACAAACCGGGTAAGGAACATAGCAGTGCTGATGCCCTCAGTAGACTGCCATTGCCAGTTACGCCCCGGATGATGCCTGTTCCCGCAGAAACTGTGTGGACAATGGAGCTTCTACACCAGTAGACGTCAAAGAGATCCAAGCAGGAACCAGATCTGATTCCACACTTTCTCAAGTAATAAAGTTTGTACAGTATGCATGGCTGGCCTTCCAGCAATACAGATGAAGCACTCAAACCATATTTCAGCAGAAAAGAAGAATTAAGCATTCAAGATGGGTGCCTTCTATGGGGAAATCGCGTGGTGGTACCCCAAAAGCAAGAGAAAGAGTGATATGTAATAAAGGAGGAAAAATGCAAACTGACGAACGCCCAAGAACGCAGACTAGATATTCTCTTTCCATACACCAAATATTATTTATACACTTGTAAAACACTTTCTAAGACGCCCAAATTTGTAGAATTACACAGGACAATTGAATGGCACTGGAAACTTGAAAACTGCTCTTCTATTTGATACTAACCCCTCCCCCCCCCCCCCCCGTCTTTAGTACGTGCGATTTGTATAGTATGCTGTTTCTTATTAGTTGATTTTATTCTTTATGTACATTGTTGTATTGTTGTGTTGCAAATAAATAAATTAAAGAAAAAAAAATAACAAGAAAGAAGAGAAAGAGTGATGGAAGAGTTGCATGAGACACACCCTGGTATATGCCGTATGAAGTCGTTGGCTAGAAGTTCCGTATGGTGGCCAAGGATGGACTCCGATTTGGAGATGAAAGTGCAAAACTGTGGGTTTTGTCAAGTAAACAGGAAGTTGCCACCTGAAGCCCCCCTTGCATCCCTGGCAGTGGCCGCATAAGCCTTGGGTTCGCTTACAACTAGACTATGCTGGTCCATTTCTCGGCAAAATGTTCCTCATAGTAGTAGATGCACACTCGAAGTTGTTAGAGGCATTTCCAATGAACACTTCCACATCCAGCGCTACCATTGAGAAGTTATGAATTGCCTTTTCAACCCATGGACTTCCAGAAATGGTAGTTACAGACAACG
>NC_090877.1:30758181-30765681 GCF_036669935.1 Montipora foliosa | reverse complement strand
ATCTGTCAAAATTAGATTCAAATCTGTACTTTCCAGCCGTTTTAATTTAAAGGTTTTCTGATCGATGAAACCCCCAGTTTCCTTTGCTGCCTTTACCATTTCAACTCTGAGATACTGATAAGTCATGGGACGCAATCCTTTCCTTTTGATGAACAAGTAGGTGGCCAAAAATTTTGTTGCAAATGTCAAGTCGGAGGGATTCACTTGCCCGGGGTCCTTTTGGCACGTTTTCACAGTTTGTTCGTAGCGAGGCAAGTGAAAAGACACAACCTCTAACAGCTCTTCCATGCTTGCCCATTAACCCCTGGCCTCCAATGATTCGACATCGAATTGCGTTCATTGCAATCTCATCATCTTGACTTTTTTGAAGTCGATCAACTCGGAAATGGCGTCTATAGAACTCTATCTCCCGCCAAATCCAAGTTTCCACTCCCCTTGTAAATAATCAATAAACTTAAACAACAGGCTTGGAGAACACAGGCTAAAACCATTACTTCGAAATTTAATTCCTCCTCCTCTTCGCAGCAAAAATTGAGAAATTTTAAGCATCTATTGACAATCTGCTGAGCGGGACTATCTTCTTGTAACCGCCGCAACTTCCTGCAAGCCAAGTCGCAAAATTGCTCGCCTATTTGACTGGAAGGTGAGAAGGAAGGCATTGATCTAGTGCCGGGTTTTGAACGTGTAGACGATACATCATCATCTGTACTCGAGACGGACGATTCGATGGCACTTTTGAAGAGTTTGCGGCAAGCTTCAAGTCTGCCCGCACAATTGTATTGGGCAATGGTACAATGCGCCATCGATATTAAACCACTCAATCTTGTTTGCTCTACTCATTTTTTCTTAGTGAGAAGAAATGAATGCATTCATTTCTTCTCGCTAAGAAAAAATGAATGCATTTAGAAGAGTGCGTTCGTTTGTCTCATTCAACAAAGGCCGATATAATAACAACGGAACTAAGCAATCGGAACTAGCAAAAAGAAGCATTGCGCGTGTTTGAATTTGACGTAACGTACCCATAAATCGCTATTCGTAAAATGGTTTGGGTTATTATCATTGCAGGTACTCCTTCATTGCACGCATTACTATGACATACATATTATTCAGGTTATAAGGGCGATCCAACGGTGCCTTAATTTACCTTGGATTTTCCCGAGTTTTCAGTTGATAAGGCTTAATACTGTTAGTATTTCTTACATAAATAAAAATAATAAAAGAATTCTTGCATCTATTTACCACAACAAAAAAGACAATTACATGCTTATTTTTATCCCGACGTGCTCTTTGTTTGTCCTTTCTAATTTTGGGTCGTGTCGTACCTCATTGATCGGGCTTCAGGATTGTCCAAAAGAACAATAGAACGAACAAAGATAACAATGGATGTAGCACAGAAAACAATAGGAAGTACGACACTATACCGGCAATGAAATATATTGTTCAACAAGAGGTTCGACCCTACTCCTAATTTTGCATAAGCACTGTTTTTGTTTTCTCTTGGGATAATTGAAAGTCCCAAGGGAAACTGGAAACAAAGCTTATGCAAAATTGGGCGGGAAGGGGGGGGGGGGGGCCAAAGAGTATTATGGTATTGTCCGAAGTGGCCTATTGTTACGGGTAGTTTAATTCCAATTCACCACTTGCACAATCCCATAATACACCTTGTAACCCCCCCCCCCCCCCACCACCTCCAGAAAAAAATTGCATAATCAATGTTTGCAATTTTTCCTGAGACATGAGGATGTCCCAAGAGAAATCTAAAAAATGCCTATTCTTTTATTATTTTTTTTTGGGGGGGGGGGGGGGGTGAAAGAGGTGTATTATGATTTGTGTAAGTAGTGAATAGCTCAGAGGTAGAACATTTGAACTAGTAATCGGAAGGTCGTGGGTTCGATTCCTGCAAAGGAGCACATAGATTTATTCTGAAAATCTCCGAGGCACCATAGATAAAAAGCTACATTCTTTTAATTCATATACAAGCTTAAAATTTCACCATCTTTTTCAATATAATTGCGAATATGCAAAATTCATACAATTTCAGTCCACGCAGTAAGGCAGGACACTTGTCAATTGAACCTAGTTAAATGTCGTAGCTCCCACGAGTCTCCAATACCTCAGTGGTTGAAAATCCGAACTAGTAATAGAAAGATCTGGAAATATGCAGAATTTATTACTAAGAAAATCCTCACAGAAAGATTTAAAGCAAGTGATGTAGTTCAAAGGCTCGTTTAAATTGAATCTCTTCAGTTTCTGATGGCCAATTATTAACTGATTCAATGAAGGCCTTGGTATCCACTTTTTTGTGCGGTTTTATTGTCTTCTATTCTTTGCACAGAGGCAGTACAATCTTCCTAGATAAGTCGGGAAGAGGAAGGGACTCTGCATCCCGCTTCCACTTGAGCCTGCGTTAAAAATGCGGGTTGGTCACGCGTGACCATAACCGCAAAACAAACATTCGGGATATTTTCGAACAACTCTGGCAAACACCCAACACAAAGAATAATGTCCTAGGAAACTCAAGATAGTTCATGCTTTTAAAGTGCCATTTCATTTTTTACTGAAAAATTTCGGTTTCTGGCAGACTACCGAGGAAATACTCATGCTTCACTGTTGTAAATTAAAATAAAATATTGACGACGTGTGACGAATGATCATGCGCAAAATTAAAAAAAGAAAAAAAAGTGGACTGACCCATCCATTTCTTTGGATGAGCGGCAAATCAATGAAAGTCGAATTGGGTGGAGTTCCTTCCCCTTCTCGACTTATCTCGGAAGATCGAAGGGCCTCTGCTCGCAGGCTAATCGGCTTCATACTTTATTATCCTAAAAATATTTCTGCCTTTATTCTCTGCCCATTATTTCCTCATCACGGCTGTAGCTGCTGTATATGTCCACATCGCTTAGGTCTACTTTCGTCATTAAACTGCTTGCTTCTGTAAACGAAACTTGTTTGACAACATCTTCTGCCTCGTCCACTCCGTCTTCAGTCCCAGCGCTAGATCGAATACTGACCGAGCGCCAAGACTCCTGCGAATCAAGAAACCACGTAAGTCTCATAAGTAAGTTATAACATTTCTTCATTATCTAACACCAACAAAGCTGTAAATGAGAAAAAAATGCCTATATATATACATATATATATATATATATATATATATATATATATATATATAGCCTTTCACGATATAGCTTTTCACGATACGTGTAGATGTTTTCTTCATGAAGCACTATATAAAACAAAAATGAAGACAAGATACGTTTATAAAGAACACCTATATTTCGACCGACTTCTTGGTCTTCTTCAGGGTGAATGAAGAAAAAGCGTTATACACAAATTTCTACCACGCCGGTCATAGTCGTAGCGCTATCTCAATGGCGTAGTAGAAATTTGTATCATCAGGCAACTGCCAGAAAGAAGGAATACATGGTGTTATTGGCTAGGACGTAAAGAATGAATCTTATAGGCTTAGGCGATTATGCTATTAAGAAGGAATTTCTTTGCATGTCTGCAACTCGATACAAGTTCACTTCTGTTGTTCATGGTCGCCATATTTGGTCTACAAATGATATAGTACTTTACCCAGACACAAGCTACACTTCTTCCCTACAATTGAATACAATCTCGCATGTCTAACAATCCGCCATTTAATTTGATAGTCAACTTTCTTGTCTTTCAAGTGTCATACATATTTACTAAGCTCAGTGGAATCTTTGTAGCGT
Source organism: Montipora foliosa (assembly GCF_036669935.1). Taxonomy (NCBI): domain Eukaryota; kingdom Metazoa; phylum Cnidaria; class Anthozoa; order Scleractinia; family Acroporidae; genus Montipora; species Montipora foliosa. The sequence continues at coordinate 30,761,962 of NC_090877.1, read as the reverse complement.
GGTTTGTGTAACGTGATTTGAATGATGTGTCGCAAAGACCAATGTAGGTTTGCTTTGAGTGCGATGTTGTGACTTCCGCTTGATAGATGACATTCCGCTCATTGCACTATCCGTCCATAGGCAAATCATTGTTTTCCAATGATTGCCCCTAGGAGAAAAACTCCTCCACCAGCCGGTTTGACGTGTCAATGAGATCATTTGACAGCGCTAAGACATGCGAACTAGTGGGTTGCTATTTGCTGTCCTGCCTAACCAAAAAGTATGGCATTGGCCTATATAGAGACAATGGTTTGAGCAGGTGAATTTATTGGGCTCATGTGCTCCCCTGAAAGGATTGATGTAATATCCTTATGGATCACAAAGAAGCTAATCGAAAACACTCTCCTAGTTCACACTGTTCCTTGCCCGATCACTGGTCCTATGCCCACACGGTCACCGGATTCCTGCGCTGGAGAGATCCCGGATGTAAATACAAACACCACATTCTCCTTCTTCCTTTGCTTACAAACCCGCTACCTTAGTACAACAATAAGTGTGAGTAATGTCCTTTAAAATATACTGAAAACTAGTAAAAACGCAACATAACTAGATGACTGCAGTCACTGCAAAGTCACTGTCACGGCTACATGGTGACATACTCTGTTAGTCTTTTGAGGGGTCGAGCGACTCTGCCTGATTTCCTTGGCAAAGGCTCGGTCTGAACTGGGCTTTGATCCTTAACTGGAGCAGCACTTGCCTCCACTTTTGGATTGAGCGAGGCTTCTTCCTGTCCAAAGGTCTGCTCGGGTACACTACTTACTATGTGATCTGAAGAGTCTGGTTGCCCTGGATCAGTAACTGGGCCCACAAATCGCTTAACATGCTGGATGTTTCTCTTGTACACTGCACCTTGCATCGATTTTAACTTAATTTGGTCTCCATGACGTTCAATAACCTTATAAGCTATAAGGATCCTTCTCATAATTTATTAAGAGCTATGTCTCTTTCCGTTTCTCAAGCGACACCAACTCTCCCTCGGGTACATTCGGCTTATCAGCTGCATTGTGTCTCTTGTCAACATAATCAGCGCCCAAGTAAGTCCAGCGCCAGATCTTGCCATGGTCTCTCTGACAACTGTGTTGTCTTCACAGGGAGAGTTATAGTGTCCTTGGTGACAAGCTGACACCCATAACACTCTCGACTCTTTGCATCCTTATCTACAGCTAGCCACCACCCTTTCGACCTTAGTCTCTCTTTCATTTTCACGATCACTTGGTGGCTCTCATGTGCTAAATGAAGCACTCTCTGTCTCAGCTTTTCAGGAAGCATGATTCGCGTACCACGTAGGATGACATGGTCAATGAAGGTCAGCTCATTACGGACACAGTTTCCACTAACAAGGCAACCACGCACTACTTGCAGTTCCTCATCTTCAGCTGAGACTCTCTCGATTTCTAGGCTACTGGTACAGATCCTAACGCAACCATTCAAAGATACTCATCATCATAACGGGATTTCATTGATGCTAGGATCTTTGTCAAACGTGAGAGTGCATCAGGAATATTGTCGCGGGATGTGACACAACATACCTTATTGTTATCTTAGTACCCAGGACTCGATATGAGCTGGCTTGGACCCCCTAGAGTAAATCACCTTCAGGGCCTCATGATGTGACCAGATCAAAGGTCCACACCAGTGCCAGGGCCTCTTTCTTCGTCTGGCTGTACCCTCTTTCCACTTGGCTGAGGCTCCTGCTTGCATAACAAACTGCTCGGTTTTCCCCATTCTTCTCTTGCACCAACACCGCCCCGAGGCCCACTGGACTGGCATTCGCTATCACTCGAGTGTGTGCGGCCAGCAGCCGTTTCAGGTCTTTAAATGATGCTTCCTGCTCTTTGTCCCATACAAATGGATTGCCCTGCCTGGAGATTACCCACAGAGGTTCTGCAAGGTTTGCAAAGTTGCGGATGAAATATGTACTACCACCCCTAGGAAACTCCGGTCTTCAGTCGGCGTAGTAGGTTGAACTGCTTTGAGCGCAGCACGAACCCTCTCCTGTCAGACCAATGCCAAATTTTCATAATAGAAACCTCATTAAGACCACCTTGTCCATGAAGAATTCACACTTCATTGGGGTGGGGTTCTTTTCCTCTAATCTCTGAAGCACTTTGTGAAGACTCTATCATACCCTTCAATACTTAGTCCAGCGGATATGTGCATATTTGAGGAAAATCGTGCACTTTGTGAAGACATCACCAAATTTGGTGCATATTTGAGGGAAATCGTGCACTTTGTGAAGAAATCACCAAATTTTTCACAAAGGGAGATTAGGATACACTGAAAAACCTCTGATATGGCGCCACCACTAAAAATCATGTTAAAACCATTTACGGGGTTGTTTCGCATGAAAACGAGGCTAAAATCATAAAATACCTTTTTTGCCTGCGATGTGAATATTAATACCTTTGGATACACTAGCATTCCTTGCTTTTTGGTATCATAACTTCACTTGGTAACCCTGTGATCAGCTATGATCTTGTAAATTTTGAATACCTTGACCTTGACCTTCAGTCTCCGTTAGAGTTTTACATGTGCTTGTAGTTACAGTTACAGGTTGAGAGGAAAGTTAAGCCTCCCAAGTGTGATGTGGCTTCATTGGGAATAACCGTCCATGCCGAATTCTCGCTCAGGTGAAATCGCTTCAAGGGTTTGTTCATTTACGTAAAATCGATCATATTCAGACCCCCGTTTTTGCGCTCGCCAATAATTGTTTTTTTTGTTATTTTGGCTATTTTGTTGTCCCAGATAAAATTAAAGGTGACTTTGTTTACCTGATCGCAGAAGTGTTTAGGGACTGGCAGTACAGATGCATTGTAAATAAGCTTTGGAAGTTAAGTTTTTCGCTAACCTTTTCTGAGTTTGAGAAGTGTATTCCTAAAGCCAAAACAGAGTCTTTTTAACATTGAACGGGGTGTCTTCTCTGTTCTTCCATTTTCCCAACCACATTGCTTCTGACTTCGTGTTGTTAATTTTTAATCCCGAGCATCTTTCAAACTTTTTCAAGAGGTCAAGCAAATGACTCATTGATTCAGGGCTTTTTAGAAAAACTGTTGTGTCATCCGCATACTGTGTGATTTTTATTTCGCCCGCTCCTACTTTGATGCCTTCAATTTTCGGATTTTTCTTAATCGCAAGTGCAAGAATTTCAATACCAAGTACGAAGAAAGTGCCTGATAGTGGGCAACCCTGTCTGACACCTCGCTCCAGATTGAAGAAATCAGAGGCATAATCATTGCTTGTGACACAGCTAGTATTGTTGCAATAGAAAGTTTGTACCCAATTTTTGAAGTCAGGACCAAAATTAAGTTTGTCAAGAGCTTTAAAAATGAAGTTCCATTCCATAGAATCAAATGCCGTTTCGAAGTCGAGGAAGATAGCAAGACCAGGGAGGTTTTTTGCTGCAGTGTAGCTAATAATATCACTAATGAGTCTTACGTTTTCACCGATATACCGTCCTTTGATATAGCCGGTTTGATCAGCGTTTATCACAAACGGCAGAACCGCTTCCAGTCTTTTTGCGATTGCTTTCGTGGCAATTTTGTAGTGTGTTTAGAAGTAAGAGAGGCCTTAGGTTGCCAAGAAGATTGGTCGGTTTGTCCTTTTTTGGTACTGGTGTTATGATACCTCGTCTTTGATATATTGATAATTGGCGTTTTTCAAAGCCATAATTTATGCTTTAGAGGAGCGTTTTGTTTAACATAATCTCAGATAAATTTGTGAAATTCGCATGTGAAACCATCAG
>NC_090877.1:30743181-30755681 GCF_036669935.1 Montipora foliosa | reverse complement strand
TATTCATCTCATGGCAGTGCAGACACTACAATAAGTCAACTCTCTCTTTACTCAGTGGCATGGCATACAGTGTGTCAGAAAATATTCCATCCAGCTTACTACCAAGTGAAACAGAAAAGACGTTCTATCATCAGAGAGAAAATGTGGAGTACAGGACCAGAAATCCAAAACAATGCTAGAACTATAGGATCTTCTGGATTTCTTGCATATTTGAAGGAATGGTTCATTCCAGTATATAAACGAGGCAGCAGTGAGGCAGGCCACTGGAAAATAGCTGGGAAGACAGCGGAATATTTGTTGGATTTATTTAAGAAAATAGCTGCAAACATGGACAAGCTAGCGAAGTATATACACTTTGTTTACAGTTTATTATTTTTTAGGCACATGCTCAATTGACATTCCCCTCTGAACAATACTCCTAACGAATTGTACGCCTTTTGTTTTTGTTTTTTTCTACGTTCTTCGTACAAAGTCTAAAATAGTAAACCAAAAGGGAGGCAAACATTTGAACTCCCATGTTTTGGAGCAAATGTAGATGCATGCAGCTTTCCGTTATCATATCAAAACGAACATTTTGGTGAGGTGCAGCCTGATGTAGAGGCTCTATGTGACCTATCATCATGTCGTTTCTCTTCTAGAACACCCAATAGAAGATTGGCATGTTTTTACACCTTCCATGAGGCATGTGCATCGGCAACTGGACCAGGTCTCATCTGTAGGTTTCCTTTGTCCTTTGGAGAAAAAAGCTGAAGAACTCAGTCAATCCTTCAACAAAGGCCTCTTATCTAGCACCTGTGAACATGACAGCTCTGACAGTTCTGATGATGATGATTTTGATCCAGAACAGCACCTCCCTTATCCCTTCTTCTAATATCAGTAATTAATACACTTCAGAAGCCTGGGAAACCACCATCACCAATGCCACTTATGCATATCATCCAGCCAAACAACCCACGAATGCCAACAGAGTACAAACACTTCTTCAACTAGCTGGAAGACCATCTTGCACCTCTCAAGACCAACCAACTGATCAAACTACTGAAGGCAAGTTTTCTTTTCTGCACTACCAACCCTTAACATATCCATTCCAGTCACAATGCACCATCACTTTTCAAGCTGGCACTTTCCTGAAAATCTATCACAATCTTCAATTCAGGGACGGAGCGGAAGCAATGCTTGTACTCTTATAGCCCTAATAATTGCAAAACTGTTTTACACATTTCCTTCAGTCCGTTGATCCTACAGCACCCCTTAACTTTTGCCTTTAGTGTATAATGCTCGTTCAGCAAATTAAGGTCGTTCCTCGAGGAACACAGTTTTTCTTGCAGATCATTATCAGAATTATGATAGAGTAACCAAGGGAGAACCGTGTTACAATTGGAAGTGAACTCCCTGTAAGCATTGTGGATGAGAATGTTCAAATCAGCCTCGCTTTTACACCACTTGAATCTCTCATTCAACTCAACATCCAAGACAGCGCACCCATTCATACTAAGTGGAAACAATGTTGCATTCACTCCATTAACAAACAATCAACTCTTGTTGGTGGACAGCCACTTACATGGCCACACGGAAGCTCTGGTAGCACACTGAATGCACAAGCCTTCCTGAAATTTTAAATTGGTTCAGAACATTACATGCTTACCAGTATACTCTTGACACAGTAACACAAGTAATTAAATTAGGCAATGTGATAGTTGAAAACTGTACACAACATTCATTCGATCAGAAGCTCTTTCATGCTTAAATCTCTAATTATCTAGTATTCTTTGAAGTGAATTTCTGAATTTCATCATTACAGTTCTGAACAAAATTATTTTTTAGGAGCAACATAGGCATTTTTTCAACTGTTGAAGGACCTCTTTCTACATTTAATTATTTATTGTTCATTACGATTGATTGACTACAAACAAATAAAAATAAGCCATTTGGACGATCTGTAAGCTTATATATTTCTCTTGTGGTCATTCTCTGGTGCTGCAAAACTGGAGACGCTGTGCTTTCAAGGACAAAGAAAAGGAAAAGTTGACGGTAAATATAGTGTAAGAACGTTCACTTAGAGATCTATTTTGCTGTCATTTTATTTCTTAGAACCAAAAATTATTGTAAATAAATGCATCGGATTCACCGACATTCGATGAATTAAAACTTACCTCATGTTATTCCAGCTTCGCAAATCACCATAAATAACTCCTTCATGTCAATTTACATGTCATGTGCTACTTCTTAATATTCCTGTACGTAGACTTCATGATAAAAAAATTCCATTGGGTTTTAAGGTCCATTTTGTGGCACCAACCAGACAAACAAAACGTCGAACAAACCAAAAGAAAATTACCACGTACAAACCGAAAAATCAGGTTTTGGCACTTGAGTCTCACGCATGCACAGACGCTATTCACCTATGTTCCTGAACACAAAAAGCGTTGACTGTTAAGAGCTTTAGTTGAACTAGTATGGCCATTTAGCCGCGTTAAGGACGTTCGCGCTAATTTTTTGTGCGCAACGTAACTGCGCAGGTAACGCGACTGTAATATGTCACGCATTACTTCGAGCATAAGTGAAGTTGAGGTTTGAAAACCTTTGCAGAAACCGTGGACGATAAGTCTTGCACAGCGTTGGATAAGAGAAGATCGTGATCAGTCAAAATTGATTAAAAATATTTAGGAAAGTCAAGTAGACTACTGCATGACTGATGTTCGCGTTGTTTTTATCAGTCGTGCACTAGTCTACTTGACTTTCATAAATATTGTTCAAGCATTAGTTAAAATAACATGGCGACAAAAACGCCGGGGAAAATATTCCAGGCCGGCAAAAAAATGGCACATTTTTTTCCGAAGGCATATCATCATGAAACGTTGAAGAGAAGTGAGTGGGAGGATGGAAAAGCTCTGGTAAAGGTAGCTGCTGATCGAGTAGTGGCTGAAAGTTTGGAAAACTCGAGGACGAACCGTTGCGTAAATTTAATGGGGCTGTTTCTTTTTTTAATGTTTTTATTACCCTACGAACTTAAGTTCAAAACGAATGTATGTTTTTGAAGTTCTTTTCCTTTACTTTCGTGAAAATAGAGCAGTATTTTCGTCCTCGTCGGCTTGAATAGTGCGGACCTGCGTGGAAAAAACCAGCGATTAAATTTCACAAAACCACACTCCAGAAGACGAGCATGACTGCAATGGAAAAATATTATACAAAGCACTAACCAAATGAAGATGACGACTGCTTAATTTGTTGCTGTGCTCGAGAAAGCTTTGTTTTGGGGTAAAAACCTTTCATCCCTTCAACGATCGAGCCTCTCCTGGGTTCCAGTCCTTCCCCGACAGGTCACGCAAAAACGTGACAAACGAAGTTTTCCAAGGGCTTCGTAAAATCACATCGATTTTACTCCCTTGGATCATCGGTGACCTCAATTTTTTCAATCATGAATCACTTACTCTACTTACTATGTACAAAATATGATAAAATGAAAAAAATCTCACCGTAAGAAGTTGCCTTTTTTTTGATTTTCTTTCCTCGTGCCATCGAATTCCGATAGTGGTTGCAACCGATAGAGGTTACAAAAACGCTCGTCCAGGATGAATTCTACTGTTTACGACATCCCTAGCGGCATGAAATTATCTTAAAATCCCACCCCTAAAGACTTATGCACGGAAACCTTCACTCTAACAGTTTATTTTTAGGATTTTCGATGGATGAGCAGATGACGCTACCTTTCGTTATTATGACAGATTTATCGAAATTAAGGAATTTTTCCACTGCCATTTCTCCGAAACAAAGTCGGTGACCCCCAATTTTTATTTTATTTTTGGAGTAAGTACTTTATGACCTAACTCTAGGCGAGAAATGAAGAAAATCTCACCGTAGGAAGATTTTGGCGCGAACGTCCTTAAGCCACAGAAAGCGCCCGAAAAATGAAGCCTTGTTTATAGGTGAGTTACACTGGGTTGAGCCTGTAACCCAAATGAAAACCAGTACCTGGTCAGCAGTCAACTTCAAAAAGGCAGCTAACCTTGATGAGGTCTAAACTTGAGCCCGCGATATGGTCATGTGATACTAGTCATCAGATACCTTGTTTTGACAGCTGTCAATTGACCATAACATGGATGTCCCATGTCAAAGATGTATGATGTAAACTAGCGTGATACTGGTCAAATTGGCATACATGGAGGGGTGGACGTACGAACGTACAGATGGTCGATGACGTCATCGCTATAAAACCAGAATTCCCGCATCGATGCATGGGTTACCATATTTTCTTAACTATGGTGCTATCCTATTACGTAATTGATAAGGTTGAATGAAACGACTGGATGAGCAGAGCTGTCCATCAGGCTACGCTTTAAAATTGACTTCCACCTTTCATTTACTTACCTCATACTCTGAGACAGAGGGAATTATTCATTAATTTTCATTGGTCAAGTTGCTTAGCAACACTTAAGATCATTTTGTGGCTGTCTCGGGGCACCCCAGGAAAGCCCTGGCTACGCCGCTGATGTATAAAATTTTATTCAGCTGATTCGGGAGTTCTACATCGGAATGCTTCCTACGAAACTGCACAAGAGCGTGCGTTTTTGACCTTCTTAATAAAAGAAAAAGTGATCGCAATTAAGGCTAAATATCACTTCCCAAGCTAAAATTTATAAATTCCTGTCATAAAAGATCTAAATAAGCTTGAACCTCTATGCTGTGCAAATTGACAGTACCGAATGAGCAAACAGACATAAGAGTATTGGAAAGTGCGCACAATTTTGCGCGATCACTGAAAACCAGACAGTTTGCGATCTTTCATTGTTACTGATTTGAAATGAAAATGATGATAACACTCTTCTGATAAATTCCATCCACGCGGAAACAGAACCTTCACCTATCTGTCTGGATGTAGTTTACTTCAAACACCAGGTAAATCACTGTCTTTTACTTGACTAGGTTATAACTCTCACTGACTTACAGTAAAAGTTAAATGTTATGGCTAAATCGTCATTCTGCGAGATCAAGGATTTGTAAAGCAACTATCGGGGATTTTGCTTTGCTGTGCTGAATATACCTTTAGAGCACTAACCTTGTCAACAGCATAAGAAACTTACCGATAGTACAATTTCTAACCCTCTCCCTATTGGGTCGCCAGGTGTGATTTTGTATCTTCGTTCAATGGAATTTCTATTGACCATCCAAACCTTTAGAAATACCACAAGTTTTTAATATGTAGAATCAACATTACTTTCTCAAAACCCTGTTAGGACTGCACCATCTTCCAAACACTCCCCAAATAGCTTACATACGCTATAACAGCCTAAATTCACACCTGATTGTTGGCACCAACAGACAGGGAAGTTACATGGAATGGTTGAGATTGCCAGACGGTGCCCTCTGGGTAACTACTGGTGATGTCTTGTCTGTACCAGCATTTACCTGAGGAGATATATTTAAACATGGTGTCCCTCTTAATAAAAGATATCTCGTGTCATAAAGTGGCTCAAACCGGTTTCAACAATTTGGAGGGGATGGTCTATGAAAAGGATTAATTCAACATCACTGTTTCATTTAACGGCAATGCTATGGTACCATATGAAACCCCAATAATTGCTTAACAAGATGCACATATTTAAGCACTATGTCTCAAAACCGACACGGTGACCCCCATTTTTTATTGCTGAAAAGTGATAAGCAGGCTAAGATGATAGTCTCTGCAACGTTTAAAAAAATTATCTGGAGCGGATTCAGAGCCACCTTAAAATTGTCTAGATGTGAAGTTTGCCATGAATCTGCTCCAGAGAATTTTCAAAACTCCTCAGAAAGTTTTATCTTGGTGTGCTTATCACTCTCCAGCAATAAAAAAATAGGGATCACAGAGTTCATTTTTGAGATATAAGCACTTTACCACAAAATAATGGGCGTTTTTAGATGGTTCTATTGTTGCCATTGTAACCTATTAGGTCACATTGATGAGTGCGTCTTGTTAAGCACTCATTGGTGTTTCATATGGTATCAACATTTCTGTTAAGTAGAACAATTGGGTAGATTCAATCTTTCCAAATAGTACAGTTTATTGAAAGTGTTAAAACTGGTTAAAGCCTAATTAATGTGAAATTGAAATTTGCATTTGCAAAACCAGTAGATCTTACCATTCCCATCACAAGCCCACACTGATGCCCCACCAGCAGATACCAGGGATAGGTGTGGAGGCCTCTGACTGATATGGAACCATCGATTTCCTGTAAGGAAAATAAAGAGCGTTGTCACTGCTCCCTTATCTGTATATACTGTGAAATAAGCAGTAAATTGCGGAAACATTGAACAATGCAAAATGAGCGTGTTTGTGTGCGTATATGTACAAGTGTAGGTTTTTGCAACTGGTTTAAGGAAAACAAACATCGAAATTTTAGCCTCCTAATTTAATGGCCATCATATTTGGGTTTAAATTCGCACTGCAGGAACATGGGTGTATCACTCACATCGACCATTGATTACAGAGGTTTTACCAATATTAAATGAAAATAAAACAAATGAACAAACAAATACATTACAAAACAAAAATGAGAGTTTGCATTGGAAATTTGAGATAAGAGAAAATCTTGCAAAAGCACAAAATAATTGTCAAACATGTACATTAAGACTTAATGGCGAATCCTGTTCAGAGGGTCCTCAACTTGAAAAAATAACAGGCTTCATTTGCAGTGTCGTCTTGATGCACCCGTTAATCTATTTTACACTTGATGCATTTTATACACATTTCAATTTTTAATTTTGTGACTGAACAAATTATTTGGCCAATATTTAAGAAAAGACAGCATCATCTTCTTTGGTACCCCACATTATTTATTTTGACTTTTTTAAGTGTCTTGCGTGCCATTTTGACCTCCCGATTCACTCAACTTGAAAAATGACTGTCTGAGGGATCTCTTTTCGCCAAGGCAACAAAGAGAGTCACAATTTATATCAAAAACTTGTTTATGAAATGGTCACACAGAAACAACAAGCGCTACTCTTCTCATTAATTCATCTTTTCGCCTTTAATGTTACTTCAATCCGACCAAAAGCAAATGCTATGACACGCGATAAGGAAACCGTGCTCAACTCACTACACCTTGATTCACTGTGGCGAAGGGCTAAGGCTCGAAATCTCACCTTCCTAACACAAGAAGGTGGCCAATTTTCCTCCCTTATGCTGAACATGTCGCCCCTGTTTACGATTTGTGTCAGACAATTTGTCATTCCTGTTTCTGATTTGAGTCCGGAGAAAATCAATTTCTGAGCCAGACAACTCGATTTGCATCAGATCTGCTTCAATGTTTGATTCTTCACTCGCTAACCTGAACAGCACCTTGGTTCTCCTTGCGAGTTTCTACTTCGTGACTCCAACACCTCGGTTGTGTAGAAAAATATCGATATGACTTGCATGCCCATTTAAGCAATACCAATAATTATTTTAGTTTTCTAATATTAACCCATTTTGTATACAGTAGGAATACATTTTGAACCCAGATTGAAGGCGTTTTCTATTAAAGAGTTTAGAAAAACTATTTTTGAAAGTTAATAGCTGAGTGGGCGCACCACAGAGTACCATAGGTAAGATTTTTTGGGAAATCTATCTGTGCAAGAAATTTTGGTTATGACATCACAAACGTCTGTCCGCCCGTACAGAATGTCAGGGTGGAGGTGGGAAGGCACGACATCCTCTGGGGACGAGAGTTTTCAGGCAATTTTCCTTGTAGTCTGGTAGCAGATGCCGGAAAATGGGGGTTTGGTTCAACCCATTAATTAAAAAGAGTTTGACATCGAATATTGGCAGAACTTGATGCCCTGAATAATGTCTGGTAATTCGTAAAGTCGGTATAGATGTTGAGTTAAGGGATCGTTTTTCTTCTGCGAATGTCTACAGGGTGGAGGAGGAAGATCTCGGTGTCATGATAACAAGCAAATTAACGTGGGAAACTCAAGTTTACATGGTCTCTGCTAAAGCGAATAAGCTACTCGGTCTTCTTCGTCGCACTTGTCCCATGCTGACCGACGTCAAGGTTAGAAGATCCTTGTACCTGGCTCTAGTGAAGTCCCAAATGAGCTATGCAACTGAGGTGTGGTCTCCCAGCCACTCAACTCTAAAGCAGAAAGCTGAAAGGGTTCAGAGAACAGCTACACGCTGGATTTTACAAATCAAGCATGGTGAACTGTCCTTCAAAGAAAGACTGATTCATCTGGATTTGCTGCCGCTCACCTATGACCGCGAGTTCAAGGATTTAGTATTTCTTTATAAGGCTTTGTGTGGCTACTATATTGACATTGATATTAGCTTTATTAAGAGTGTTAGTCGCGGCTATACTCGACGACCTCAATCAAGCAATATAAAGTATTTGGAGACGCCTTTCTGTAAACAGCTACCTATCAGTCCTCCTTCTTTAATCGCAGTATTAAATTATGGAACCTCATATGTAAATTAATTCGGCCCTGCAACTTTCTAAACATAAAGACTTTTAAGAACAGTATAACTAACTTGTACAGAGATGAATTAGCTAATGTCTTTGCCCCTGACAAACCATGCTCATGGGGTCTTGCACGTAATTGTGGATGCCACTGGCAACAATAGTTTAATATGCATTTCTTAAGATTTTTACCGATTTATTTGGGAGGTGCCTCGCATGGGACTCCAGGTCCCGTTTGCACCTTACCTTTTGGTCGTTTTTTTTTCTTTTTTTTTTGACCCGTATGTAGTTAATTATTTAAAAGAGAGACTCAGACCAATAAAGTTGAAAAAACAAAACAAAACAGGTTGTGGTATTGACGTACTTGGGGGCTGGGTACCATATCCCACAGCTTGAGTGATAACATTAAGCCACAGCTGTGCATTTTAATGCTTCTTTTCCTGTACTTTTAAAGTCGCGCGTATATGAGAAAGCCCCCTTCCAGGCGATTTAAAGAAAGTGGCACAAGGCAGTTCAGTTCCCTGGTAGATGTTACATTCTGCTCTAGAACCTGTAAGCACCTACTCACTCTAACATTGCACCTGAAAGGTCGCAGGAGTCGTACGCCTGGTGCTTTACATGAATGGAAATGCAGAAAAAAGATCTGCAATATTCTTATTTAAAGGCCGAATACGGCAGTTTTCTTAAGGGTTGTGAAAAAGTTGATACAGCTCATTTGGGTGTCACAAACATATAACACAGTGGTCCACCATTAGGGACCTTTAGATTCTAGGAAAAGAACGAGTCTTGACTGTCCGTTTTTAGCGAGAATTTATAGCTCGGACGATTAATCTTACTCTTTGTTAGCAATATAGACTGCTCAGTTATTCTTATTGCTGCAATCTTGGACAAAACTCTTGGGAAAAATTCTAGCTTACGCATCATTTGACATGCACTTACAAAGTATATTGGCCCCCTCCCCGAAACCAATGTTGACAATGTGATGCAAAACATACTGTGCAAGCCTTTGCCCGTTTTTTAACCAACATTGGAATGGGGGGAGGGGGTAAAGTGGAAAGAATTTAATCTTTATCACACAGACAAATTAGCGCGACACATTTTCCCAAGGAGTTTTGTCCAAGATTGTGGTAACTAAGCCTCTTTGCTGGTCGGAAAATGCCAAACTGCTACCTTGTTGTTGACTTGTTTTAACACGACAACAGTTTTGCAAAGCCGCGTACTAAAATGCTGGTTTGCACGCGCTCACTGTTGCTCTATGAGAAATTCTTCTTGTCTTCCTCGTCCTAGAATCTAAAGGTCCCTATATTATTCCTACATTATTATTCCTTAGAGTACCACCCCCAGAAAAATTGTCCTGCCTCTAACACTTCCCTTTTCATAATGTTGGAACAATTCTGCTTAAGGTTTACGTACTAAAGCTCAACCAGTAAATAAGTAAATTTAAAACTTTACGGTAAGCTTACATCGTTCGATCCAGCTTATGTCATCATTGTATAACATGAAGTCATCTGTTTGAACAAATAAAAAATGCTCTTGAATTTTTTTGTTGCTATTGCTTTTTTAAGAGTTGTAGAATACAGCTGTGCAAAAAGAATGCAAACGAATTTCGCGCTTTTCGCAACCTTTCGGCGAAATACAACGAAAGTTCGGGCGAAACGAATTTTCGTCCAAAGTCCATCGAATTTTTGAAATGTTTATTGTTTCAGAAAAAGCGAAAATTCGCGTAACTTTCGAGCGAAATTTCGTTGCGACATGGCGAAATTTCGAGTGCTTATCGAAAATTCGCAGTGAGCATTTGCATTTTACATTTAAGTTAACGTTCGAAAGGCCCGTCGAAGCCTTCATAAGTGACCACCCCGGAAATTTGCGAGAGATGATTCTCGTAAGTGACCAAAATTATAAAAAATAGGGGGTGGTCGCTTCTGAGAGCTTTCAGCAAAAGTCTCTGGAATTTTAAAATTATTATTGATGGTAGAAAACGTTCGGGAATGCACCTATTAAAAACTGGAAACTTCTTTCTTCGTTTTACGGGAATGGTCGCTTATAAGAGCTTACAATTAGAGTTGAAGTGGGATTTTACTTTAGTGGTCGTAACTTGACCTGGTCGCTTACTGAGAGCTTCTACTGTAGTTGATGAGTATTTTTTAGTCAAGGTTATTAACTGCGCCAATATTCAGTTCCTCGCGATTTTTTTTCTGCAATCTTTCAGGTGTTGCGTCGCCAGTTCATGGGTGGCTACTCTTGATTTTCAGCGCACTCTGGCGATGCGACAAAATTTGAAAAAAATCGCATCACTGATGTGAGCAAAAAATCGCTCCTGACGTGGCCGCGACTTAAAACTTTGACACACTCATTTATTACCCGCCTACAATATGTCAATTTCTTGACTTAATTTGTTGAATGGTAAGCAATTTTATTTTTTCTTTGCATGACACTTGCGTGACTCGAAAACCAAGAATTGGGTTTTAGGGCATGTAATCAAATCCGAAATGGCGTCGGTCAACAATGACAATTCGAAATCATTTCTCGACCTTACTGGTGCCTTAGACATCATATTAGGACAGTTCCAGAACCAGATTTCAACCTAGAGGTTAACACCACTGACCAGGACTTGGCAGGAGTGATAAGACAGTTTAATCATTTATCTAAGTGGAGACAAAGGACTTGATGCGGGAAGAAAAGTGAACTTGTAAGCATCAAAGTTAAACTTTGAAGTGTGACTTTTTCTAAGCAATCAAGATGAAAAGGCCATTACACTGTTATATCCTTTTATTGACAAAGTATCAATTAAGTAAAGGAAAGGAAATCGTTGAAATGCTTGTCTGCAGTTTCATTCAGGGAGTGGTTACACCAAAGGTTGAGAGAAGAGTACAGTTGTTGATTCCATTCATTCATTAAAATGCGAAACGCTAGCCGACACTTTTACGAAATTTCCGTTTCAAGATTACGATATTTCGATTAGGTTCTTGAATTTTCGTTTCAGTACGTACAAACTCCAACCGAAATTTCGTTGCTAGATTAGCGAATTTTCGTCCTGTGTTCGAACTTTCGTGCGCCTCCGGACGAAAAATCACACTTCTTCCCCTGAAATTTCGAGAGAACAATACCGAATTTTGTCGAAATTCGTTTGCATTCTTTTTGCACAGTACTGTACGTCATTCAAGGGAAAGACAGTTTTCTTATTGATCCGGATCCGAATTTGCCAAGCAGGGTGCGAGCTGTGCTGTTGTTGATTCAAACTCTGGTGAGGTTTCTAAACAAAACAGAGGGAAATTATCTGAAAGTGTTATGTGCTCTCAGGTGGAGAAAATGCCGCTTTTTAGGAAGGTAGAAATGAACAAGTGTATTAAGAAAAGCGGCTGCGAAGCATCATTTTGTCACAACCAACGAGAGAGGGGGAAACAGTTGAGGACCTAAATGCGTTGCTATTTCCAAGGTTTGTTCCAATCTTACCTTGAATATTTTAAAATGTTTAAATCGGTAAGTACTGCACTGTCTCATGGGGAAGTACCTACCTGACTCACTTAAATTGTTTACTACTGAGCAGAAAATTGTACTAAGGATTATAACACAATCAGGCTGGAGAGATCATAGCAGATCCCTGTTTACTAGATTAGGTATACTGAACATATTTCAAATTACTAAATTGTGTTGTATGTGTGGAAATAAAGAAATCTAAGAAACCTATGAGGACGAGCATCTAAAGAATAGAATGCACTGGCGACGACAAGCACTTTTATTTTTTGCTGTAAGTGCAATCACTGCTTCAGACAATATAACAAACCACCTATTAGCAATGTATATTGTTTCTGGAGGTGTTGTGGAACTCTGCTTGTTTGTCCCTTGTTCATGCGTGGCGTTTAAGAGTCGTTATTGTAACCACT
Source organism: Montipora foliosa (assembly GCF_036669935.1). NCBI lineage: Eukaryota > Metazoa > Cnidaria > Anthozoa > Scleractinia > Acroporidae > Montipora > Montipora foliosa. Next base: position 30,743,383 of record NC_090877.1, on the reverse strand, counting down.
CTATGGTTATTCCTCTTAAAATGTCCTTGTTTGAAAGTGAAAACACACAAGATTTGCTCAAAATCCTAAAGAGGCATGCACTACGAGGCTTCCTTTGACTGAGTCAACAACAGCACAACTCGCACCCTGCTTGGCAAATTTTCACCTTGTGTACAACAAACTCCGATCCGTATCAGTAAGAAAACTGTCATTCCTTTGACTG
>NC_090877.1:30723181-30730681 GCF_036669935.1 Montipora foliosa | reverse complement strand
TAGATCATCCAGTGTTTGTTAATGCTCTTTTTCTCGATGCACGAGTGAATTTGAATGTCTCACTTGCCTTTTTCTTGCGGTTATGATAACAGAGGTTGTGTCACCTGTGCCTACTTAATTGACCTGAAGTGTCGCTTTTATAGCACTATATAATCACTTCAACCCTTAAATCCCCTCACCACATTAAGGTCCACCCAGAAAAGGAGTAAGTTCTCCATAGGAACCCGGGCCCATAGGAACGATGGCCCAAAAGGGACACATCCTCTGCAGAACAAAATTCTCTTTTTTTCGCAAAAAAATGAGTTACTACCAAATAGCTACTTCATTGCCATGAAAATTTTGATTTCTCTTTGCAGAAAACAAACCTTTCCATAGAGAACAAGGCCTTCCGTAGAAAAAGAGGCATTCCGTAGAAAATACTAGCTTTCCTTTGATAGTTCAAACTTATGCGTATGCATTTAGCCCTGTGGAAAATGGTCTTTGCCCTAAAGCTTTAATTGCCTTGCCTGCCTATGGGGTCCTAGTTGATCTGCGTTTTCGTTTCTTATGACTTCGAAGTGTAAAGACTAAGCAGAATGCTCTTCTGTCAAAACTGTCCAGCAAAGCTACTTGAAACGGGGAATTTTTGCCACAATTGTGACCAGACAAGATTGGCACGGGGATGGAAGCCTTGATGGGCAAGGGTTTTCGCCAGAGTCTTCATATTGGAATACATTATCTTATGGTTCAAATAAGTTGTGTGGTACTAACTATTCTCTGCCAATCTCGTCTGGCCACAATCGTGGCAAAAATTCCCCGTTTCAAGTAACATAGAATTGACCAGGATAACTCTCACAGATTTCTACAAACAGGAAAAATACAGATCTACAGACTAATTGATAATGTTATGTACCTGGGGGCATTGTTCCGTGACGCCGTGTCGATAAAGGACGTCACCTTTCATCCCCACAGTCCAAACTGCCACTGACCTGTCCTGCTTATCGATCTGTATTGATAAATCACGTAGTTTCACTTGAGGTGTCACTTGAATCCAGGGACCAGTCGTTGTAAGCTTCGACCGTCTTTCATAAAGAGAGAAATGCTTACCTCAGAGGCTATTCTTCAACAGAGAAAATTGACATTTCTTTTGCACTCTCTTCCGTCTCCATTAAGTGATCAATCTAAGTAAACCCGTACACCTTGCATTTGGGAGATTATCCTTTGCAGCGAATTACAATGTTTTGCACTTCACTACAGACTGAGGTATCAAGCTTAGCTGTGTTCATGTTACATTCCATAATGACCACGTACAAAACAATACTCTAATCATGACAGCAAAGTATGAAAAGAAGTACTTAGACAGGACACTTGCGCGGAGTCATGGATTTAAATCATTCTCTGATAATTCTTTTACAGTAAGGACACTTGAACCATGAACAATTGACATTTTTGTGTACATTTTTTTTTCGACAACTAACAAATAGAGGCTCTTCTTATGATGTATAGTGTTACATGTATAACATTTTGTAAGTGTAAAAACATTAAATACTCTTGTCAAAAGGACGAGCCCACATTCTATAGTCACTAAAAAAAAATGTACAAACAAATATCAAGTGTTCATGGTTCGAGTGTCCTCACTCTAACACGGTTCATATAAATCATGAAGCATATATTTACAGACATGAATCCAAAGAGAGGAAAAAGCCATGTGCTACTTATAAAACCACATTTATTCGAGGAATTAAATGAAGATACCCAGCTGGAACTCAAGGAAATTAACCCAAAATAAGCTTCACATAAAAAGAAAATATTAATGTTAACCTTTTCCAGCGTCTTCGTCGCACGTAATCATGCCAGCTCCGTTCTCTGTGATAACTCCTAAGAAGAAGTTCAATTAGAAATGACATTTAATTTGCGTACGTAATTCAATAAATGATCAATAAACAGAAGGACAAATGAGAGAAAAAGGGCTCATTGGAGTTATGAGCTATGGTAAGTCAGAAAAAAACGAATCGTAAAACCTATTTTGATATCACTTAGCTAAACAATAACTGTATTGACATGACTCTAAGGCCTGTACAGCTGCAGTTGCATCGTTCTCAATTTAATCGTTTCTTGTTTTTCCAATATTTCGTAGGAAAAATGAGCCATTAAAAGGGCTGTTCAGCCAAACAGTTTTTCAAAGTTTATCTCTGTCCTTCGTAAATTAAATTGTGTATGATTTGCGATCTTTAATACTAATTTCTGGGTTAATGTTAAGTTGCGTAGTGGGTTGCGGCGAGTAATCGATAAAACTACACAAAATCAGCGGTACTATGGTGACATAGTCCCTTTAAGCTTTTCTGTCCAAGGAACTTGCTTTCCACACAATTGCAACCACATGAGTCTTTTGAAGCACCCCTATGAAATTATGGCACAAAAATACTAAATAAAAGAGTGACAAAACAAGCACCTTATGCTCACTGCGTATGCACAAGTTTTATGGGTGGCATCATCCTTAAAACGTTGCTAACTGGAATAAAACCCGAATTCCCTGGATTTCCCGTTATTTTATCAGTAAATTATTGTCAGCTAACTCCAACTACCGGCTAACTTGCACCAATTATGCTTCTCCAGCTCAAACAAGCCAGCCATTTTTAGACTTGGGAATCCGAGCAAGAAGGGTTCTACAACGTACCGTGATTCACTAAAGCAGCAGAAAGTTCAGTCGCATTAAAGTGGTACTATGATCAAAAAATCATTTCCTTTTTTTCTTCAGATTTTCAAAGCGTGTTTGCTTAAGACCTAACTGGCAAAATTTTGAGCTTTGAGTTTTATCCAAAGGCTGTTTATTTTGAGTGTAAGTTTTGGATTTCACGGTCCGCCATTACTCACGTTCAAAACTGGCCGATTGGACCTCAGAGGGTTGGATCTAGAGAAAATGACGTCATTTACTCACTAGCTTAAAATTTCAGCGTGTAAACGCAATTTATTACATATGCAAAACACGGGTTTAAAAGTCTGAAAGCCCGAGACTCCCGTGCTGCATATTAATTCGGCGGCGTACACACGCATTGCATTCTTAAACTAGTGAGTCTTTGACGTCATTTTCTCCTCGACCCAGCTCTCTCAAGATTTTAAATTTAGTAATGGCGGACCAATAAATAAGAAAATTCCAGTTAAAATAAACAGGTGTCTTTTTAAAATCAGAACTTACAACTTGGGTCAGTTAGTGTTTAGTTAACATAGTTTTGAAATCCAAAGAAAAAAAGAATTGTTTTTTTGTTCGTAGTACCACTTTAAAGTCTCCTTAAGAAACTCGGATTTCCAGGATTTCGTCTGAATTTATTGATAAAAATGCAGTGTGACCTAAAATTCTCTTTTTACAATGAGACACTAAAAATCTTTCCTATGGTTCACATAATTTGTATTCGCTAAAAGCTCTTTTTTAACAACGTAACCTTCACGCATCATGCCAACAGGCAATTCAAACTTTCAGAGATATCAAAAGACTTTCCCTTGTTGGTGATTGTTACTTACAGCTTTTAAGGGAAATGGTGAACCTCTCTAAAAAGCTTTATACTACTCTATAGTGCCTGTGAGTTACTTTTCATAAAATCTCAGAAAATTCGAAAAACAAGTTAAGTGCTATCAAAACACCACCTCAAAAGAAAGACACTTCACCATAGGAAAAAGTCTACCAGTTTCTTGCACGGTCTTCTTGTAATCAAGAGACACCAAATCAAGAGCGCCCTCTTCATACGCCATGACGAGCTACCTTGGCTACTCTAACCTTGGAAAATCCACAGCATATTGCCATCCATCCTTGTCAGTGATATTTGGCTTTGTTTCCACAGACCACTGCTCATCTGCCCATTGCCACTGACTGGATGGAAGACAATACCCTTCTCTTGTACGCTCGTAGACTCCAGTCTCATCACTCCAGTTACACCGGTCACTCGGAAGACGCCTGTAAAAACAGAGCTTTCTTGGAAAAGTGATAAAGTTGGTACTTCTGGCCTTTTCCCCTTTCAATACCATGATTTGATTTCAACTGCTTTAATTTGATTTAAACCCGATTTCTACCAAATTAGTAGGGCCCTGTCCTCGGCAAGGTAAACATAAGACTTCATTGACATTACTTAGCAAATGTATTATGCAAAGAAACGTTCGTTTTACTATTAAAGTGCTACTATGATAAAAAAATCACTTCTTTTTTTCTTCAGATTTTGAAAGTGTGATTGCTCAACACTTGCCTGGCAAGATTTTAAGCTTTGAGTTTTATCCAAAGGCTATTTACTTTGAGTGTAAGTTTTGAATTGCACGGTCCACCATTACTCACATCCCAAACTGATCGATTGGACCTCAAAGGTTGGATCTAGGAGAAAGTGACGTCATTTACTCACTAGCTTAAAATTTCAGCGTGTAAACGCAGCTTGTTAAAAGTGCAAAACACGAGCTTCCATGTCTGAAAGCCCGAAACGCCGGGCTGCATATTGATTCAGCCACATACACACGCGTTGCATTCTTAAACTATTGAGTCTTTGACATCATTTTCTCCTCGATCCAGCTCTCTCGAGATATTAAAGTTAGTAATGGCGGACTATTAAACAGGAAAATACCAGTTAAAAAAAACAGGTGTCTTTTTGAAATCGAGGCTTAACACTTCGATCAGTTACTGTTTAGTTAACACAGTTTTGAAATCTGAAGAAAAAAAAGTTGTGTTTTTGGTCATCGTAGCACTTTAATGAGAAAAGGCGTATTTTGTAGTTTCATAGGTATCTTGTATGGTTATTGGGTTTTTTAAAATTTAAGCTGGTTTGGCTGTAACATAATTTTGTCTCCTTCTTGGTTTAGCTGATGCCTAAGTCTGTTTTAGATAAATTATTTCTATTTTGTGTTTGTAGCATTTGCACAGTTTCTTTGTGGATACAGTTTTCATAAATATCTATCATCTATCTTTTTTTATATGGCCTTCTCATAATTTGGTCCGCCACAAAAGAGATAAATATGACAAGAACATGAACAGTCGCTCTTCAAAGCACTTATAACCAAGTAGCAAACTGCGAGAATTAAAACAAAAAATTGATGGAAATAACCAAGTCGCTAACCTATCAGAGAACCCATCCAGTGGATTCCATCGCTGGTTTTCATATATATAATGCCATTCATAATCTTCTTGGTGATAAATGCCATCAATACTTCCCACAAAGCCAGTAAAAATTCCTCCACCATATCCTCCAGAGTAACAATAAGGAACAGATTCAAAACTAAGCGCCCATACCACTCCTGCCACTCCACTTTCCACCTTACGCATGTGTCCGCCCACCTGGCACCATATCAGCTGAGCTGGTTGCATCTCACTTTCAAGCAAAGGATTGTCACAAAAAATACGTCACCGCACAATGAAGTCGCCCAGATGGCCTTTGGTGAAGCTGGCCCCTCGCATTTATGTACACGTGAAACAGCCATTGACAAAGTTGCTACCCAATCATTAAGTTCCTTTTCACTCCCTGCATGAATCACAAGTGGATTTCGCTGTTGAGTTCTAAGTGGTGTGTGAATTGCAAAACAGTGGTTACGAGACAGTTTGCAAACAATGCACACGCATGTGATATCACAAAGAGGAATACGCAACTCTTCATATCCAGAGCTTTTCTCATGATAACAAAGAAGTCCTCCTTCTTTAGTCTCCCCTCCGTGGTCAAGTTTCACAAAGCAATCATACCACAGATTTGAATTCGTGTCAAAGAGAATCTGGAAGTGCCCTCTCTTACACCATTCACCCTGCAAGGATTATCACAGGTATTCTGTCAGAAAAAACTTAATAACCACCCGTTGGTTAGATTCAATTTACAGTTCCTTCTTACTTACAATGTAAGAAAAAAATTACACGCAAGCAAAGGCATTAAAAACCTTAACTGAATTAGATTCAAATGTGTCCTATGACCAAAGTTGTAAAACTCTTAATTACAATCTGTAAATCCTCAAAAGAGCGAGAGGAAAGACCTGTAGAAGTAGCGAAGATTTCAAATACTACTAAATTTGCTCCCATAGGCAATTGACAGCTGTCTGCTCGTGCTTGAGCATCTTCACAGCGACTGAGGTGGGATAAATAAACGAAATTCTTCATGTAACTTAAAGGATATTACAAGGTAAGAGGTCACGACACATTACACGTACATTCCTTCCTTTTTGGGGGACTTCATTCTGCTTTATTTATTGGCCACTATTAATATTACCCTCTATCATGGTAAGGCATTGTTCACCTGTGAAATGGCTTCTTCGTAAAGATTAAAGCAGCTACTCTCTGTTTTATCTCGTATGCGGAGTTTCTGTATGACCATCTTCCGCCAAGTGGCATCCTTGCTGCTCAAACTGATCAAACTGAAACTGCTGACTGAAGATAATAGCCTGCCACTTATATCTGTGAAGAATGAAGCATCCACATTACAGGCACCACTGTTGAGCCAAGTCAAAAACTCAATGTTGCATGGAAGATTAGAGATGGAGTGAGTAAGACCAAAGTGTCATCAGACTCTGCAAATGCATCTAATGAAAGCAAGACAAGAGTCCTTTAATGACTCTCCAAAACAAAGCACACAATCAGAATGATCTGTCAACCATGCCAATAACAGGCCAGTTTTGTATTCTTGTGGTTGGGCTGGATCAAGCATGAAATGGAGGCTAATGCGAGGGAATCTTTTCACATGCAAATATTTCCCACACATTAGCCTCCATTTCATGCTAGATCCAGTCTAACCATGAGAATGAGAAAATGGTCTATTAAACAGGCATATTATTCAGTCCAATGGAGGTGCATGTTACCCCTGTTGGCCTGTTCTGGACTTCCTTCACATGTAGGCTTTCAAGCTAGAGTCATCGCTGCAACACATCTTGGGCTTCTTCATACGAACAATTTTCCAAGTTCTTCCTACAAGTTCACTCGACGTCACATCAGTGCGGAAATAAATATGGTCACCAAGGGAACTAAGTGCAAACACCTGAAAAACAGATTTTGCATGTTTTCTTAATATTTACTCCCAAACAATTATATCCTCTTAATTCAGTCACAATGAATTAGCCAATATAAAAAATACCATAATACTCTTTGTTTGTCCCTCCAAAATCTTGCAAGTATTGTTGCTATTTTCTCTTGGACTTATAGGGGACAGCTATTCTTAGAGTTATTTTCATAGAGTTATGTCGTAGAGTTAGAGTTAAGTTTGCAAAGTTCTGAATTCAGGATTTTGGACTGCCAAAATCCTGAATTCAAGATTTTGGACTGCCAAAGTCCTGAATTCAAGATTTTGGACTGCCAAAATTCAGGATTTTGGCCGTCCAAAATCTTGAATTCAGGATTTTGGAAGTCGTTAACTCTAACTTTAAGTCATAACTCTACTGAAATAACTCTATTGATAGTTAAACCTCGGCAACTTACAATGCGGATCCCCTAATACGAAGGAGAAACTGGACCACAGCAGGCCTTATGCAAAATCCTTGGAGGGACCACAACAAAAAGTGTTATTGGCTTATTTGTTG
>NC_090877.1:30716415-30718058 GCF_036669935.1 Montipora foliosa | reverse complement strand
TTATTATTATTGATCTGTACTATTATTTAGAATACATTGCTTGTTAGTCCTTGCGTCGAGCAACCTTCATAATGCGATTGACCTTAATGGGCCCTTTGCAGATTAGTGATCACATGGTACAAATAACCGCCATGCTGGGACGCAAATTGCCCCACATGGGACATGCTAAAGAACAACAGAAAATATCAAATTATCCTGCTATTGTTTGAAGATGTCCCGAGTGCGCAATGTTGCTGTCCCAGTATGGCGGTTTTGTACCATGTGATCAACTAACCTGCAAAGGGCCCATTTTGTAGCATTCACAATCCACAGTTTCTTTAAACCGAAATGATGGGCCGGCTCATTGAACAAGCAACATAAAAGACCCACACCCACACTTAAATTTCACTGGATGAAATGTTAGATACAGAAACGACATTTCTGGATACAAACATTTACAAACGCGAGGGGTTCAAGAGCAAAAACCATTTCCTTGATGTGCACCTTCTGAAAACACTTCAATACACGGCACCCCTCTTGTCACCTAGAGCCTAGTTTAGCCGCTAACCGTTGGCTAAGAGGTATCCACAAATCTATAGGGTTTCCATGATATTTAACGCGGGTTGAGGCCCTAACCCATGGCTTCGAGCAAAACCCTGCCCAGAGTGAAAAAAAACAAGATTCGTCAAAAGCGAGGCTCTAAGACTTCTCAAAACAAACTCTTCTAAGAAAAATATTTTGGTAGGGCTCATTCAAAATTTTAAGATCAGTCACGGCCTACGTTATAAAAGGTAATCCCAAGAATCTTGTTTAAAAGGACTCTCTCAGAAGTACAATTTAAAAACAGGAAAAACTGCCACTCCTTCAAAACGCGACCTTGCCTTCTCGTGACACAAATAGGGAGACTTAGGGAAACTTAAGCACATGTGTTTTTTTACACGCGGACGGCGAAGGGAAGAGAACATTTCATTCTGCGGGACAGTGGTGTCCCCAGATTTTTATAAATAATATACTCTAATAGAGAAAATGCGATTTCTGACAGTTGTAGCCGTCCCCCTGCGGCAATTGGCCAGAAATGGTATATTGACGCGGACGGACCAGAGGGACATGGGTCCGGTTGTCTGGTGGGGATTGTGGGTAATTTATGTTGTACAAATAGGTGATCCGTTAGGGATTTGAATCAGTCTAGGTGCAGCTTTCTTCGCCTACTTTTTTTGTTAAATTTTCCCCTTAGCCTCCATAGGTAGTGGCACTCGCATAGGGTTTGGAGAATACGTTCCCTCATTCCCGAAGGGTTTTGGGTTTTCGTATACGGCAGGTGCCGAGTGTACTTTTCCTTTAACAAGTTTTAGGAGGTCAGTACCATTAAGTATGCTTACTTATTGTTATGCTAGACCGGAGTTTGTATGCATATGGTAAGCAAAATAAACCGGCTTGTGGCGCTTGCTGTCCTACATGCCCATGTATCTCAACAGTTGTGTTGTGATTGAGTTAGTCGTGTTGTGTCTGACTGGATAGTGGAGTCAAAATCGATATTTAGCAATGTTAATGTTGTTGCGTGCTCCCAAGAACGGCAACAAGGACGTCACCTCAAACATAAATTCACGTCAATGTTATCACTTTGCAACTAGTCTAAGCTTTTTAACATGACAATGGTGTGGCAG
>NC_090877.1:30703915-30708915 GCF_036669935.1 Montipora foliosa | reverse complement strand
ATTTTTGTGTACATTTTTTTTTCGACAACTAACAAATAGAGGCTCTTCTTATGATGTATAGTGTTACATGTATAACATTTTGTAAGTGTAAAAACATTAAATACTCTTGTCAAAAGGACGAGCCCACATTCTATAGTCACTAAAAAAAAATGTACAAACAAATATCAAGTGTTCATGGTTCGAGTGTCCTCACTCTAACACGGTTCATATAAATCATGAAGCATATATTTACAGACATGAATCCAAAGAGAGGAAAAAGCCATGTGCTACTTATAAAACCACATTTATTCGAGGAATTAAATGAAGATACCCAGCTGGAACTCAAGGAAATTAACCCAAAATAAGCTTCACATAAAAAGAAAATATTAATGTTAACCTTTTCCAGCGTCTTCGTCGCACGTAATCATGCCAGCTCCGTTCTCTGTGATAACTCCTAAGAAGAAGTTCAATTAGAAATGACATTTAATTTGCGTACGTAATTCAATAAATGATCAATAAACAGAAGGACAAATGAGAGAAAAAGGGCTCATTGGAGTTATGAGCTATGGTAAGTCAGAAAAAACGAATCGTAAAACCTATTTTGATATCACTTAGCTAAACAATAACTGTATTGACATGACTCTAAGGCCTGTACAGCTGCAGTTGCATCGTTCTCAATTTAATCGTTTCTTGTTTTTCCAATATTTCGTAGGAAAAATGAGCCATTAAAAGGGCTGTTCAGCCAAACAGTTTTTCAAAGTTTATCTCTGTCCTTCGTAAATTAAATTGTGTATGATTTGCGATCTTTAATACTAATTTCTGGGTTAATGTTAAGTTGCGTAGTGGGTTGCGGCGAGTAATCGATAAAACTACACAAAATCAGCGGTACTATGGTGACATAGTCCCTTTAAGCTTTTCTGTCCAAGGAACTTGCTTTCCACACAATTGCAACCACATGAGTCTTTTGAAGCACCCCTATGAAATTATGGCACAAAAATACTAAATAAAAGAGTGACAAAACAAGCACCTTATGCTCACTGCGTATGCACAAGTTTTATGGGTGGCATCATCCTTAAAACGTTGCTAACTGGAATAAAACCCGAATTCCCTGGATTTCCCGTTATTTTATCAGTAAATTATTGTCAGCTAACTCCAACTACCGGCTAACTTGCACCAATTATGCTTCTCCAGCTCAAACAAGCCAGCCATTTTTAGACTTGGGAATCCGAGCAAGAAGGGTTCTACAACGTACCGTGATTCACTAAAGCAGCAGAAAGTTCAGTCGCATTAAAGTGGTACTATGATCAAAAAATCATTTCCTTTTTTTCTTCAGATTTTCAAAGCGTGTTTGCTTAAGACCTAACTGGCAAAATTTTGAGCTTTGAGTTTTATCCAAAGGCTGTTTATTTTGAGTGTAAGTTTTGGATTTCACGGTCCGCCATTACTCACGTTCAAAACTGGCCGATTGGACCTCAGAGGGTTGGATCTAGAGAAAATGACGTCATTTACTCACTAGCTTAAAATTTCAGCGTGTAAACGCAATTTATTACATATGCAAAACACGGGTTTAAAAGTCTGAAAGCCCGAGACTCCCGTGCTGCATATTAATTCGGCGGCGTACACACGCATTGCATTCTTAAACTAGTGAGTCTTTGACGTCATTTTCTCCTCGACCCAGCTCTCTCAAGATTTTAAATTTAGTAATGGCGGACCAATAAATAAGAAAATTCCAGTTAAAATAAACAGGTGTCTTTTTAAAATCAGAACTTACAACTTGGGTCAGTTAGTGTTTAGTTAACATAGTTTTGAAATCCAAAGAAAAAAAGAATTGTTTTTTTGTTCGTAGTACCACTTTAAAGTCTCCTTAAGAAACTCGGATTTCCAGGATTTCGTCTGAATTTATTGATAAAAATGCAGTGTGACCTAAAATTCTCTTTTTACAATGAGACACGAAAAATCTTTCCTATGGTTCACATAATTTGTATTCGCTAAAAGCTCTTTTTTAACAACGTAACCTTCACGCATCATGCCAACAGGCAATTCAAACTTTCAGAGACATCAAAAGACTTTCCCTTGTTGGTGATTGTTACTTACAGCTTTTAAGGGAAACGGTGAACCTCTCTAAAAAGCTTTATACTACCCTATAGTGCCTGTGAGTTACTTTTCATAAAATCTCAGAAAATTCGAAAAACAAGTTAAGTGCTATCAAAACACCACCTCAAAAGAAAGACACTTCACCATAGGAAAAAGTCTACCAGTTTCTTGCACGGTCTTCTTGTAATCAAGAGACACCAAATCAAGAGCGCCCTCTTCATACGCCATGACGAGCTACCTTGGCTACTCTAACCTTGGAAAATCCACAGCATATTGCCATCCATCCTTGTCAGTGATATTTGGCTTTGTTTCCACAGACCACTGCTCATCTGCCCATTGCCACTGACTGGATGGAAGACAATACCCTTCTCTTGTACGCTCGTAGACTCCAGTCTCATCACTCCAGTTACACCGGTCACTCGGAAGACGCCTGTAAAAACAGAGCTTTCTTGGAAAAGTGATAAAGTTGGTACTTCTGGCCTTTTCCCCTTTCAATACCATGATTCGATTTCAACTGCTTTAATTTGATTTAAACCCGATTTCTACCAAATTAGTAGGGCCCTGTCCTCGGCAAGGTAAACATAAGACTTCATTGACATTACTTAGCAAATGTATTATGCAAAGAAACGTTCGTTTTACTATTAAAGTGCTACTATGATAAAAAAATCACTTCTTTTTTTCTTCAGATTTTGAAAGTGTGATTGCTCAACACTTGCCTGGCAAAATTTTAAGCTTTGAGTTTTATCCAAAGGCTATTTACTTTGAGTGTAAGTTTTGAATTGCACGGTCCACCATTACTCACATCCCAAACTGACCGATTGGACCTCAAAGGTTGGATCTAGGAGAAAGTGACGTCATTTACTCACTAGCTTAAAATTTCAGCGTGTAAACGCAGCTTGTTTAAAGTGCAAAACACGAGCTTCCATGTCTGAAAGCCCGAAACGCCGGGCTGCATATTGATTCAGCCACATACACACGCGTTGCATTCTTAAACTATTGAGTCTTTGACATCATTTTCTCCTCGATCCAGCTCTCTCGAGATATTAAAGTTAGTAATGGCGGACTATTAAACAGGAAAATACCAGTTAAAAAAAACAGGTGTCTTTTTGAAATCGAGGCTTAACACTTCGATCAGTTACTGTTTAGTTAACACAGTTTTGAAATCTGAAGAAAAAAAAGTTGTGTTTTTGGTCATCGTAGCACTTTAATGAGAAAAGGCGTACTTTGTAGTTTCATAGGTATCTTGTATGGTTATTGGGTTTTTTAAAATTTAAGCTGGTTTGGCTGTAACATAATTTTGTATCCTTCTTGGTTTAGCTGATGCCTAAGTCTGTTTTAGATAAATTATTTCTATTTTGTGTTTGTAGCATTTGCACAGTTTCTTTGTGGATACAGTTTTCATAAATATCTATCATCTATCTTTTTTTATATGGCCTTCTCATAATTTGGTCCGCCACAAAAGAGATAAATATGACAAGAACACGAACAGTCGCTCTTCAAAGCACTTATAACCAAGTAGCAAACTGCGAGAATTAAAACAAAAAATTGATGGAAATAACCAAGTCGCTAACCTATCAGAGAACCCATCCAGTGGATTCCATCGCTGGTTTTCATATATATAATGCCATTCATAATCTTCTTGGTGATAAATGCCATCAATACTTCCCACAAAGCCAGTAAAAATTCCTCCACCATATCCTCCAGAGTAACAATAAGGAACAGATTCAAAACTAAGCGCCCATACCACTCCTGCCACTCCACTTTCCACCTTACGCATGTGTCCGCCCACCTGGCACCATATCAGCTGAGCTGGTTGCATCTCACTTTCAAGCAAAGGATTGTCACAAAAAAATACGTCACCGCACAATGAAGTCGCCCAGATGGCCTTTGGTGAAGCTGGCCCCTCGCATTTATGTACACGTGAAACAGCCATTGACAAAGTTGCTACCCAATCATTAAGTTCCTTTTCACTCCCTGCATGAATCACAAGTGGATTTCGCTGTTGAGTTCTAAGTGGTGTGTGAATTGCAAAACAGTGGTTACGAGACAGTTTGCAAACAATGCACACGCATGTGATATCACAAAGAGGAATACGCAACTCTTCATATCCAGAGCTTTTCTCATGATAACAAAGAAGTCCTCCTTCTTTAGTCTCCCCTCCGTGGTCAAGTTTCACAAAGCAATCATACCACAGATTTGAATTCGTGTCAAAGAGAATCTGGAAGTGCCCTCTCTTACACCATTCACCCTGCAAGGATTATCACAGGTATTCTGTCAGAAAAAAACTTAATAACCACCCGTTGGTTAGATTCAATTTACAGTTCCTTCTTACTTACAATGTAAGAAAAAAATTACACGCAAGCAAAGGCATTAAAAACCTTAACTGAATTAGATTCAAATGTGTCCTATGACCAAAGTTGTAAAACTCTTAATTACAATCTGTAAATCCTCAAAAGAGCGAGAGGAAAGACCTGTAGAAGTAGCGAAGATTTCAAATACTACTAAATTTGCTCCCATAGGCAATTGACAGCTGTCTGCTCGTGCTTGAGCATCTTCACAGCGACTGAGGTGGGATAAATAAACGAAATTCTTCATGTAACTTAAAGGATATTACAAGGTAAGAGGTCACGACACATTACACGTACATTCCTTCCTTTTTGGGGGACTTCATTCTGCTTTATTTATTGGCCACTATTAATATTACCCTCTATCATGGTAAGGCATTGTTCACCTGTGAAATGGCTTCTTCGTAAAGATTAAAGCAGCTACTCTCTGTTTTATCTCGTATGCGGAGTTTCTGTATGACCATCTTCCGCCAAGTGGCATCCTTGCTGCTCAAACTGATCAAACTGAAACTGCTGACTGAAGATAATAGCCTGCCACTTATATCTGTGAAGAATGAAGCATCCACATTACAGGCACCACTG
>NC_090877.1:30671415-30681415 GCF_036669935.1 Montipora foliosa | reverse complement strand
AAATAGACAGAATAAATATCTTCTTATGGTTTTAGATGTGTTCAGCAAACATGGATGGATTATACCACTGAAAGACAAAAAAGGTGAATCCGTTGCTGAGGCATTTAAGAATATCCTGAAAGAAGGTAGAAAACCTGAAAATTACTGACCTGATAAAGGTAAGGAATGTTATAACAAACATGTGAAAGACCTCGAGGTAAGAATAAAATAACATTGTACTCCACCGAGAATGAAGAAAAGTCTTCTGTTTGTAAAAGATGGAACAGAACAATCAAAACAGATGTGGAAGCAGTTCACTGTCCAAGGCAATGCAAAATATTTTGACATACTACCTAAAATATTACAACAGTACAATAACACTAAACACAGTTCAATACAAATGTCACCTACAGAACCTAGTAAAAAGAAGAATGAAGTTTCGTTTATTTCAATTTATATGGTGATATGGAACAATCATCATCCAAACCAAAATTTACAATTGGTGATAAGGTCAGGATAAGCAAATATAAGAGAAAGACTTTCGACAAAGGGTATACTCCAAACTGGACAGAAGTGTTTGTAATAAATAAAATAGAACACACTAATCCAATCACTTACAAACTAAAGGATCTCAGAGGTGAAGACATACAAGGGAGTTTTTATGAACCTGAATTATTAAAAGTCAAACAAGAGGTATTCAGAATAGATAAAGTCATCCGGAGAGATTATAAGAAGAAACAAGCTTTGATGAAGTGGAAAGGATATAGCAAAGACTTTAACAGTTGGGTAAAAATAAAGGAATTGGCAGATTTATGAAAAATATTTAAAAGAATATTAATATAACATATATTGTAGTAAGACCCCACAGTTGTATATAACTGTAATCAGCTTCTTCATTGTAGCCAAAAATATAAATTATTTCTGGCTATTGTAGACGCACTAAAAACTGGTATAAAAAAATAATATAAAATGGGGTGTTTCAAAAAAAAAGAAAATTGAGACAAATGATCTCATTGAAAGTCAATTTTTGAATCTTTTATTTATCTCGGCCGCTGTTAATTCGGCTATGCAAGAAAAATTGGTAGAAAAAGGGCAAAGGAGGACCATAATATCGATTGGTTGCCACGATTTCATCCTGGAAAAGCATGATCTCGATGAAAGTGGTATACTACCTGAGCATATACACAGGCGGTTCAACGACTGTATTGTGACTCTCAAAATTGTACAGAATAGAAACTAGTTTGAAATCTAACACACTAGACTAACACTTAAAAATTTATTTATACATATAGTATACAAATAATGGATCAAACTCAAGACTGGCCTTTCAAGTATTTTACTGAAGAAGAAGGAACACGAGCTTACACCAAAATAAAAACCAAGTATATGGTTAATAAAGAATGGTTAAGCCCTGAGTGTAACTTTCGAAATTACACATTAGCTGGTACGCATAGTCATCTCAAAACGATAAAGGATCAGAAGAACGCTAATGAGCTTAAAAATTAATCCTAATATATAGTTCAAATGCACTGAAATTTTACTTGAATTTTAAACGCACCCAAAAATGACTTTAAAAGGAAATTATATATAGTATAGTATACAGAAATGATATATATATCGTATATGATATATATATATAGTATAGTATATAGTATAGTATACAGTACAGTATACAGAAATGAATAAATCTGAGCTCATAGCTCTGCTATTAGAAAACGCCGTCACTCAACCAAACCCAAAACCCCGCAAGGGTGTTAAGCTGATGGTCCAAGATTATGAAGACAACATCATTCTTCCACAACTTGGGTTTAGGGTTGGACATAAGCAATTCCAGCTCCAAGA
This sequence comes from Montipora foliosa, assembly GCF_036669935.1. Taxonomy (NCBI): domain Eukaryota; kingdom Metazoa; phylum Cnidaria; class Anthozoa; order Scleractinia; family Acroporidae; genus Montipora; species Montipora foliosa. Next base: position 30,679,594 of record NC_090877.1, on the reverse strand, counting down.
ACCAAACAGATTATCAAAAAGCCTGTTCCACTTCCAAGAACGAAAATAGAGCAGACTAACAAAGCTTTAAAAGGATACACTAAATCATACGAAATTAACATTAAAAACGATAAAGACCCCTTAAATCAATTACTAAACACAAGAAAGGCTGTTGAAACACATATTGAGGGTGTTTTATCCTCTCTGAAAGGACTCAAATTCATTGAATCCTTGCAGGTTACATTTGAAATGCCTGCTAGAGATGAACAAGTAGTAGTGATGACAGCATATTTCAACAGTCAAGCTCAAACAATAATTAACTAAAACGAAATCCTTGTAGCGTTACAATTATCCAAACAGATATTAAATAAGGTAGCTCAATGGATATCAGAGGGATCTGGATGGATGACTTGATCGGTGGATGACCAATAATAATAATAATAATAATAATAATAAAGAGTATTTCTATAGTGCACAACTCCAATAAATTGTCCGTGGCGCTTTACAACAAATAAAAATGAATTATATACAACCCTAACCCCATAATCCCTCGATTCGCTCTGACGAAGGGCTAACGCTCGAAACGTCAGCTTTTAGAATCTCTGTACGGTGGCCAATTTACATTATCAACTCCGTTGATAAAACCAAATTTTTGTATACATTTCCTGACATTCACTAACAATATTGTTAAATACCAACCAATGCAAGAATCATCATGCATCCAACCTAATTAATATTAAAAACGATGACAATGAATGCTTTAGATGGTGCCATATTAGACATATGAATTCACAAGACAAAGATCCTCAAAGGATAAAAAAATCTGACAAGGAATATCTTAAAAAGTTGGATTATACTGGAATTGAATTTCCAATCACTATCAAACAAATTAACAAAATTGGAAAACAAAATAATATCAGCATCAACGTTTTTGGGTATGAAGAAAAACAGATGTACCCAATCAACAGAAAACTATGAAGATTACATGAATTCATTATTGATAACAGAAGGAGAAAATTGGCATTATGTATTAATAAAGGATTTTAATAGGTTAATGTATAATCAGACAAAGCATAAAGAAAGAAAGCATTTTTGTTTATCTTGTCTATAATGCTTTAGCTCTGAACACGTTTTAACAAATCACAAAGAAATATGCTTTCAAGTCAATGGTACACGATCCATTAAAATTCCAACTAAAGATAACAACATCTTAAAATACAAGAACTATCATAAACAGCTACAATTACCTTTTGTCATCTATTCAGAGAAAGTGCATGGTTGTAAGCCAAACAATGACAAATCATATACTCAAGCTTATCAAAAGCATGCCGACTGTGGATACGGTTATAAGGTTGTATGTTGTTATGATGATAAATACAGTAAACCACTTAAAATATACAGAGGCCCTGATGCTGTATACAAATTTATGGAAAAGATGCTTGAAGAGGCTAAATACTGCAAGAAGTTTAACAGAAATTTAACAGACCATTAAAAATGACAGAAGAAGATGAATTAAACTGAGCAATATATAGGGGTTGAGCACACCAAGTATGCAACCTGAATTTTAAATTGACTGACAAAATACCAGTCATATTTCACAATCTGAGAGGGTATTTCACTATGCAACAAATTCGTCAAATAGCTAAAAAATACAGTTAATACGCAAATAAAAAAGGCAAAGAATGCCAAATGAACATTAACACTACAACTAATAACATGGAGAAGTTCATGGCTTTTATGCTCGGTAATCATCTGACTTTTATTGACAGCCTTCAACTTATGAGCTCAAGCCTTCATAAACTAGTAAGCACCTTCCAAGAGAATCATTAATATTTACATTACAAGAGTTCCAAGATAAAAAAAACTCGATTTAATGTCAAAAAAAGGATCGTTATAAGGATTCGTTTGATAAATTTAATGAAACAGAACTCCCAAAACAAGAAGCCTTTTAAAGCATTTTGAATGATGAGAATATAACAGATTAGGCTTATCAGCATGCTCAAAATGTATACTTTCATCGATGGGTCAATATCATGACTTATACCTTCAATGTGACATCCCTCTTTAGAAAAACCTGTCTGCAATATTACAAGTTAGATCCATGCCAATATTTTACAAGCCCTGGTCTGAGTTGGGATGCCATGCTAAAGATGACCGATATAAAATTAGAGCTAATGACTGACATTGATATGTTTCAGTTTATAGAAAAAGGAATGAGAGGAGGAATCAGTTATATTGCCAACCAATACAGAAAAGCAAATAATAAATACATGAAAACATACGATGAAAAGGCACCTTCAAAGTATATCATGTATCTAGACAGGTGGATTCAAATAGATGACAAAAAAAGAAATCACCAACATCAACTTGGCTAAATATAATGATTATAGTGAAAAAGGATTGATTCCAAAGGTTGACCTACAATATCCAGAAGAACTGCATGACCTTCACAATGACTATCCATTAGCAGCCAAAAAAATTAATGTTAAAACAAAATGCTGTCAAATTATTGTGAACAGATAAGACAGAAATACAATATTAGTATTGGACAAGTAAAAAAACTAATTCCAACATTAAATAACAAAGAAAAGTATGTTCTTTATTATAGAAACCTTCAACTGTATCTTGATTTGGGATTAAAACAAAAAAGGTACATTGTGTATTAGAATTCAATCAGTCACCTTGGTTAAATCAATATATTGATTTCGGCACTCAAAAAAGAGAAAATGCAAAAAAAAACCTTTGAAAAATATTTTTTTAACTGATGAACGACAGTGTATTCGGGAAGACAATGGAAAATATTAGAAAGCTAGTAGACGTCAGTCTTGTAACCGATGAGAGGAAATTATTGAAAATGACTGCTAAACCAACTTATGTGAGTAGTAAAATCTTCAACGAAAATCTAGTTGCAGTGCGTAAGACTAAAGAAACGTTAACCCTAGATAGGCCGGCATATGTGGGTATGTGTATCTTAGATCTCAGCAAAACACTAATGTATGATTTTCATTAGAACTACATTAAAGAACAGTACGGATCAAAAGCTAAGCTACTATTCACAGACACAGACAGTCTTACATACAAGATCGAAACTGATGATGTATATCAAGATTTTTGGCACAACAAGAATAAATTTGACAACAGCGAGTATTATTTTAACAAACCAAACAGAAAGGTTATAGGCAAATTCAAGGATGAAGCTTCATGCATTCCTATCACATTTGTTGGGTTGAGATTAAAAATGTACAGTTATATAAAGGCCAATGACCAAGGTGGAAAAACAGCTAAGGGAATCAAAAATATATATATTACTAAAAAGAATATCAAACATGACGACAATAAACAACAATATCACACTATGAAGACTATCCGAAGTGACCATCATGAACTTAGAAGCTATGAGTTAAACAAAGTGTCATTGTCCTGCTTTGATGATAAGAGATACATCCATGATAATGGAATGGATAGTTATGCTTACGGGCATTATAATATAAAAGTTGTCAGTTAAAGATCATCTTTATCTTGAATACCCATTGAATCCTGACAACTAAGAGGAGTTGGTATCTTAAATGGTAATGCTTTCTTCTTGAATGAATGCCGCTAACATAGTTCCTTTTTTCTAAGTTGAGAAAATATTTGGTACGTTGAAATCTGAAATCTGCCCTAAAGCGTATTGACCATTAAAATATCCAGTTACTGATGTAGACCATCTGCTTTTAGCCCTTGCAAAGCAAATTCAGTAGACGTTTGGTGGCTCATACAATGAATACAAATTTGTGATCATCCTTTTAGAACTTCATATTGAAATGGTAGATTTCAAAGTGCTTTTAAATGGAAGTGGGTGGGCAGGAAGCTCTTTGCAATGCAAGGGTAGTGACTCAAGGAGTCACACATGAAGATACCGCAATGACGATGAAGATACCGCAAGACTTGAAGAGAACAGAAAAACCAATTTACTTCAAGAATCGAAAGACAGTTTTTGTAAAGAGTGAACATTCTCGGCCTTGCAACTGTGTTGTCTTTACCTGGTGAAGGGCCATTTCACCTTGCACATTTGAACCAAAAGGTAGACTTTGTTCCATAGATGTTTAAATTACACTAGTCAAACTACCCAAAAGTGGCTCTCTTGAAGGACACAAGATGACGAAGCTACTTTCTGCAATTGGCCTGGATCACTCACATGGTCAAGTCAATGCTGCAGTCAGAGGAGAAGGGGGGGGGGGGGGGGGGGGGGGCGAAAGGGGGCAGTTGGGATATTACCGAAAAGCTGCAGCTCTAAGACGGTGGATGGTGCAGGACCAAGCAGTGCTGACTTGAATGGTGAAAGAGTTGGAGGACAACATTTCCATCTCTAAAGGGCTAAACAACCATGGACAGAATGATGGTGTTTCCAGGAGGCATTTGCTAAGTATGTCAGAAACCCTTCCAGAACAGATTCTTTGAGGAATTCTGGTCCAAGTTAGCAGTGGTTTCAAAACAAAGTGCTGACCGCTGGCTACTTGATTGCATGTCTCCGGCTACTCTGGTCATAACAATCAGCTCGTGACAAACAATCTCGGCGTTGCTTGTTATCCATAAATCTTGAAGATGGCAGAGTAACTTCACAATCCGTTTTGCAGCAATAACACATATGCAATAGGATGTAAGCTTTGTTGAAAAGTATTTGCACACGTGGAAGCCAAATCTAAACCCTCTTTCGAAACGTAACTCTGTCGTTTCACTCATTTCTGCCTATCAAAATGGAGATTTTGAATGAAACTGTCATTGTCTGAAATCGATGCTAGAACGCTGAAAATGGGGGAAGCATGCCCCCAGACCCCTCTAGCTTGAGGGTCCTTGCGACCCCTTGATTTTCACAGCCACCTACTTTTCCAGAGTCGGCTGTCTACTTCAGAACATTTTGAAACCCCTGAGTCAGCGATCCAGAAAGCAGCAATACATATGCTGCTCGGTTCCAATACAGTTTTCAAGTTTTACTAAGAAAACAAATAAAAAACACAGTTAAAGCAAAAAAAAGACATACCTTTCCTTGAAAAGTGACGGCCCATAATGCAAGGTAACTAGGATCATTACCAGGTATAGATGTTCCACCCACAGAAATATCTTGAAAAGGTTCCTGAGTAGGATCATCACTCAAACCTGGAATCTGCATTAGAATGACCACATAAATATGCATAAACATGGAGGAATACAGCAATAGAACAAGCAATGCAGCTGCCAAATAATCTAAACAATAATCTTAACGCATGTCTGCCTGGACAGTACAATATAGGACTAATGAAAACATGGACTTGATCATACGCATGTTTAAGAGCATACACAACTTCAAACCCGAAGACATAACCATCATTCACAGATGAATTCTCACACAACCGTTTTTTATTTACCAATGAACTAATAACTTGTGGGTTAAAGGAAGCACTGGTTTCAAAATTATCTGGATTATCAGGTCCAATCATACAATTGTTCAAGTGATTGAATTTCAGGGGGCTGCAGTCACATCTACAATGTAACTAAAGTTTAACTTAACTTAATGTCAACTCACATGACGTCATACCAAACTGTAATTAGTGCTTTCGGTTGACTCTGCAGTCACACCACGCAGTTAACTACAGTTAGTTCTAATTAGCCTATGGATGACATCAGAATTAAAAGATCCACGAAATGCCAACATGGTTGAGTGACGTAAAGTGTGCCTAGTTTTCCTTCTTGTTTTTTTTCTCATAGCAGCAAAGTGTCGAAGAAAAATGTGAAATAAGCTGAGAATGTTAATGGATGCTAGACGCTGAAAAAGGCAAGTCTTACTGGTGCTGACATTGATTACATTGTTTGCTGTTTTTGGTTTTCCCCTTGCTTCACGCTTGGTTTTTATTTTGCATATTTATATATGCTCATCTCACACGTGTGAAAAGAATTGTCACATTTTGATTGGTTGTTTGTTTGTAAACTGAAGACTTACCCATGAACCCTGCTTGGGTATAACTACAGTTAGTCTCTATTGTTTTGGATCACCAAGGTGTAAATTTTCTAACTATAGTAAGAGCAAACAGAGAAGCGGTCACATTACCGAAACAGCTAAGCATAGTTATCCCCATCTTAACCAAACTTTGTAGACCAAATGAGACCGCAGCCACTGACCCTCTATGATTAATATGACTGTAGAGTATGGTAAAAGAGCTAACAGTTTCAATCAAACAGGTACACCAATACACAGGGTCTGGAAGGGTATTCCCGGGATCCGCGATTTGATCAAAATATGGTGCGGGATTAGGGAAAATGGAAAATTTACTGATGGGATTCGGGAATTGACTGCTTTCTGGAATGCATGATTTTTTGCCTGTCTATCGGGAATTAGGGAAATCTTCATTACCCAAATAAACGTACCAGTGGCGAAAGTGAATCAGTCAGGTGAACCCTAATCAAACCAAACTATAGAGCGTGTCTGATTAATTATCTATTAGTAATTGATACAATCAAGTAGTTGGTAGACAAGAAGATAGCAGGGAGTTTTTTGTTTCAATGGGATGCCAGGAAACAAAGGAAATGAGAGGAAAGTGCATGTGGTGTTATACCAGTTACTGCGTTGATGCTCAATTGCTTTTTAATAATAATGGCTTTATTACTGTGTGTGAAATATGTAAGTTAATATAAAATTTAGATCTTAAATATAAAAAAACGTTGAAATCCTCTGTTTCCTGAGTCCATTATTTAAGTTCTGGCTGTACAACCTAGCCCCCCTTGAGATGAACGAACATTGATATCTATTGGTGTGCGAGAGTGGGACCTGCACAGGATTACGGGACTTAAGAGCGTAGTTATTCTCTGGAACACAATCATGGAAACGCTTACTTGGATGTGAACTTAAAATCTACTTTTTTTCTTTATTAAGAAGCTCTTCACATCTATTATAATCTTGACGATTGTTGTCACATAAGGTAAATAGTGATGCCAGCTCTGCTGCCTTGAGTAAGACACAAAAGATGGTGTGAGCTTTAGTGTCGTTCTCGCAAGGCTTCTAGCACCCGAAGTACCACAGCGATCCACAAAGATAAATTCAATGTCCCGATAAGCAAAGAGTTCTACAGATTCCAGGAGCACTTAAAAGCCTTGACTGGGTTAGAAGAAATCGCAAACTTTAAGAATAAAGGCCTAGGTCAGGTCACATTTGCTAGAGTGCAAAAGGCAAGCAGTGGCATTGAGACATTTTCCCTAAGGACACAATATGCGTGGTAATATATCACCCACTTCAAGCAACCGACTTGCACTTTGTTGGAATATGCCAGGGATTTTGGCAACAGCATGAAAGAGTCCCTGAAATAAAGAACAAAGCGGTTGCACTACTACTTCACTCAGGCTAACTCATCCTATCAGTTTCCTCAGACAAAGGTACCCCTAATGAATACCCCAAGTCAAAGTGTCTTCCTGTACGTGTGATGGATAAGCAGAACATGGATTCCATGCACAAGTGGGACAGTGAGCATGGCAAACCTGTCAGACAGCTCTTGGTTTGTCAGAACAATGCCAAGCATGCAGCGGGAACTCTTCCTGTAAACCTGTATAGGAAATAGCTACCTATTGGTGACCGAGTAACCCAAGAACCCACAACCTTGGACAAAAAGGGTTGAGAATTTTAAAACTACGCCCTCAATATCGCACCCTAGCAGCCATCCTACTTCCCCTACAACCAACAAGCAATGTTGATAAGTTTAGGTTCGACATGCTTTATTTTCTCTAGCAAGGGGGCCGGATGAGCTTGTTTTTCATACTTGTGATTGTAGTTAGTCAAAAAGCTGAATTTTCTCAACAATTTTGTCCAAGATTGAAGTTCAGCCGATGATATCAGTGGCCAGCTGTTAGAGTAGCATTCTGACACCAGCAATGGTAAAACAGTGCAACCCACGAAGAGGTGGTTGAGGCTGAGCCTATAGATTTTCTATCAAGGACAGTGCACACACGTACAGGACAACCCATCATGTTGTCGCATCATACGCTTTCATCATACTGAGGTGAAAAAGCTACTTCTCTTTTCCATTTGCCTTAAAACTAGTTTACCTAAATGGTAGAAATGCTCCCGAGAGGAAGGGACATGTTGAATTACACTTGAGGTAATCTAATGACCGTTCGTGTGTGAAATTGAAGGGAGGTTTTAATACGCCTTGAGAAGGGATGATACGAAATGTGGACCCCCAAACTGGACCTCCTT
>NC_090877.1:30656415-30663915 GCF_036669935.1 Montipora foliosa | reverse complement strand
GAAATGATGAAATGAAAGATTTTTTGACTACAAGGACTACAAGGAAACGTTTGGGCAAATGTTTGTGAGTGATGATGCTTCAGGCTCTTTAAGTATGGCGAAATGTACTCAAGTGACCTTTTGGATCAAAACACATTACAACAGTACCTATGTTCGTTTTCGCCTGCAATTAAGTAAAATTGCTTCAAATAATAATAACTAAGGTTTTCAATAAGCATTTAAGAATAAAAAGTAGTGATATAAAAGAATGACGTTTTGACAGCTCCATGCCATCATTATTTCTCAAATTCAAACAAAAAACTTTACGCGAGTTCATAATATGGTGACATATACGTGTGAAGGTCTCAGAGCATATGATTAATAAGAGAAAATAAAATAAAATTCCAAGAGTGGTGCGCTTGAGCTGTCAAATAAAAAATTCTGCTTTGGAGTGAAGATACGTTATATGATATTAAAATATCATGTTCATTAAATCGCATCTCCTTAATCTCATTGGCAAACTGGAATACATCAGTGATTGTATATTAGTTGACCGAAAGCAGTTTCAGTTTCTCGTCAATCCATTTCACAAGAGCGTAATTATATGTGCCTTGGCAGACAAGATTGGTCGCATCGGCAATTGTTCTTTATGTGTCTTGGGCAGACCACAGTGGTGTGTCAATCTCGAGCCTTTCTGGCAGACTGAATCTGCAACGTATTTAGGAGGAATTTTTGGAACCACGGACTCCAACTGTTTCTTTTTCTAGTAGGGGGTGATAATGTTGTGGTGCTCTACCCCTTGTACTTGGTCTCTCCAAGGATACTGGCTTGAATTTCGTTTCATCATTGATGGACGCTTTACTTAGTAAACGTACATAGTCAGATCTGTCCATGACGACAACGCCTGACCCTTTGTCCGGTTTTGAGATTATGATATCATCCCGTTTCTTCAGTTGGTTGATGGATCTTTGTACTGCTCTAGGCATTATCTAGATGATAATGGGCTAGGACATTTCCGTTCAACATAATAGTTTAATGCAATAGACCGGAGTGTGGCAGCAGCCAATTCTTTCTTGTCGTCACGGATTGTTGGCTCGAGTTGCCAGTTGGCTTGGACCTCCATAGCAGATATCTGACGCTGAGGAATGGCAAACTTGAGAAGTCGGCACAGTACAAGTTTCTGGAAAAACGTTAGCTGATGAGATGATATGTTTTAAATATGCTCGTCAACATCCACATCTCTGCGTAACATCCTTGCGATTTTTGAAATATGGCCGTTCATTTATTTTCTGTTACTAATCATAAATTATGCGCTGAGACCTTCACATGTACATTTCACTATATTATGAACTCACCTAACGTTTTCTATTTCAATTTGAGAATCATGGCATGGAGCCGTCAAAACATCATTAAAAGATCACTAAAGGTCAATATTTCCTTATTTTTTGGAGAAAAACTCTTCCTGTGAATTGTGCATGCTTTTTTCACTAATCGCGTTAACTATTGTAATAGTCTCCAATTAATTACTGTAATCTAGTTTGGGCATCAAGTTATGAAACTAGTCTCCGAATAATAGTAATTTTACAAAAACCTGTAATCAGAATAGTGACCAAGTCTGATTAAAAAAAGAAAAAAAGTCTGATTATTGTGCTCATACAGACCCTATTTTTAAGAACCTTAGCTTTCTTAAAATTCATGATATTCATAAGGTACAGCTTGGTCTTTTCATGTTTCAATTTTAAAATTCTGTTCTCCCTAGAAAATTTGAACTCAGTACAAGTTTCTGGAAAAATGTTAGCTGATGAGATGATATGTTTTAAATATGCTCGTCAACATCCACATCTCTGCGTAACATCCTTGCGATTTTTGAAATATGGCCATTCATTTATTTTCTGTTACTAATCATAAATTATGCGCTGAGACCTTCACATGTACATTTCACTATATTATGAACTCACCTAACGTTTTCTATTTCAATTTGAGAATCATGGCATGGAGCCGTCAAAACGTCATTCTTTTATATTGCTGCTTTTTATTCTTAAATGCTTCAAATAAAGTATAGAAAACAAAAAGAAAGCGTTTTTAAGCAATTCCTACTTGTTTTGGCTTTAAAATGGCACTTTACTTGTCTTCTGGGCAGTATAAACTGCAGAATCATGTTGCAAGTCTCTCAACACAACCACCAGAGGAAACCCAACAACGAGGCATTGTTAACTAAAGGTCAATATTTCCTTATTTTTTAGAGAGAAACTCTTCCTGTGAATTGTGCATGCTTTTTTCACTAATCGCGTTAACTATTGTAATAGTCTCCAATTAATTACTGTAATCTAGTTTGGGCATCAAGTTATAAAACTAGTCTCCGAATAATAGTAATTTCACAAAAACCTGTAATCAGAATAGTGACCAAGTCTGATTAAAAAAAGAAAAAAAAGTCTGATTATTGTGCTCATACAGACCCTATTTTTAAGAACCTTAGCTTTCTTAAAATTCATGATATTCATAAGGTACAGCTTGGTCTTTTCATGTTTCAATTTTAAAATTCTGTTCTCCCTAGAAAATTTGAAACTATATTCATGAGAAATAACCAAATCCACAGCTACAACACAAGGCATGCAAAGTCCTTTTGTCTTCCCTTGCGTAGAACAAATATTTGACAGTTCTCTGTTTTTCATCAAGGTCCAAAGCTTTTCAACTCCCTCCCTATTGATATAACTGACTCTGCATCTCTGGCATCCTTCAGAGAAATCTATTCTAGATAAATATTAATTGTACCACAGATAAGAACTTCATATTCGTACCTTTTGTATCTTTGTCATATTAATACCCAAGTTTCATATGAGGGAACCTAAGCCCACAAGCCTTAATGATTTTTATCTGTCATTTAAGTCATTTTTTTCTTCTTTCTGTCATCTGTTTTTAATCTCTAAGTCTATTCATGCAGTGGCTAAAATTTGTTGCATTATGTGGCAAAACTTAGGTTATAGAGCATACAAAGAGAAGATCTGGAATGGAAAAAACTACACTTAGAAATTATACCTATAGATTTAGAAATTTTATTTTCCACGATAGACATATGCTGCTTCCATGTCAAGTTTACATCCAACACTCCCTCAAGAAAGACTGTTTCGTAGATTCGAGCAATGGGTTCCCTGTTGATAATAACAGTTAGAAGAATACCTTTTTTGCCAGGGTTTAAATTCCATAAAATTTGTTTGATTCAAAGACAGTTTGTTTGCTCTGAACCAATTTGACAGTTTTTTTCTAATTCACAATTTAAAAGTTTTGATTGATATATATTTGCATTGGCTGCCTATAAACTATCAAATAGATAATACACGACATTAGATTACGTCAAGTTTATTGTTAACCTCTGTGAACAAACGCCCAACTTTATTTATAAGATCGCTTTTTTGGAGTTCTTATTTGTATGATGTGGGGAAAAGCTTAGGGTGAGTTTTACTTAGAATACAATCTTACAGCACAGAGTCTCGTTATAGCTGGCAATTGTTGGAATGCTGGCCTTGCCTAAGGCATCAGAATAATCTGTACGTTTATGTTTACCAGTTTCAGCGCTTGGACTCCTTCAATTTGACTACTGTCTGTTTTGCTGTTATGTGGTCTCATCGATCAGTAGTCCATTCAGAAGATTACCCCAAGCCGACGACATTGCTGAAGGAAAGGCAAGACCACAACACTGGGGACTACATGCCCAATTAATGTTATGTAAAACACACTAGGCCACAGGAGCATCTTCTATTCAGTTGATTTTCAGTTTTAAATTTTCAGAACCTTCCCTTGAAAGAGCCAAAGATCTTTCAACTGCTCCAAAGTATTTTAGAGTGGACCACTCCAAAGTATTTTAGACATAACTTAGACAACTTGCTAGAGATGCCTACAGACACAGTTAAAAGTCTCAGGAAGCGAAACGACAATTTACAAGCGCAATTCGAAATGCTTAAGAAGGAGTTTAAGAACTTGGAATCTTCCCTTGCTGACAGAGAAGTACAAGCTGCAAGTGAGAGTAATGGCGGCTCGCACAACAACGGCGACATCTAGTTAGTTAAAAGTCTCGAGTTTCTAAGTGCAGGTTACGATTCCCTGTCTGCTTTTCGAAAGGAAGCTAAAGGACAACTTCAAGGTCTTACTACGAAGTTAAACTGTCTAGTGGAACAAGTTGGAGAAATTGCCAAAGCTATCGACGCCATTGACCAGTATAGCTACCAATACAACGTTAAGATAGTTGGGATTCCTCAAGTGAATTCTCGCGAATCTGCTTTGGAAACATCTACTTTATGCGTCAAATTATTTGAAGCAATGGGAGTGGAAATGTCCCTGAAAGATATCGATATCGACCACGGTGTTCCAACCAGAAGCGCTACATCAGGTCCTTCCCAGATCATTTGTAAGTTCACAAGAAGGCTTGTTAAAGACCAAGTCATGAATCGGCATCGAGAATTCAGCGCAGTTTCTCCAAGTTCTCTTGGATTTTCAACTGAAGTGTCCTTATCTCAACCTGCGGTATATGATCATTTAACCTCGAAGATTCAGAAATTGCTCATTGACACGAAGAAGTTTCAAGAGCAACATCGCTACAGTTTTTGCTGGGTGAAGAACTGTTCTATCTTCCTGCGAAAGTCCGCAACTTCCTGTCCAGTAAAGATCAGGAACCACACTGAACTTCAACGTCTTACTGAACCGCAGAGCAGCTCAAGCTAAGTTGACTGATTTATAAGTTATCAACATTTTGTGCATATAATTGTGTCGATTGCTAACGATTTTGATCTGTCATCTCTACCTTTCAGTCACTTAGACAATACTGTACTTCTTTTAACACAGTTTTATACGAATTATCTCATGGACCTTTAAACTATGACACTGAACGTTTAAACAATCTTTTTTATAACCCAACTGATCAATCGAAGTCTTTGGACTTTTATACTAGTAAACTTGATCCAGACGGAAACTTTTCATTTTGTTCTACTTCTAGTAACTATTTTGTTGAAGATGAAATTAATGCTAAAATCTCTACTGAGCATTTCAACCCAAATTTTTCTGTACTTCATTTGAATGCACGTAGTCTAATCAGAAATTTTGTCAAGTTTAAATTCCTACTAGCCTGTCTGCATAAGCCTTTCTCTGCCATCCCGGTATCTGAAACTTGGCTAAGTGATCTATCTGCTGATCAGGTCAATATTCCGGGATACGCTTGTATCTCAAATCACCGTGCTACTAAATCTGGCGGCGGAACAGGTCTTTATTTAAAGGATAATCTTGATTACAAAATTTGTTCTGACTGTAATGTCTCTGATCCAGATGTCATTGAATCGTTGTTTGCAGAAATTTCAGTCCCCCGTGGGAAGAATATAATAGTAGGCGTCATCTATCGCCCTCCAAATCATCACCTACCCGACTTCATGGAAAAATTCACTGACATCCTCACAAAAATCTCTAGAAGTGACAAGTGCTGTTACTTCACTGGCAACTTTAATTTGAACCTCCTGCGATACGCCGACCACAAACCTACTCAGGAATTTGTTGATTGTCTGTTTTCGTACATGTTTGTTCCTCTGATCGACAGACCAACTCGTATTACTGCACACTCAGCCACTTTAATTGACAACATATTCACAAATCATTTCCCACCTAGAGTTTTAAAAGGCATTGTCGTAAATGACATATCTGATCATCTACCAGTATTTGCTTATGTTTCTGATAACTCTTTCATTCATGGTCATAAGAGAATTGGTAACAGACCCATGAGAAATTTTTCTGCGGCAAATTTAAATGACTTCAAAACTCGCCTCTCTCAAGTCAATTGGAATGGACATTATAATGATAAAGACCCCAATTACCGTATTTACCCGTGTATAAGTCGACCTTTTATGGCCTCAAAAGAAGCGCCAAAAATCGCCCTCGACTTATACATGTACATGGGTCAAAGATTTCGACCCAAGTTCCAGGTAAATAAATTTATTCAAAATTAACATCATTATGTGGTCTTTGGGCATAATGAACGCAGTGGACGAAAGACTTCAAAATGAATGTAAAAGCAATTCCAGTTGAAATGAAAAAGGATTTGTTTTACTTTAAATGTTGAAGATACTCACAAGCACAAATATGAAAGACACTGGAAATTTTCGTTTTCCAAAGGCGGAAAGCTCTAAAAAACATTCTTGTTTCTTCAAATAAAACGCGATCCTTCAGCGGCTTAGTAACCTGGCACAATACCTTGTGTTTGCGTTACAATAAATTCTTGTCCGAATATTCACGGCTCTATAATTCTTGTTTCCCATTGAAACCTCTTAAAGTTAAGAATTGCAAAAGGCTTAATTCTCCATGGATAACTAAATCTTTATTAGTTTCTGTTCGAAAGAAAAACAAGTTGTACAGACAACTGCTGAGATCACCTAACCCAATGAGGGACTTACAGTATAAGTCTTACAGAAACAAACTAACCCATCTCATTAGAATTGCTAAGCGCCATTATTATGACCAAAGATTTGCTTCGTCTAAAAATGACCTAAAGGAGACCTGGAAATTAATCAATGAAGTTATCAACAAGCGTAAATGTAGACCACCTTCTCCTTCATCTTTTAGATCCGATGGTAAGCATTATTACCGATCCTGCAGAAATAGCAAATGGGTTCTGTAATTATTTTACTAACATAGGACCTAAATTAGAAGCAAAAATACCTCCGCTGAACACTTGTTTCTGCTCTTTCCTGAATGGTCAGACCCATGAGTCTCTGGCTTTGAAGCCAATGACTGTTGAAGAGCTGAATGATATCTGTATGTCCTTGATTTGAACACTTGTCTAATTCACTGGTAACGACTTTGGGACAGCCGTCCTTGCAATTTAAAATAGACCGTAGCCGTTGTAGCCGACTTGTTTTGCTAAACATTGAGGAGATAACGCTGTTCACTTTTTTTTTCCTTTATATTTAAGACCTTGTTTTGTTATGAAACATGCCCGTGCAGTCAGATAAAGCAGAAATCACCTTATCAAATGGGAAAATATTCTGCTTCTCCCGGTAACAGTTAAGTCAAGATGGTTATCTTGGTTTTCCGTGTCTTAGGTCTTAACTCTTAGTTATCCAGTGAACTGCTGACTGTACGTGGACTGCGGCAGCTGGAGTTGTTGGGGAATATTGCAGTTTTCCAGCTTTTATTTTTCTGGGTCTTAGGTTTCCGGGTCTTGCATGTAGGTCTGAGGTCTTAGTTTTCCGGACACCCGTCATCCATTCACCGCTTGCGCACGGGATTTGACATGGAAGGACAATCTGGTTCACTGCGACGTTTTCGTCTCATTTTACCCTACTTGGAATAAAGTAATCGTTCACCACATTGGAAAATAGAAATATATGTGCTGAAAGGATGGCACTCCGAAGCCTGAAAGGGACCGTCCTTCTGCCATCTTGAAATTCGAAGTTGAGCTGATTTACAAATAGTTTCTCTATTATCGTAAATTGGTCTTTATCATATAATTATATTTCTTATCATTTCCAGTCAATTTAGAGGGGG
>NC_090877.1:30633915-30646415 GCF_036669935.1 Montipora foliosa | reverse complement strand
TTAGCTCATTACAGGTCATTAGCTAATTTTTTAGTTCATAATGTACCTCACTGTAGGTCATTGTAGACCATTGTAGATCATTGCAGGCCATTGTAGTAGGTCATTATAGCTCATTATAGCTCATTGTAGCTCATTGTAAATCATTGTAGGTCATTGTAGATCATTGAAGGTCATTGTACATGTAGCTCATTGTAGGTCAGTGTAGCTCATTGAAGGTCACTTAAGATCACTGTAGGTCATTGTAGCTTTTGCAGGCCATTTTCTATAGATCATTGCAGGTCATTGTAGTAGGTCATTGTAGATCATTAAAGGTCATTGTAGATCATTGTAGGTCATTGTACATGTAGATCATTGCAGGCCATTGTAGGTCATTGTAGCTCATTATAGCTCTTTGTAGGTCATTGTAGATCATTGCAGGTCATTGTAGTAGGTCATTGTAGCTCATGATAGCTCACTGAAGGTCATTTTAGATCATTGTAGATCATTGTAGGTCATTTTAGATCACTGTAGGTCATTGTAGCTCTTTGAAGGTCATTGTACAGTAGATCATTGCAGGTCATTGTAGGTCATGCATTGTAGATCATTGTAGGTCATTGTAGATCATTGTACATGTAGGTCATTGTACATGTAGGTCATTGCAGATCATTGTAGGTCATTCCTTGTTTTTAGTAACTACGGCACCAATGATCAAATATTAACCAGAGCACGAAAACAATTTTTCAGTTGAGATCAAATAAGTTTCGACTAGTTCAGGGGTTTGATATCCTGGGTTGTTTCCTTGGAATGTTTCTCTTTTTGTAATTTGTTACTGGTGAAAAACCTCAAAGGATCTGTCAGGATATTCAAGGATCCTTAAAGATTGTCAAGGGCCTGCAAAAGATCTTTGAAGATGAGGATCTTTCCTTGAAAGATCTTTGAAAGTTCTTTCAAGATCTTCAATTGCAATTAGGAGTTGTAAAGATCCTCAAAGAGTCAGTGACGATCCTGTGAGGATCTTGCAAAGACCCTGGTGAGAATATATTTCAAGGTCTTGGTAAGGATCTTTGCACATCCTCAAGCATTCTTTGATGATCTTTCAAGGATCCTAAAAGGATCTTTGAACTGATCTTTAAAAGGTCTTTATCAAACTCATCGAAGATCCTTGATGAATCCTGATACATGTATAATCTTTAAGGATCTTTCAAGGATCTTTGGAAAGATCTTTGTAATCTAATCAAAAAGATCTTTCCAAGATCTTCATGACATCCTTGAGGATCTTCAAGGATCTTGATAAAGATCTTTTCAAGAACAGTCAAGAGATCTTTTTAGGATTCTTGAAAGATCCTCAAAGGATTCTTGAGGATCTTTTACGATATTGATAAAGATCCTTTCAAGATCAATCAAAGGATCCCCTTAGGATCCTTGAAAATAAGGGGGTTCTTGAACATCACCAGGATTTTAACGGATTCATCTTAAGGATCTTTTAGGGAATTTTTAGTAAGGATTTTTTAAGGTCTCTTTAAAAACTTTATGGAGAATCTGTTGATACCTCAATTTTATTGATGTCTTGTGTAATTTTGATCTCAAGAAGCTATTAAAGGATGTGGCTGTTGAACTGAGAAGTAATCTAAAGGAGTAATGGTTCATTTATAGCGATTTATAAAAAAATCAGTAAAAGAAAAACCCAATTGCCTTATGTTGTACCGTACATATTACCGTACATAATACCTATATTCCGACAAAAGAATCACTAAAAATTATTAAATAACATGGGTTAAGTGACAAGAACAGTTACGAGAAACATCACTAAAGACAGTGCTATTGCTCTTGTTTCTATAAAAACCATTACTTCATGGTCTTGCAAACAAAAAGCATGAAATACAAATAACCAATAGTGTGTACGTGTTTTATCAGAGATTTAACTTAACATGAAGTTCTCATTAAGTTGCATGTCCAGTCTGAAAACACTTGTATCCTGATAGTCAGCTCATCTATCCCAGTTATACATGTAACTTGGAAACAGAAGTGAAGTGGGAGCAATGCATATAGGTGATGCTTGTTCTGTCTCACTTCACTGCAACTACAAAAACTAAAACTTTCTGAAAGCAACCTTAACTTGATAACCCGCGAATGACTTCCTTCACTTTTCTCTATGATGATTGTTCTTGAACCAGTGTAAAGTAGGAAAAACGCTCAAACATTAGCCTAGGCTATCAAACATCGTCGAAAATCAGCCGAGATCAGCCATCTTGGATTTGAGCCACTGTGGTCAGCAGTAGGCCAGCACCAAAAATTGCGGGCTCGTGCCAGCGACAAATCGATGGCGGTTATTTCAATTTTTCAGTTTACTGCAAACAATCCTTGCCATACTTTAGTTCTTTTACGATGCAAATGCTTGCCTGCTACAAGGAATTGCTGATAATAACTCACCTAAAAAGGTAAGCGTTGGATAAGGCAACGTTGATGCTGATTTCTTGGGCTTTTGTCCTATAAGTACAAGTAATATTTTATAACACGAAGTGTGGGCGTTGTTGTTTTAGGAAGTAGTGTCTTTCTGTTTTAATACTAATAACGAAGCTTGTTGTGGAAGGTTTTCATAACCTTTCCTTAAAAAAAGCAGCAAAAAGCTAACCATTCGAAGCCAAGGAAATGGACATTCGCATCAAATTTAATTATCCTGGTTTAACACGGTAGGTACCGTTTAAAACACAAAATAAAGCACAACAACGCTTGATTTTAGTTATACAATGCATTGAGTTTGAGTGTTCCAACATGTACATGTAGCTCATAGTATACATGTAATATCAAAAGCTAACTGTTGACACTTCCATTTAATGCAGAGATTTCTTCTGGGATATTGTACCGGTACATGCATGTAATTACATGATAAGTGGTCTGTAATTGCTGACCAAATATCATGATGTTGTGTTGATCTTAAGCAATGAGAAACCAGATTTTAAATAAAATATGCTTGTTTTGTTTTCTAAAGACTCTATTGCTGTTGTACTCAAGTCACCAAAACCAGTGCAATAAGCACTTTTTATAACATTGTAGTCAAGTTGTCACTGCCTTGAATTTCTGCAGAAGTTGGCAAAAAAACAAATGAATATATACAGTAGGTCATGTTCATGTAGCTGTATTATTATTGTATCTGAGTATCTTTAAAGCTTATAGTTCCAGAGGCAACCAAGCTTAGGTACTAATCGGAAAAAAAAATGTTGTAGTTGCTCAATTCCTGTATTAGTTAAGCTCTCCTTAGGCATTATGCAACAACGACAGTGATCGCTATGAGGGTGTATTCGAAAGTATGCATTCACATTAGTTGAAGGAAGAAGAAATTTTCTGTTGCCCTGCCTCTAAAATGTCAGGAACTGTCCAAAAATTATACGAGCACTTGAACGGCAAAGAAGTGTAGAGAGTATGATTATTGAAAATTTCACCATCTTTCACTCATGTCCTTCACACAATCTTAAATTTGCCTTTTTCATTTCATTTTTTTTTTGCTGATGAGAGCAAAGTAATACACCAAAATGATTAAATCTGAAACAAATGTCTTTGTTGTGTAAGTTCCCTATTCTGGATTTAAAAATTAGCATAAAGTGCTGTTGATATTGTTTTCTCAAGCCTTTTCAAAACGTGGTTTCTATTTTATTTTATTATAGATAATTAAGTTATAATATTGTTATACAATAAATTGCTGGATAAATCTTATCGGTTGTTTCACCCATTATCTTACATTCCAGCGTTTTACTAATGGAATGTTATAAGTTTTGTTAAGATTCTTGTGAATGTGCCTCTTAGATCGGATTTATTTCGTTCTTGGGAGGTTGTAGTGAGAAAATATCCCAAATTTGTAAGCTTTTAATTAAGAATCCTCCCGGAAACTTACAAAATCTTGCTGAATCTGGCACAATAATGTACATTTACTACGTGCTTACAATGAGGATAAAAGAGTTTGAAGCAAACAAAACAAAAGTTACAGTAAAAACCTGCATAAAAGAACCTAGATTTTAAGAACCTGTCAGGCTAAGACAGTCTATTTAGACTACATTAAATACATGTAAGAACCTGTTATAGCCTACAATTTTCCAATGGGTTCTTCTTTTAAGAAATCAGTCAAACACTGAACACAATAATTTAATATACCTGTAACAAGCTCTACCAGTACCATATTAGTCCCAACAGCAAGACAGTACCATGTTTTGATGTTGTTTTTGTTCTATCTTGCATAGCTTTTTACAAACTTCATATATGGCTTTAATGTACTTGAATAAAATGAATTTTTATAACATAATTACTACGTGTATGCATGCAGTACCAAAAATAGGCCCAAAATAGGCCACACCCACCAATGGCAAACACCTTATTTAATAGTTTATTTTATTATCAAAAAAAGAACCTGAGTACAGTCTGTATCTTAATTTTCCAGTTACCGGTAAGCACCATTTTTATAAGAACCTTCTCAGCCTAGCTTGGAAAAAGTTGGTTCTTATATACCATTATCAAACAAGTAGTGTTATTGTAGTATTAAATTATGAATTACATTACTTTTTCACAATGCCTTCCCTTATTTGTAGTAGGATAAGTGGAAATATAAAAGAATATTGTGGTTTTGCAACTGCATGGCCTCAGTATTGAGTGGACATGCTGTTATTGTCTCTTTAATCCCCATTTTTTTATGATTTTGACAATGATAAACAGATTTATGGAAACAAATAAAGTTTAAATGATGTTTGTGCCATAATTTATTGTTGTTGTTGTTGTTGTTGTTGTTCATGGTAGTTAATTAAAGGGAATTGGCCATTTCCAAATTCACTTTAGCATGTTTTCCAAATGGCATCCTGGCACTTATCCCAACCCTGAGGTGAATCAAAGCAATAATTGGCAGTAATCATGGTTCTTTAATGGAGCCACAAAGATCCTTGAAGATCAGTGGTAAGAACACTGAATACACCCAAACTATGATCACAAAGATCTTGACAAGATCCTCAAGGATAGATCAGGATCTTTGATTATTGAAGATCCTCAAGGATCTTGGCAAGAAAAATGAGGATCCTTGAGGATCTTTGCAAGGAATTTTGAGGACCCTTACTAAGATCCTTACTAAGATCCTTAAAGATCTTCATGAGGATCTTTGAAGATCCTCAAACGATTTTCACCAGGTATACCATCACTCTAAGGTGCAGAAGCTGATGTCCCCAAGCTTTGGGATTTGATGACAACTCCAACTGGACAAGACAACAAGTCGCAGCGTCAGGTTTCTGCGACAAGTCGCTTTGTGTGTACTACTGTAATTCCAAAACAAGTTGCTACGACACAACACCTGTTCGGTGGCAGACGCAGTGATCTCGTATGAGCGGGAATGTGAACTAGTTTTCCAAGTCAATTGGTTCATTTGCATTTTGTTGTAGTGACTTGTTGCCGGAAGTGTACACAGGGTGCAACAACACTGCTTTCGCTAAGTTTGTCGCTGCGATCAGTCCACAAATTCCAACTGGTTTGAATTCGTGCAACTGATCGCAGCGACAATGATCTTAACAAAATTAACCGTGTCACACGAGGCGAATTGTTGCGGCGACTTGTCCCCGCGACGTGTCACGTCGATTTATCGCCTAATGTGTCCCGGCCTTTATACACATGTAAATGATTCACATTTTAGTTAAGACATAAACTGCGCATTTTACCAGTAACACCTACCGCCCTATCAGTGTGAGACCAACCACCGAACATTCCCCATCTTTCATTCTCGTACGTTTCTACCTTGACTCGTATGGGAAGTTCAGTAGCATGAACAAAAAGATAAAGCTGTTGACTCGCACTTATCGCCCATGCACACTGTTCCACAGCTGAAATGCGTTTGAAACAGTTCCTAGAACCAAGTTTAGGTGTCGAGATCTCACGCCAGAAGTTATCTCGCAAATTAAAGAGGAAAACGCGTCCATCTCGGTCAATTACCCACAGATTACTTGTTCCCATCTCTTCAAAAATGCACTTTACTAGCCAAATGATTCCTCGATGATCACCAAACGTAACTCTCAAAGACAAATGACTTTTCTCAATTACATCCGCACAGTATCACTTCACTCGACATGGCCAAGGATGTACATTTTGTGCATGAGAGTGTATGAGGATAACAAGGGATTTAAAACAAGGGATACATGAAGTACCAACGCACGTGAGGGACATGTGAATCCGCTGTATGACTGCAGGCACAGGCTTCGTGGATTTTCTTCGATGTTTTGTCTCCGCTGTAATCACTCTAAAGTTTTCCTCTGTATTCGAAATCCTTCCGTCGGTCATTTTGTGAAAAGGAAACTGCTACAGCGTGGACAGTTGTTTGCTTCATCTTCCTGGAATTCCGGTCGGGGATGTCGCCACTTTGCAAGTGGAAGAACAGAAGAACAATCTCGATCACTTAGATGTAACCCTCTGGATGTAAAAGATAATTTCGTACTCTATCGGTTTAACTGGATCAAACATCTGCGATTTATCTCTAGAGCGAAAATTTTGCATGTAGCCGTTGTGATTAGCCTTACATGGCCGATGAGCCACTGGTATTATAATGGGCTCATTTCTTTATCGTCACTTACTTGTGCCATTATTGGAGCCCTGGGCACCACCGCTGGACTGGCTGCTTTGAGTTATTTTGTCCGTCGAATTGTTGGAGAACTTTCAATAAATGAAGCAACTCAAAAGATAACAATATCAAGCTTGACTTTTTGGGGGAATCGCTGCAATAGGACCTTTCCTCTTACAAGTTTAGTTCCGCTTAGCGACTCAGGAGTAAACATGAAGAACACTTTCCACAGGCTGGAGTTGTATGGTTATAAGGGTGTTTATCTCCTAAATTTGCGGCATTGTAAGATTTTTGATGAGATGTTCTTTAGTGTCATTGGACTTCACAAGTATCACAGTGATTAAAAGGTATACTGTAGCTTCACTTAAACAAGAGCAATTAAAGTACTAAACATACTTAACCCCATTGACCCTTGAGAGTGAAACTTAAGAGATTTTACAGTGTCTAAAGTCAGACAAATTTACTCGTCAATGGGGGGCATCCTAGAGCGTTTGAGGTGTGAATTGGTTAAATGTAGTCAATAACTATGTCCCCATTAACCCACTGACCCCTGAGAGTGACACTTAATAGATTTTACTCTGTCTAGCTAAGTACACCAGACGATTTTATTTGTCAACCAGGGCATCCTTGGGCATTTGAGGTGTGAA
Organism: Montipora foliosa; assembly: GCF_036669935.1. Classification (NCBI taxonomy): domain Eukaryota; kingdom Metazoa; phylum Cnidaria; class Anthozoa; order Scleractinia; family Acroporidae; genus Montipora; species Montipora foliosa. The sequence continues at coordinate 30,639,212 of NC_090877.1, read as the reverse complement.
TGGGTTAACACAGGGCAATGAAAATGGAAAAAAAGGCATGCATAAATTGGAGTCTTCTGCAATTAGATGAAAGTCGAATAAATTTGAGCTATTAGAAAAATCATTGAAAAATCATTGAAAATTGACAAAAGGGATATTGGTCTATAGTTTGATAAAGATGATGAAGAACCAGACTTGTAAACAGGAATGACATGTGCCATCATAAAACAATCAGGAACAGTACCAGAAGAGAACGAATTGTTGTATAAAATCATTGCAATAATAGAATTCAGACTATTAAGTAAAGAAATAGAAATGCTAAATGGACCAGAAGCTTTTCTTGATTTGAGATTTGAATTTCCTGCATTGACGTAGGACTAAGAAAAAAGCTGTGAGACAAAGGATTGAAGAGACACGATGAAAAAGACGCATCAACCCGTAGGCGTACGGGCACGATCCGACCTGGGGAGGGGCGGTGTCTTTTTTCCCGAAAAAATTACACAGTGCCCGAATGCTTGATTGTTGAAATCCGTTTTTTACTCCCTCAAAATGTACGAAAGAAGCATTCGTTTACAATCCTTAAAACTCATAAAACTGTACGTATTCGAAACGACCTGTTTCGAATCCACTAATTTCCATCCCTCAAACTGACATTGGACATTTCGTAACAATTACACAACGCATTACCCCATGTTAATATTGACAAGAATGAAAAAAAGGCAGAATTACATGCAGCTTTAGTTCAACAAGAAAAAGCGTTTCTAAGCTATGCTGCGCTGATCTACAGTATGTAGGTCTAAAAACCACGTTGAAGACGGTTAACTTTCAATTGTTTTGCTGGGTACTACTATTTCAATACTCTAAAAAATTCGATTTTCCGGAAGGTTGTCTCGTTAGTCTAGTGGATATCGGAAACTGCAAGAAAAGGAAAAGGAAAGGAAAGGAACTTTATTTAAGTGTCTGGTCGTTCTAGCGCTGGAGCGCTAATTGAGGACACTGTAAACTGAAATTAACAATGAAAGTAAATCAAGTCAAATGTTGGTTTTTGAGGAGAGGGGAAACCGGAGTACCCGGAGAAAACCTCTCGGTGCAAGTACAGAACCAACAAACTGGACCCACATATGACGCCGGGTCCGGGAGGCGAGCGCTCTCACCACTGCGCCATCCCTACACCATCGATCCGGGTTCAACTCTTTGCCTCGCCTATTGCGAATCTTCTCAGCTTGTTTAAAATCTTGTTTCGTTGAAGTAGATTTGAAGTCTAAAGTAGACTGTACGTCGTATAAGTTGAATAAAAAGGAAAATGTCAGTTTGAGGGATGGAAAGAAGTGATGAAACATAGAGTTTTCAGAACCTCACATAATCTATGTAGGTCTACTCGATCTAGTAACTAATAAAAACTTAGAACCTCACATACTCTGTATTAGTCTACTCCATCTAGTATTTAAACTAGAAAAAAAGCTTCTTAAAAAAAGTAGCTATTTCTTCCATGGCGTTGTCCAAAAGTGTCAATAGACCCTTCCACGATTTTTGGCGCCATCTTAGTTAGGGGGCAAACACGGCTAAATTAACAGTAAATGTATGGAATTTTGGCCGACTTTGAACCGCTGTAGTGCCACTAAAAAGAGACGGATTTCCACAGTGATAGTGTCTTTCAAAAGACATTTATACTGCGATTATTTTCATGAAATATAAAGAACAGATTCAAGCTACAACGACCATAAACGAATTTTTAAGATTCCATACAAACCCTTCTAAAACCATCACAGCAAATTGCCGCGAAATTAGAAGCAATATGAAAAGATTTATTATTTGAATTTACAGACATCATACCTTCCTTAATGGCCTTAATTTCTGTTGAATGAATGATATCAATAAAAGTATTTAAAATAGTGGCAAAAGATGGAAATCTGTCTCTTTTTAGCTGCGCTTCAGTGGTTCAAAGTCGGCCAAAATCCCATACATTTACTGTAAATTTTGCCCCCCAGTCAAGATGGCGGTCAAAAACCGTGGAAGGGTCTATTATTTTGTCAATACCGTTTGCTATGACTCTATTGCCATAGGCACGTTCAATGCAAATGATGGCGAGGCTATTCAATCTACTCTGCCCCATCGTGCTGCAAAGATATGTCTTAAGTCTCCGAAGTCCGCTGAACATGATGTTGCTGGAAATACGGCCAGAATAGACGCCACCTTCGAGAATTCTGGGATCATTTCAAACAGGTGGTTTGCGATCAACAGATCAACAGCCGAGCAATTCAGATGTTTTAAGATCAACCGCAAGGACTTATTTCAAAACAAGGACTTTAATATCTTTTAAGTTACACAAGTAATATTTTTATACTTTCACAAGTGCTATTTTTTATATTTTTGCCTTATTTATATATTTTTAAATTCCATCTTTTATTATCTTTTATTGCCCGAATTTTGAGCGTTTTGCCGGAAAATTTCCGAGACTGGGGGGGGGGGGGGGGGCGGCCGCCCCCCACCCCACCCCAAATATTTTTAATGTTTGATTTATTACACCTAAAATAGCCTTCATAATACTTCCTTTTACTAAAGGTAATGAAATGATTTAACTTATTCCTTAATTGTAAATTACAGGAATTGATTTTGAGTCCTAATGAGTTTCCTATATATCTTATTCTTAATGTTGATAGAAGTTCTAAGGCCTAAAGAAATCCACGGCTTGGCCTTGAATTTAACTTCCTTTCTTGAAAGCATTTTAATAGGTACATAGAAGTTGATTATTTGATTAGATTTGTTTAAAAAACAGGAAAAGATGTCAGTGATGTTATCCTTGCCAGTCAACTCGTTGAAAGTCAGATAACAAAGATTCTTCGTTAAATCTAGAGAAACCCCTTACAAACGACTGTTCGTTCAAAGGAAGAGGATGGATTGAGTCAATTGACAGAAAGTTAGGAAGATGATCAGTTATGAATATAAAATGTTACCACTATATGTAACAAACTCAAGAGAATTAAAAAATACATTATAAATAAGAGTAGCAGAGTGACTAGTAGTTATGCGAGTAGGCTGGAGTATATGTGGTTGAAACAAATAAGATAATAAATTTATAAATTCTCCAGTTAAAGCATGGGAATCACAATTCAGAAGGTTAATATTGAAGTCACCCAAAACTAAAGAAAACTGAGATTCTTTATGAACTTTATCAAACATTTTTGAGAAATGATCCAGGAAAGATTGTAAAGAAGTATTTGGGTGTCTACATTCAGTGTGTAATTACAGCTGTATAGTAGTGTAGCAGCTCTCGGAGCCTGCTATTGTCTGGTAATTCAGACAAGTATTAAATTCTGGTAAGTCTAAGTAATTCAAATTGTTTCAATTGTTTAGTCTTTTGTTTTTGGCTAGGGTAGCAAGCCAATCACATTATACCTTACGAGAGCTGCTACATCACCCTGTATTTATGGTATGTGGGGCACCAAATGTAAAAATATTATTTTCGCTGTATTTCTTTATAAGCATTGTGTGTTTTATAACATGTCACAGGAGGAGTTCTGCAATTCACACATTCAAAGACCTTTGCGATGTATAAATCCTGATGAATCACAAGACGCCCAACTTTGCGATTTATAAATTGCAAAGTTGGTCATCTTGCAAAGTATGAATAACAAGAACCATACATTTGTGATGTTTGAGTCGCATATTTGTTATCCGGTTTTGATGACTTGCCACCCAAATGACTTCTCTTAGCTTGTCCTAGTTTTAGGGACAATTGATAGGTTTGATAGAGTTGAGGAGCCATCAGAATACAATCGAAAGTTTTTTAGTACTTTGTTGAAAAACATAAAGGACGTGACATATATTATAGCTGCAACATGGTGGGTTGTAGATGGAACTCAGTGAAGTCATTCCCCAGAAACAAAATGAAACCACTCAATGTTTCAACCTTATGTTGTCTTTTTCAAGCTTGACAGTTGTGACTTCAGTAAGTCAATTGACCAAGTGAGTTTCATTTCGTTTCTGTGGAGTAAATATTGATCTGGAGACCACAGTTTGGGATGCCACCAGGGCTAGATGCATTTAAATGTTTCAACTCAGTTTTTAATATGATAACGTGAGAGAGTGAATTCATCCGGGACTGACTCAATGAAGGCCTTTTTAAAAAATAAAGTCTCTATAGAAGGCATGGTACCATAGGAGGACGATTTGTCAATCGACTGTGGACGCATACAGAGCTCTGTCACACTTTGTGCAATATCCCCTACTAGCAATGTGTTCCTGATACATGTATGTTCTGTAAGTCATGCTTGAGTGAATTCCTTGTGTACAATAAACTGTGAAGCCACCCTCTTGTAGTACATCTTCATGTTTTAAGTAAAATAGAGCGTGTAGAGCGCCTTGGCAGCACTACCTATTGCTCCGGATATTTGATTATTCCTGCTTTAAGAACCTAAATTTCACGAAGCTTACTGCTAAAAACATTGTAAGCATTGGAAGTCTCATAATGCTGCTTCAGTATTCGCGTTTATCTTTGATGAACGTGATATCAAACGTTTCATCTACTCGGCCATTACAACCTTCTTTGTGGACACACCTAGTCAAGCTTGGAATTGCAAGATATCGACCAACTCGCCGTGGTTCTCGTGCTGGAAAGGGAATTCAGAGGCATATTTCAACTGTTATAACCTGCTTTAGACCTAGATGTACCGCATCGAACGATAATTTTTTGGGCCGCAATTTGGATAAGAATTTGAATATTCTAAATTCGAGGTTGAATATCAGTGTTGTGGAGCGTACGCCATTGTCTCCAAAACACAAGGCGAATTCTTCTTTATTGTTATGTTCTGCCAACCTTCAATCTGTTAAGTCTCAAGGGAAATCTTCCGTGCTGCTTGATTACATCCTGAAAACTGATATTGATGTATTTGCGATGACTGAAACGTGGTTACGCGACAATGATACGGCTGCAAGTTTGGAGTTTTTTCCAAGTGAAACTTACAAACTTTTTCAACAAAATCGCTTATCTGGCCGTAATGGCGGTGGGACTGCATTGCTGATCAAAAAATCAATTGATGTTAGGAAGATTGAATCACGCAAAATAAACTCGTTTGAATATTCTGAGTTTAAAATCGGCACAGATTCGCTTAAGGCGAGAATTGTCATCATTTATCGTCCTCCATACTCCACTGCTCATCCAGTGACGCCTGCTACATTCCTCGAGGAATTCAGTTCTTACTTGGAATCTATCATTTTGACACCTGAATCTCTATTGCTGACTGGTGATTTTAATTTTCATGTCGATATTGATGATGACCCCAATGCCAAATTGTTCCAAAAACTCTTAGATTCTATGG
>NC_090877.1:30603915-30608915 GCF_036669935.1 Montipora foliosa | reverse complement strand
CACCTTTTGAACAACCGAGGCCAGGTCTAACTCCAACCTCTCTTTTCTGCCTCCTTTGTCGATGAGGAGATCTCCTAGTCTCCCAGTCTCCTCTCTCAGTTTTCTATAACTTTAATCCACGTTGCCTCTCTATATGTACCCGCATGCAACTTAATACTGACAAATGTTTGATAAACCTGGTAACAAATGCTCTGATCGGTTACCATCCCATTTAATGGAAGGGACAATGTTTTTGACTGCTTAACCCATTGACACCTCAAACGCCCTAGGATGACCCCAGTTGACAACTAGAATCGTCTGGCATTAGATAGAGTAAAATCTGTCAAGTCTCAATTCCAGGGGTCAATGGGTTAAAGGGGATCAGTGATACCCCTAGTTACTCTACAGAAAACAGAGCTACCTGGCTCATTTAGTTTCATTTTCTAGACACAGACTTTATGCTTGTAGTGTGTTTGGGAGCAACTTTACAGCAGCCTATGTTTTCGACAAAATGTATATATATTTTTTGAAACAAAGGGAGAAGGTCGCATTGCAGACTGTGCAGTATTTCTAGTCACTTGAGAACGTATTCCACACATCTCCTTAATTTAAATTTTGTCAGTTGACGGTTAAGTTTTTCAGTAAATTTTAATGTCTATTTTAAAGTCACACTGACTTCTTCATGTTGGTATGTACAGTTGTCAACAGTTTCTAATGTAATTTATTTTTTATGCCAACAAAAGAAATGTTTAGGTTTGTCGTTTGAGACAAGTCTCCGTTCCTTGTTGGAGTTTTAAAATCAACAATCTTATGCTTTTTTGCATTGTTAGTCAGAGAGTTGAAGAGAATAGTACCATTTCAAAACTTTTATGGTGCTGGCCACCCTACAGAAAGCCTTTGGCTGTGAGGAAAGGATGGCGTTTTTTGGGGGGTAAGATGGGAAATAAACGTTCTCAGGATTCTTAGTATAGGAAATCGCACGACCTTGAGTACAATTTGTGTTTAATAGGTACTCGGTACCTATTAATCACGAATTGTATGGTCGTGCGATTTATTATTTATAGTATACTCAACAAAATTACGATCAACCAGTCAGAACGTGGGAACGGTGAGCTTTGTATATATCTCCTCCAATCCGTTTCTTCGAAAGACTTCGGTTGAACCTCGGACACCTCCTGAATTCTTGGGGTCAACTTAGGAAATCTTCGGACGTCTTAGTGTAAACTTCGGAAATCTTCGGAAGTCTTCGGGTCAACTTCGTTAAGTCTTTGGATGCCTTATGGTCGCCTTCCGAAGTCTGCTAATTTTGGAAAACTTTGTGTCAACTTCGGAAAGAAAAGTAATTGGTACTCCTGGAGAGTACAATTTGGGATTTATTGTACTCCTCTCGTCCAATCAGAATCCAGTAATTTCCTTGAGTGTACTATAATAATTATATATAATATTGCTACATCAAATCTGTCAAATTTGATGGTTCAAAATAAGTACTGAGCTCCACTCATCTGGAAAAATGGAATATAAAGTGTATTAAGGATGACTAGTCTTAACCTCCTGAAGAACGTTTGGCTTCTGCAGTTTTTATTTTCCTTGATCCATAATTCCACTGACCTTTCGGTGTGCATCTCTCTGCTTTCCAAAAAGAAATTGACAAGTCACTTTAATGATTACGTGAATAAAACAGTTTTAAGCGGAGATGTTCATATGCTCTGCCCATAGACCGATTATGAACAACAGCTTTTCATTATTGTCGACAATTAGGTTCTTCTGGAAGTAAATTCATACAGTCTTTCTACTGTTCTGTTTGGAGTACATTACATGGTCACCTAGAGTATCCAAAAAAGCTAACATGTCTACACTGAGTTTCTAGAAGAGTATGTATTTAGCATTCGTAAAAAAAACTGCCCTGTATAGAAAAGGTGTCTCTACACTTTTAGCTTAAAGTTAATATTTTCTTATTACATGTATTAACAGTTGTACCACCACAGGGTCTTAAACTAACGTACATCATGTAAACACATTTGAGTCCATTTCTTGATTTGTCGCACAACAGGCGAGAAATAGTAAAGTACATGACCATGCCTTTTTCATATTTTGTCGAAACAGCTTTCGATTTGTGTCACATTGACATTGAAATAATATTATGTCCTGACAGATTTTTAAAGGGTCAGGCAATTAACTCATACCATGTCAAACCATGTTATGTTATGTAGTAATTTGTACTAGTACTAATGTGGTACAATTAAATTGTCACACTGGAAAGTTTTCACAGAGCTGTCATAAAGGACATTCACCTGTAGCAGCTGTTAACCCTGAGCTCACATTGTGAAGGAAATAAAAACTAGATCAGTTTTTGAGATATTGCAGGTGAAAATTTAATGACAGCCCTGTTTAATGATGTTTTTTTGGGTGTGTGCTTTGAATTAGTTCCAGATTGGCTAAATGTCTTTGTTGGGATAGAAGGGATATAAGGAAAATGGCAAGTGATAGATTTTAATTACAAAAATTGTTTTTGTGTAAGTTAACACTTTTCATTTATTTAATTTCACTCACTTAAAGATTTACATGACCCACTCGAGAGAATTTCTTTGTCATCTTAATTGTAGCTTACAAAATGTGTTCATTTCTAGTGACTTATCTTAAAATCAATAGTGTTTTAGGCGTTTAAGTTTCAGAAATTTGTATTTATTCTGCAACAATAATTATTTTAGTGAAATTTGGCTGCGTAACAAAAGTAGTCTGCTGCAGAAGGACTGGGCAGCTTATCAGCATTCTCATAGCCATTGAGTACCACACTTGAGTTAGCCATCTGGGGATCACCCCTATCCCCGTGGCTTTGTCTTGTTCCAGTTTTTGAAGAACCTTTGGAATCACACGGAAGGGGGGAAAATAATAACCATTTAGTTCATTCCACTGAGCTGAAAAAGCATCTACTTAGTATGCTCCAGGGTCAGATCTGAAGGAAACATATCTTGGGAATTGTTTATTGAGTCTCGACGCAAACATGTCAACATCTAAGCGGGTTTGCAGCTTATCAAGGGCTTTATTTAAGAGAGTGGGGTTCAGCATCCACTCAGTATTGGTGTTTATTTCCCTTGACTGTCTATCAGTTACTACATTACTTTTCCCTGCTATGTGTTCTGCAGAGATCCAGATGTTTCTAGCCATGCACTAGCACCAGATATCAAAAGCCACTTTGTTACATTGTAAAGAGTGATTAGTGCCCATGTTATTTATCGCTGCCACTGCTGTTGTATTATCAATTTTCAGTCTGACATGTTTATTATTTAGTTTTGTCACAAAAGCTTGGAGTGAAAAAAATGCAGCCATTAATTCTAGGTAGTTGATATGCTCTTCAGCTTCTTGGGGTGTCCAGTGGCCCCCACAAGTCAGATCTTTGAAAACACCTCCCCATCCAATTTTTGATGCATCAGTGCTAATTGTTAGTGATGGAGGGGTCATGATTTATAACGTTGAATGAGTTTTCAATGTTTTCGATCCACCATTGTAGTTCTGTTTTGGCATCTGTGGAGAGTGACATAAAGGCCTCATAGTTGCCATTATTGTCTTTGATAGCATGAGATTTCTCTTGTTCTAGTTTTCTTTAATACAATGGCCCATACATAACAGCAGGGAAACTTGAAACCAGTAGTCCTATGACACTTGCAACCTCTCGTATAATGTATTTTGATCTCTCCTTCAGTGCTGTGCATGCATTCTTAATTTTTTGTTTTTTCTCCAAGGTCATTCTCGACAGTCATTGTGATGGAATTTAGCACAACTCCCAGAAAATTAACTTCTTGGGATGGTATCAGACATGATTTTTCAGGGTGGGGACAAAATCCCAGGTCAACAAACAGTTTTAATGTTTCAAGCACAGTAGTTAGACATTCGGTATAAGTATCACCCTGAGTGTAATTGTCATCAATATAAGCTGCCAAGAGGTGGCCTTGTAACCTAAGATAAGAGTGTACTGGCTTTATGAGCTTTGTGAATTTCCTAGGGCAGAAACATAACCCATTAGGGAAGCAAGTGAACTTGTAGAAGTTTCCTTTCCAGTGAAACTTGAGATATTTTTGATGTTTCTCTGACACAGGCACAGAATAATAGGCATCTTTATGGTCGATGGTGGCCATGAAACAATTTGGACGTATTAGTCTAATTACTGAACCAAGAGTATCCATTTTGAAATGGTGATAAACAATGCTCTTGTTTAGTGCTTTAAGGTTTAAAATCATATAGTGTGATCCATCTTCTTTTCCCTCAGAAAAATTGGGGAAATAAAATCATCAGTTTCCCGGTCAGTTCTGACAATCACACCTTTGTTTAAGAGCTTTCGATCTCAGTTTAAATAATTTCAGACTCAGTATCTGAGAACTCTCGAATGGCCGTGTTGGACTGGCAGGTACCTAAACTCGATAGTTGTGCCGGTTATCATATCTAGAATTTCTCTATCAGATGTAAGAGTTCTCCATTTAGAAAGGAAACTGGTAAGGTTACCTGCTTTAAAGCATTGAACATTTTGCTCTAAGCCAGTAATAATAACTGGTAATAAGGTTTCAAATTTACTTACATCGTGAATAACTGTTTGTAATGTTGTAGTTAGGCTCACTTGGTGTCCTCCCTCTTCTGGTTTAAGGCCCATGGTTTCTTATTGAACGCGTTGTAGCTCTTGCGATGCCCTAAAAAGGCTTGCTATTACGGGGCCTTTGATGTCCAGTTCCTGAGTAGCCTCGATCATGCCCTCGATTTGACGCTCCTTGTTTTAGACAAAGGACAGGATTTTTGCGTTTCTTAAGGTGGTCGGGTACTCTTTAAGCTCAGAAAAGAGAGATATTGGAGGTGAATTGTTTTCGCGAAACATATCAAATATGACTTTTTTTTCGTCGATATGAAATTTTTTAGGAGCTCTTTAAAGACTTTTTCAAATCGAAGTTTGAAGAGAAGCCGGTTTTTTTACCTCTAGTGTTCGTCTTTACACTTGACTCAAGTTGTAACTGGTTTTACACAGAAAAGTGAAATTT
>NC_090877.1:30591415-30596415 GCF_036669935.1 Montipora foliosa | reverse complement strand
ATGTAACTGGGCTGTTCCACAACTGATCAGGACAATATTGCACATGCACTGAGCGGAAGACGCTGTGATGCAGATATCCTGGAATGGCTTCTGCAAAAATATTTGCGAGGGAACAGCAACAAAAATCCTGCAAAGATCGATCGCAGTTAACGCGGCAGAATTCCTCTTCAATCTCTTTTCTGATGTTTGGTAGATGCTCGGAGAAACAAGGTTAAACGTGGAAAATGTAAATTCCCGGTGCTAAGAAAATTCAACTTTTTGGTTGAAGTTCACTCACAGTTCATCAAGCAAGGAAGCCTAGTTGACGATTTGCAATCAACGTTGTATGACCGCGCTAGAGTCCTCAAAAACAACGGCCAGCCAAACTTATTTCCAAAATATGGAAACTCGAAGCAAAAGCCTTTTATCCATCAAGACCAAGCAGGCCCGTAACCAGGATTTTATGGGGGGGGAAGTGCTAACGAGGCCAAAGTTGACCAAACTAACGAAATGTATTTTTTTATGTAGCAATACATGAGAAATTGAAAGTCGGCAAAGTACACGTGAAAGCTAGAGCTCAGCAGTTGTCGATTAGAGTATTCATAAATGGCGGCCGCGCGGAACAGCCTGGTTTCGAATACATGAGAACGAGGCTTGGTAGGCCAGCTAAAACTTAGGGCGCTTTCCATTTGACAGAACTGACCGGCCAGACCAGGCATTTGGAAAGTTTAACTCTACAACGCCTGCAAATTAACACTCTTCGAGGATGACGTACACTCCTCCGGACGAATACGCGGGGTTATCATGCAGGTGCTCCTTCAAATTGTTGGATTTTCTCTGCAAAGTGACGGGTCTGGCCGGCGAGTTCTGACAAAAGGAAAGCGCCCTTAAAGCGCACTTAGATTTGTATTATATTAAAGTTTCGAGGCGATAAATGTTACGCAAAAATATCCTGAAATCTTTATTTCTTGAAGGATAGTAGCGGAAAAGATTCTATTAGTCTCTGTAGGCTTGGTAGGCCAGGGATGAAATGGCCTCTACAAGTCGAGATTCAGACGCGGTTATTCTTACCGAAGACGATGTTCCGGGAGCTGCTTTGGCTGGAAGAAACCCTTCTTCACTAAAGAATGAAGAACTCAAGTTTTGGTTGCGATGCCGTGGCGATTCACTAAAGGGACTTAAGACGAAGGCACAGCTTATAAAGCGGTAAGCAACATGCTGGCAGCTTTGTTGTACAGATTTGCTTTCAGAGATCAGGCACATATGATTTAGTTTCTGTAAAATTTAGAATTCCTTATCGACTACTTTGCAGTTACGACGAGTATATTAAAAGTGGAAGAGATAAGATGGTGATCGATACTGATCCCGATGAAATCTACACGAAAAGAAAGGCAAGGGTCTCGAACATTTCAAAAGACACCGCTCCTTCGTCAAGTGTGAAATATCCGAGCGATTGCCGGGAGAAGTCGCTTGAAAGGATGCCTTCTTTCACAAGAGCCAAAATGAATCAGCACATGGCAAATTCTGGAAAAAGAGTTGCAAATGCTGAGCATCATTCAATTCCGACCAATTTAAGGAAAGCTAAAACTTTTCTGGAGGACGAGTACTTGAAGGAGATTGAGGCAAACAGTGATCAAAGGTTATTTTATTTCAAGGCAAAGTGCTATCACAGTTTCAAGAAGAGTGAGGCCCCCCATGCTCTTCGTTTTGCTATGTGTATTGTGTCAGGCCAAGTCATTCAAGCCACCTGTTCATGTAAAGCTGGCAAATTTGGTTACTGTAACCATGTTCTGGCATTGATGTTTAAAGCATGCAAGTTTAGTTTATTTGACAGTAAATCAACCGGTGATTTATGCCAGGATAACGATGAGCAGCCGGATCTTGCATGCACTTCCCAGCTCCAAAAGTGGCACAAAAAGGGTCGTGGTGACAAAATATCTGCCCAACCGGTAATGGAAGTCACCATTTCCAAAACTAAACTTGATGAAACTGAGAGCAGAGAGGGAGTGAAACGTCTCTTTTATGATGCAAGAACTAATCCCTAACATGATGTTGAGGCCGAAATGAAATTTAAAAAGGCCCTAAAGCAATTAAACCCCCAAATGGGCTTAGCACTAATGGAAAGAGATGATTCTTCCATTAACAGTTGTGTGGAAACCAAATTTGGAGAAAGCCAGATTGAGTCATTTTGTAGTTATCAGTTGAGTCACACCGAGCCAAACTTCGTGGCTACTGTGGATATTTCATCAATGCCAAGAGAAGATGTCAGCGCAGACACTGAACTTACCTATCCCAGGTTTCCTCTGGACTTGCGCAGTGATTTTGTTTTGCCTAACAACTTAGATGTTGCTAAAAAAGCACTTGTTAGTTCCCTTGTTGTGGATGAGGCCATGATAAACAATATTGAGGAAGCCACAAGAGACCAGTCATCATCTGAGCAGTGGAAGAAGGAACGTAAATTTAGATTTACTGCTTCAAAATTTGACTTAATCTCAAAAAGGCAAAGGAATCATGAAAAATTGGCAGCTGACTTCATCAATCCGAAGCCGTTCACCTCAAGGTATGTCGAGCACGGTATTAAAAATGAACCCATTGCAATTGAACAATATGAGAAAATTATGTTTACCCGAAAGACCCCAGTAAAGGTTCTCAAGAGTGGTTTTGTTGTTTGTTTGGATATGCCATTTCTTGAAGCCTCACCAGATGGCAGAGTTGTTGATTTTGGCTGTCGAAATCATTTTGGACTTGCTGAAGTGAAGTGTCCAGAGACAAAGTTTCAAGTCACTCCACTGGAAGCATGTCAGGATCCAATCTTTTTTTGTGAGGCTGTTAATGGACAATGCAGACAATGCATAGGAATCATTCCTATTACACTCAAGTGCAAGGCCAGATGGGTGCTAGTGGAGCCTCATGGTGTGACTTCATTGTCTACACAAAGAAGGGAATTTCAATGGAGAGAATCCCTTTTGACACCGCCTACTGGGCAACTCTGAAACAAAAGCTTGAAACCTATTTCTTTACCTATTTTATCAAAACTGCGGCTAGTGAGTTTGCAAAATGCTAATCAGTCATTATGAAAACAAATGCTAGGCACTGCAAGTGCATTTTATTTATATACATGTACATAATTGTAGGTTTAGCTTACTGCTTGGTCAAAAATAATTATTATGAACCAGTGAAGCCTTTAAAGCTTCATCACCATCTATTTTCTCGTGGCAGTGTAATACTTAAACAAGCCCAAATCATGAGAATAAAGGGATTGATCACCAAAGACCAAATTAATTGGCTTGGTTTTTCAAAGAACCTCTCACAACTGACAACTACAACACATGTAGGGAACCTACAGTGGTGAGGAGAATTTCTGTGATTATATTGAAGCTTTAAAAGTTGAGGAGAGTTGAAGTTACATAATTTCATGTAAATATGATAAGAAGTATATTGTGTAATCCTTTTGAAAACAATGATAAGAACCTTATTTTCAACATAATATCTTGCATAAAGACCTTAGCCTGAACTAAGAAAGTCAAAGAATTGTTATTTAGATTGTGTACATAGAATTAAAACTGACAAGAATGATTCCAGTTAAAAGTTGCATACAATCATTTGTTAGGACAGGTTACAAAAAACAAAACAAAAATTGTTCAACTGAGCACCATATTTTTCTTCATAACATCTCTTTAGAAAAGGATACACACAAAGGAGACTGATTTACCCATCTTGCAAATTTATATGTGAATTTTGGGTACATTGTTGTGGTTAAATTTTGATCTGTTTATATGTAGAATATAATATTTTCCTTTACTGTTTTCAGTTGAATTATTTTACATGTATTCATCTCTATCCCCTGCCTGGTTGGCATTTTAACCAGAAAATTTACTTGTCACAATGAAATCAAGATCAATTTAACCCTTTCACTCCCAGAAGTGATTAGTATGTAACTTCTCCTTATAATATCAATTCACTATTCAGCAGCCAGGTGATGAGAATGAATAAACGTATCACTCAGATGGTGTTATTTTGATCAAACTCAAATTCTCTTAAGTAATATAAAAGGGAATGTCTAGCAGCTAGAAAGGAGAATTACTAATCAGATCTTGGGAGTGAAAGGATTACGCACTGATGATGGGGTCCTGCATGTTGCACAAAATGGCACACACACACCACATTTGATTCACTACCCCAAAGAGGCTCAATGGAATAACCCCATCAAATATCAGAAAATTCTTCACCTTATTGATAGCCCTCTCAACATGAATTCTTAAGCTAGCAATTTCCTGTGTTGCAATCACATCTTCAGCTGACATCTGATCAGACATTCCCAGGAATGGAGGAAAATTTAAGGAAACACCAAGGAGAAGAATGTATTCAATAGTAAAGCCCTTATCTGCCATTACAGAGTCCTCATTTGAAAAGGAAAGGTTCAAGAATCCACTTCGCTCTACTATTTCCCTGTCAGATATGCTCCCAGCGTAAAGTTGCCCAATAAATGTAAAAAACCCTTTTGGAGAAATTCCCACCAGTGCCTTTGGTATGGTGTTTATACGAGCTAAACAATTCACTATTTAGAAGAAGGCTACTAGGCATTTCACATCGTACCTCCGTACAGTCAATGATGACCCTTGTGCTTGGATACTTTGCCTTAAAATCCTGAGGCATTGTCTCGTCTACTAGTTTTCTGGAAGGCCAAATATTTATATGGCCAAGTTTCATATACATATAGTTAATCCAAGAAACTTACCGGTGGCTGAGAAACATTGAAAAGATGAGCTAAATGTAATTCAGCGAAACCTTGTCTTAGCCTACACAATGACAAAAAAAAACTCGTCTACTGGTTTTAGAGACCTTGGTCTCCCTTGTTTCACAGCCTTTGCACTGCCAGCAATATCTTTTCCGGACAACCAGTACTTGATGTTTTCTCCCCCGGCGCCACGATCTAAATAGTCGTACAGGGCCATCATGGTCTGATAGTTAGGAAATCCAGTGTAAAATGCTACGAGCGAGTCATTTAACTCGATGTTTTT
>NC_090877.1:30578915-30581415 GCF_036669935.1 Montipora foliosa | reverse complement strand
ATTAAGTAGATTCCAGGAAAGAGAAAGTACTCCAACCGAACTTTCCCGAATTATCTCTGCAGCGAAATAGCAAGGAATTCGACAAAATCAGTTTTCCATTTCAAAAGCGTGTGAGAATTAACAATTATGCCCAGACCAAGAGATGTAATGACACTATGGATGGCCCAAGCAATGGAAACGTAAGATCTTTCAGTATTTCAAAGCTTCAAACGAAATTTGTGTAATATCGCAGACTCTACCGGCGGGTGTAGACTTACTAAATTATTTCACACTTGGTAAAACAGAAATATGTATTATTTTACATACCTCACGCGCAAGCCGTACGCAGACATCTTCCGCCTGAGAAAAGCGGGGTTTTAAAAAGAAACTGGAAGCCAATCCACAACGACCGCTGGTTTTCCTTAATGTCACGCAATAGTCAGACTTTGCCCAAAGTTGAGTTTATCCGGCATTCTGCTCCTCGATTCCTTGTTCTATCAGTAGGTTAATACTGATCAAACCGCGGCCGCCAAAACAGCAGGAGAAAGTCGTTGGTGAGACAGTCCAAATGTTGAAAGATTTGCGGCAATGCTCCGTGTTTTTTCTTTAAATTTGACCACCGGTAGGCCATAGAGAAGGCCATTGCGGCCTACCCCACGTTTTGTCTACACCCGCTGAAAACTAAAGTTATTGAATTGCCGGTTTCGAGTTCGAATTTTCAACCTATCCCGAGAAAAAGAGAGTTTAGTTATTCTACGGATTGGGAGGTAAGTTTAATCTGGTTCTAGTCTATTTTCTTCTGTTGAAATTATGATAACATTCCAAGGGCACAGCTATTGCTTCTGCAAACAGTATTCCACAATAGCCTAGATTTGACTTATTTCACAAAAGAATAGAGTTGGCATTCATGAGAATAATCCATCGTTTTGAACAAACGAAGGCAAGATTTCCGCACAGGTCTCTACTTCATTATGCATACACTCCTTTGTTTCAAGAAAACAATAGCGATAACAATAGCCGTCCTTTGGGACTGTGGCGCTTTGTTCTTTCTTTTAAGAGGTTTTTTTTTCTAAGTCTATATGGACTTAAAAAAAGTCGGTCGAACTTCTGTCTGAAATACGGAAAATCGAACAGTTTTTCCTGCAATTTCGGCACTTTTCCTGCAATTTTACCCATTTTTCAGTTTTAGAATAAGCGCAAGAAGTAGAGTTTCATGCAATCGTTGTAATAGGGTTCAGATTCGCAAACATAACAAACAAACCAAATACAAGTACTGTCATAAGAAATTTAATGGCTACCTGCTCTTTTTATCGTCAAATTGTTCTTCCTGCCTGCTTAAAAATTCGCCGAGACACTGCAAAGTGTATATTTTCTTCCTTTCCTGTATTTAGGATCACGAACGGTGCATTTAGAGGGATTTTGCGATTTATCGCTCTTTGTAGAGATCGGCAATATGCTCAATGATACTTCCAAGTAAATGATCCATGGATGTTCCCCTACGAGGTATACCTCGTTTCACTCCCTATCATGTCTTTTCAATGCCCTGCTGTGGGCTCGTTTTTCTGGGTCGACGAAGTTTAGGCGATGGTTAACTGCGGTGAGATGATGTTAGCCCTTGTCTTGTAAGCAGTGGTAAACTTTCCGGCCACAGGTAGCTAGGGCTAATATTTTTTCAAGGAAAGTTTACGGTCACAAAGTTAATATGTGTTCTGGCGGATTGAAGGCTATCCATTGCAGTTTTTTTCTTGAGCATCGCGAAACAGATCCATCTCCCGATGCGGCACTTTGTCTTTGCCAACTGACTGCGCTTTCACACAGGTTTTGGACACGGAAGACGAAAGTAAATTGTTTTCTTTGCACCACTCTATGCACAACTCTGGAAAGGCTATAAAGCAGGGACAATTTCCAAATGATCAAATCTTCCATTGCTGTGACCCTTTTACTTCGGTAGCCATCTTGATTATTACGAAGACACAAGTTTGCTTCAAAAGAAGGGAAATATGAAACGATTTTAATTGCAATGAACTCGTGCATGAAAGTTTCCCATGAAAGATGCACCAATCAGACTTTAAGCGTGGTATACTCTTCCACGCAGTGAACTTATAAGTGTGCCGCACGCACGGGGCATGAAGGAAAAGCAGGTCACAGTTCACAGCAATACTGGAAAACCTAAGACTATCACAGGGACTAACCTTAAGCCTAAACAGTGCCTTTAGTCGTAATTAGGGTTACGGTTAGCATTATTAAAGGGATGGGTTGTTTCAAGAGTAGTAAAACAGGGATCTCTTAACGGTAACCTACAAGTGTAAGTTCGATTGTAGATGCTCGGCGCGGCACGTGTATATAATTACGTATCATTGTTATGTAAATAGTCAGCCAGAATTCAAAGTAAATATCATTTTCAAGGTGTGAATTAGCAACTTGGCACGTTAGCTCAGTGGTAAAGAACAGGGACAAGTAATCCAGAGGTTTACAGTGGGTCGGAGTTCAAGGCAAGCTGCGAGTGACATATCATGGGATA
>NC_090877.1:30558915-30561415 GCF_036669935.1 Montipora foliosa | reverse complement strand
TGTCGTTAATAGGCAACGTAGGTCGGTATTGTGTGACGAAAAGAGATTCGCTTATCTTCTTTGCATATTATAAAGTCTGTAGGAGGGCTTGTTTCCTTGTCTGAGAGCGTAGCCGTAATCAGGCTTTCTGGATATCCTCGTTCAATAACGCTTGCTCTAAAATGCGAGATTTAAGTTTTGAATTTCTTTTCAGAGGAGTTTGTACGGAGAAGTCTAAGTACTTCGCCCTTGATAAAGCCCTTTTTTTTTTTTACCCCTAAAGGATGGCAATTTGAGAAATGCGTGTACAGAAATGTTTCAGTATGCTTGAAATGCGTTTATATATCCAATATAGATTTGTTTGCGAATCGTTCGCCTTTGAAAACGTTTGTGCCATGAGTCACCATGGTCTGAAAGCAATTTGGGCATCTTCCTCTTTGGAGGTTGTTGGGACTCCTAGAGGTCCGTCTTCAGTTGGAAGGCTCATGGCCGTTTTTTTTTCAGTTCAGGCAAGACCGCGGTTTCGATCTTTCGGGATCTCGTCGGTTGCCGATAAAGGAGAGCGATAGAGACCAATATGCGCCTATGGGTGCTGAATTGAAATATTATTGATTTGAAATTGTTTTTGACAAGTGTCTAGCCAGACGACAGCGCTTACAGGCCAGGGAAAACCAATATTACTACAGTACGATCACCGTTCAGTGATGTGTGTATCCCAACGTATCACAAAACTTTTGCTTGGCACTGCGCCTATGAGTGCTGTTTTGAAATATTTTATTGATTCGAAATTGCACTAGGCTAGACAGGCCGCGATACACATATCACTCCCGGCGTTGTCAATCAATGGTTTCCGATCAATTGATTGCAATCAATACAATCAATAATAATCAATAACAATCCATTGATTGTTATTGATTGGTGCAACCAATCGATAAAAATCGATACTCACACTCGGAGTCTTAATTGCTATTGATTACCATTGATTTCTATAGAAAATCATTGATTAATAATTCATTATGCAACTTTCTGGCACGTGTTAGCGTGGGCGTGCTTCATTGGTCCCGGGCATATTTACACGTCCTGGGTAATTGGGTAATTCGATTCGAGAGGAGAACGTGGGAATGCGTTCAGAGTTAAGAATGATCGGGGGCAGCTCGGCCATCTTCAAATCGAGCTTGTTGGTCCTCTTTGGCCCTTACGCAAATAGATTACTGTGTAAGTTTAAAAACGCCACAATACAAAACAAGGGAAAACAACAATCGAAATGTGTCATGTCAATAACTGGAACAAAAAAGGGCCAAAGAACAAGAAAGACAAGAAGCAAAAAAGGGCGCACCAGAGAATTTATCAAAAGAGTTCCTTAAGGAAATTTTGACAGAGCATGGAATCACATTCAAAAAAAGTTCAACTAAAATAGAACTCATCAACAAAGTTATGGACTTAAGAATACAACTGCAACGACAGGAAAACGAAACAACTGCAATGGAAAATGACGGTCCGGCTGAAACAGCAGATGAAACAATTGCAGTAACACATCTTGATGAGCCAATTTGTGATTTCGCCTTTTCCCCAGTATTTAATCAGGTTTTTCATAAACCGTCTGAGACAAAGCAGAAATCTGCCTACAATGCCTACAAGAAACGAACACATTCGGCGAGGTCAAGGATAGCCTGCTTGCAGGCGGTAGTTGTTGTGTCGCCACGAAACACTATCAGACGCCATATTGGAAGAGCGTGGGATAGGTCTGGGCCCCGTGACAAAACGACGTGGTGGGCCCCACTCCCCTCGCTCGCTTTGTCGACCCTCAACCCGGCCCAGACCTAGCCGCGCGAATCCAAGATGGCGACCTCATTATAGCCTGCACGCAGGCGGTTGGATGGTCGAAAACCCGGAATTCGTAATGAGGTCGCCATCTTGGATTCGCGTCGTTTTGTCACGGGGCCCAGACCTATCCCACGCTCTTCCAATATGGCGTCTGATAGTGTTTCGTGGCGACACAACAACTACCGCCTGCAAGCAGGCTAACCTCATTACGAATTCTGGTTTTTCGACCATCCAACAGCCTGCGTGCAGGCTAAGTCAAGGATGATCCCCTGTGTATTGTATTTCTTTGACGAGCGATACGAAAAAAAAATCATTATCATGTTACACATTGTTTTTCTTCTTGCGCTGTTTTCGGTTTTCTTAGATGCATCTATGATTCATTGTATTATGGTGTTGTTGCATTCTCTAATATACCAAGCAAGTGTTCTGAGCGTTGTAGAGTGCCTTCTTTATGCTACTCTGGAAGCGCATTACATTTTCCTTTTAACAATTATTCTGCTATCTTCCCTTTCGTTTGCACGGGTGAATGTTCAAGATGTATGTTCTTGGCCTGCATGCGTATATTCAGGCAGCATGACAATGAGCGGAGACAAAAACAATTTCCTCAACTAATTAACAAGCTGGAAGAGAGTGACACTGAAGAGACTTAAAGACAATTTTGTTCTTGTTTCGAGACGATCAGAGTCTAGTAATTTAA
>NC_090877.1:30528915-30556415 GCF_036669935.1 Montipora foliosa | reverse complement strand
TTTTCACCCCTTAGTTGTGTTCTTTTAAGTTCTTGATCGTCGATATCACAGTGTCGTCGTATTGCTTTGAAATAAAATTTTGGGACTTTTCAATTTCATTAAAACTTTTATAGACGAGTTCACGCTCTTGATTGCATCATGGGTAATCAGGGCAACATGGCGGGAAATTGAAAGGTTTGTATAGCAATTCAAAACAAAATAAACTGTACATGACTCTACTTTATAGACTTTCGCCTTCATAAACCAAACAAATAAGCTCATGTTCACCATTTTGATGAACTAGACTTGGTATCCCTTCATTGGAATTCCTAAATATTGCTTTCTTTGTCTCCATACATTCTCTGTAAATTTGTGCCTTTGGAATTAAAGGAAATGTATGGCAGAAACTCTTGTTAATAAAATAATTTCTTCAATAGCCATTCTCTCCAAATTTATTCTGCCGCACCTTTGAGCGCATATCTTCTTCTTTGGAAAATAAAAAACCCAAAATTGCATATCATGAATACTTTTCATCGTATTGACCTTCCTATTTCTCTCCATCTTGCCCTGATTACCCATGATGCACTCAAGAGCGTGAACTCGTCTGTTGAGGTCGAGGAGACGAGTCTTAAGCGAGTCGATTTCCTTGCGGATTTCCTTTCGGATATTAGGAAGAAATTATTGTGTCTACAGCTCTTTTAAACTTTCCACAGTTAAACTCATTCTCGAAATTAAACTCTATATTGTTAGACTCTGTAAAAAACTCTGTATAAACTCACACCCGACCTTGACCTTATGACAGACAAAGAAGGTCACACACTTACAATGTAATTAGTGAACGCTATCAATAGCGTGATTACCGTAAAGCTTTGTCTTTCTTGACTCTTCTTGACTTCTCGTGGTGTTGATTCGATGGTGTTCCACTCAAGCGACTCGAACTTTCGCCCTTTGTTACGTAACGTCACACTGGCATGAGGAGTGGGTCAAGAAACGTCACATGAAAACAATACACTTACCCCCCTCCTTCCTGATCTCAGCATGTGATTGTCACGTGACTACATCGCAACTACCATTAAATCTTTGTGAAACCAATTAACCAATTATAAGGCCTCGTTTACACGAGCAATTTTTTGTAACATTTTTATTTGCTCGTGAAGACAACAAAATTTGGGTCAATTTTAATGTGACAATTGTATTTGCTGAAAAGCTTGTGTGTGGGCTTTTATGTGACAAATAAAACTAGTCAAATAAGAAAAATTGCTCGTGTAGACGACCCGTCACATAAAATTTGGCAAATTCCTGCCTCTCAGTGAGCGCCATTCGAGAACGACCAGGCAACCTCGCCTTGTTTCTGCTTTGTCTCTGCTGTCCAAAGGCATTGGTGACCCACTAAACTGCGAATCGTCAACAATTATCAATTTTAGTGTGCTATCTACACGATCAAATATATTTGCCACATAAAATTGTCACATAAAAAATTGGTCGTGTAAACGGATCTAAATGGGGCTTAAGGACGTTCGCGCTAATTGTTTGTGCGCAACGTAACTGCGCAGGTAACGCGACTGTAATATGTCACGCATTACTTCGAGCATTAGTGAAGTTGAGGTTTGAAAACCTTTGCAGAAACCGTGGACGATAAGTCTTGCACAGCGTTGGATAAGAGAAGATCGTGATCAGTCAAAATTGATTAAAAATATTTAGGAAAGTCAAGTAGACTACTGCACGAATTATGTTCGCGTTGTTTTTATCAGTTGTGCACTAGTCTATTTGACTTTCATAAATATTGTTCAAGCATTAGTTAAAATAACATGGCGACAAAAACGCCGGGGAAAAAATTCCAGGCCGGCAAAAGAATGGCACATTTATTTCCGAATCATCATGAAACGTTAAAGAGAAGTGAGCGGGAGGATGGAAAAGCTCTTTAAATGGTAGCTGCTGATCGAGTGGTGGCTGAAAGTTTGGAAAACTCGAGGACGAACCGTTGCATAAATTTAATGGGGCTGTTTCTTTTTTTAATGTTTTTATTACCCAACGAACTTAAGTGAAAATGAATGCATGTTTTTGAAGTTCTTTTCCTTTACTTTCGTGAAAATAGAGCAGTATTTTCGTCCTCGTCGGCTTGAATAGTGCGGACCTGCGTGGAAAAAACCAGAGATTAAATTTCACAAAAACCACACTCCAGAAGACGAGCATGATGGCAATGGAGAAATATTATACAAAACACTAACCAAATGAAGATGACGACTGCTTAAAACATCGTTGCTGTGCTCGAGAAAGCTTTGTTTTGAGGTAAAAACCTTTCATCCCTTCAACGATCGATCCTCTCTTGGGTTCCAGTCCTTCCCCGACAGGTCACGCAAAAACGTGACAAACGAAGTTTTCCAAGAGCTTCGTAAAATCACATTAGTTTTACTCCCTTGGATCATCGGTGACCCCTATTTTTTTAATCATGAATCACTTACTCTAATTACTATCTACAAAATCTGATAAAATGAAAAAAATCTCACCGTAAGAAGTTAGCTTTTTTTTAAATTTTCTTTCCTCGTGCCATCGAATTCCGGTAGTGGTTGCAACGGATAGAGGTTACGAAAACGCTCGTCCAGGATGAACTCTACTGTTTACGACATCCCTAGCGCCATGACATTATCTTAGAATCCCACCCCTAAAAACCTATGCACGGAAGCCTTCACTCTAACAGTTTATTTTTAGGATTTTCGATGGATGAGCAGATGAGGCTACCTTTCGTTATTATGACAGATTTATTGAAATTAAGGCATTTTTCCACTGCCATTTTCTCCGAAACAAAGTCGGTGACCCCCAATTTTTTTTTATATTTTTGGAGTAAGTACTTTATGACCTAACTCTAGGCGAGAAATGAAGAAAATCTCACCGTAGGAAGATTTTGGCGCGAACGTCCTTAAGCACATTTTATAACATTTTAATATCCAGTCCTCGTTTTCATGCTAGCAGAGAGTGTCGTAAATTGTGGCACCCAGGTTAAATTTGTTTGCAGTACAATGGCCAAAAAGAATTTGTGTGCCAAATTTTATGCTTTCTTCCAGTCGGCAACGATGTTTTTCCTAAACCACTTCACTATTATGTTGGTTCAGCAGCATTCCACTCCTTTCTCTGTGAGTGTCATCTCAGATTTTGTTTCACGGCTCTTTCGGTTTCCTCCTTACTCCTTTTCCCATTTTTGCTTTTCCTTCAACTTAACAAGAATTCAGCTTTACTGTTAATGTTTTAAAATGCAGATATTTTATTTTGTCCTTTTCTGGCATGGTGGTCTACACAGAGAAAGTACATCTTAACCAGAACTTTAAGAACAACCTTTACTTTTTCAAGAAACATATAATTCCAGGCATGTGCTTCTTTAATACCCTTTTTAATAGCACACTGAAGTTTTCATGTTTGGGGAGCTCTGCTCAAGATGGCATCAACCATAGCAAACAGTATTTCTAAATTAAACTCACTGGGAGAACAGCCATCAAGTCAAGAACAAGGCATGCACGATAGAAGTGTCATAGCCAATACTTTTTTTCCTGTATGGTCCTTAATCCTACATGTACTTCAGAATTATCACTCAAATAGCATGACAATTAGTAGGCTATGTTCCAGCCAAAAGCATTTCTGAGCAAATTTGCTAAATTAAACTGTCAGTAAAAAAACATGACATATATATTTATAACGTTTTGCTTCTGTTCCATTTCAAGGATTCCAATTCTTCATCTACAGATATTTACCCATTCTAATAGCCTGCAAAAGTCATATTTAAAGTAGTCTAATAACACAAACAAAAAAGAAGAATCAACCCATGCCACTTAAAAATATTTATTTGTGCTAATTTAGTTCAAATTTGCACTCGAAATCATGTCATTGCCTATACAAAATGTAAACATTCTAAGTGTTCAGTACTTACGTTTGACACTCCTCTACTGTGTAACTTTTGCTTCAACCTATTCCCGGCTTGAAAAAAGACCTATTAGAAGAGAAATCGACACCCAAACCCTAACCCTTGAGGTTGCAACATCAAGGCAACTTAAAAGGCGCGCTTTGTTTAATAAGTAACATGTGGGGAGTTTCCCATAATACGGATTATCACAAAGCATGTCAAAGTTTCCCCAAGTACATCAGCCTTCGTCTCCAAGGGACTGTTTGAGTAATCAGCCGTGATTGCGACCGCTGCAATAAAGGCAGTTATAGCTTTAAGTTGCAAGCGAATCGCATCAATTTCCCCTCGGCTTATTTGACCATTCGCCTCCCACCTTATCGATCCTAGATTGGTTTAGTCTCACTCGACCTCAACCTGACTCGAGAGTTTTTCTGCCGGTTCTTCGGTTTTCCGCCCGCTTTAATATCGATTCCCAGCTAATTACTACTGGCTGTGGTGGTGTGATCTGGGATCATATAGCGGCTACCTCAGGCGGTATATATTTAAACTTTGGCCCCACCTCGTTGAGCTGCGCCCTTCGTAATGATTTAGTCCCTTGTCTGATTTTGCTAGCAAAATCACTGAAGGCCGAGCCAAGCCGAACCAAGCCGAGCCAAGCCAACGTTTTGTTATATAAACACACTACCTTGTTTTCCCAGCTAGACTAAGTCACGAAGTTCAATCCCCACCCTGGTCAGAGTTTTTCTCTGTCCTTTGTGGGCCCATTTCCATTAGTAGGGCTAACGCTCACATACTTCGTATGGGGTACAAAACTAACACTTCACATTACACTCCAATCAGTTACGGCTGTTGAAATATAAGTGCTACACAGCCATCGTTTGTAAAAACGTAATCCTTCATTGCACTTGTACATGTTCATTACCGTGACTTTAACATCTTCAGTTCCCACGGGCTGCTCCCGTATGACCTTGTAGCTTAGTCGGTAGAGCAGCGGTGATCTAACACGAAGGCCGTGGCTTGGTTCGGCAGGTTAAGTTTAGAGCGGCAAACAAGGTTAAGTTCGGCAGTTCTGTTGCATTATGCGTCCATAGAGCGACGGCTGATGTATACGACGTTCTGGTCATGTGCCGAACGAAACGCATAAATTAAGACAATTTATAAGCTTCCTAAATTTAGAAATTATATCCCAAAAGTTATACCCACTTACCTAAGCCCTTACCTGATCGTTGCGTCACACTTGTACGAGTATGAATCAGTCAGCTTTTGCTCCGAAGTCGCTCTCAAGTCGAAGTTTATTGAGTTAGGTTCGGCACAATACCGGAAGGGCGTTTGGAACGGGCCGAAAAGGCTAGGAAGTAATGACTGTTTCAAATAATCCCTCCATTTTCTCGTCATTTTAGACATTTTAGAAACAAACAGTTTTAAAAAACAAACCCCGGCCCTGTTTACTCCAAACTGCACTTTAGCTCTGTTTAAGCAGTGCGGATGGACTCTTCCATTGACCTTTACTTTCTTTGCCCTGATTAATATTAGTGTCAGATGCCAGTCTTGTTGGGAAGTGAAAGGGCGAAGAAAATTGCATCGCTTTCATCAAGGCTTAGATGAGAACACTTTACAGTTTTGGTCGGGTTGATTCATGCAGAACTAGAATAAACAAATTTGCGGGGATGATTTGATAAAAATAAATAATTTGTGGCTTGGCATTAATGAATAAACACACCGGCCTCTAA
Organism: Montipora foliosa; assembly: GCF_036669935.1. Lineage (NCBI taxonomy): Eukaryota > Metazoa > Cnidaria > Anthozoa > Scleractinia > Acroporidae > Montipora > Montipora foliosa. The sequence goes on along the minus strand of NC_090877.1, from coordinate 30,550,814 downwards.
ATCGTGTATCGAGTTATATAAAAATCGTCTCGATAATAAACCAGGGGTTTGCCAGAAACCTTGACGGAACGTAAGCTTCCTTTCACCAACTGACAGAATTGTATTTTTTGGTGAGCTTATCGAGCTATGTCCATTGATGTTTATTCACTTTTATTAAGGCCCTGGCAAACGGTTTCAACATTTGCTTCAACATTTGTTCGATTTTGTTGAACAGCAATGTTCAAACCGTTTGAAACTATCCTTAAAGCTGAAGGGGTAGTTTCTAAAGAAACTGTGGTGCTGCGTCGGTGGGGAAGTAGTATACAAAAATTTGGTTTATCAACGGAGTTGATAATGTAAATTGACCACCGTACAGAGATTCTAAAAGCTGACGTTTCGAGCGTTAGCCCTTCGTCAGAGCGAATCGAGGGATTATGGGTTACGTGTAGTTTTAATAGTAGAGTAGGAGCTACGCTATTGGTGGTAACATGGCAACGTGAAAAATAGGAATATATTAGTTAAATGAAAAGCGTTCGTTAATACCGTGAGGATTAAGGGTGCCGATTTGAAAGATGAATTTTTGTTCCAGATTCTTGCGGCTTTCCGTCGTACCTAGATGTAGGGAAAGGCCGCAGATAGCCATGTGTTTTTTGGAGTGGTTAGGCAGATTAAAATGGCGAGCGACTGGCTTAGATGCATCCTTGTCATTCTTCTCAACATCGCGAAGGTGTTTCGAATCAGTAGGTTTGTAGTGCACACTAGTACATAGCACGTTGCCTCTAATAGAAACTTTGATATCTAGGAAAGCCAATGAAGTTTCCGAAATTTCCCAGGTATATTTAAGAGCCGGATGAAAAGAGTTGACGGAGGTTATAAATTGATCGAGTTCTTCTCTGCTGGATGAAATAGCGCCGATGCAGTCGTCGATGTAGCGGCCGTAGAGTTCAGGTTTGGGGCCGTTGTACTGATTAAAAAATTGGTGTTCAACATATCCTACAAAAAGATTGGCATAGCTAGGTCCCATTCTTGTGCCCATCGCTACACCATTAATTTGTTTGTAATAGTTGCCGGCGAATGAAAAACAGTTAAGCGTTAAAACTAGTTCGGCAAGGCGGAGGAGCGTTTCCGAGCTAGGTTCTTTGACAGTGCGTTGATCGAAAAAGTGTTTAAGTGCTTGAAGACCTTCGCTGTTAGGAATGACTGTGTATAGAGATGTAATGTCCATGGTGAAAATAAGTTTGTCTTGGCCGGAGAAATTGAAATCTCGGAAAATTTGTAGTGCGTGTGTACTGTCTTTAATGTATGATGGCAAAGATTTGACGATAGGCGTCGTAATCCTGTCTAAGTAGCTAGAAATGAGTTCGGTGGGGCAACTACAGGCAGAAACGATAGGTCGACCTGGGTTGTTGGGTTTGTGAATTTTAGGCAAGAAGTAAATGCACGAAGTTCTAGGGGTGTTGATGATGAGATTAGTGGCAGTGTCCGGTAATTCTTGATTAACTATAAGATCTTGAATGGTGTCTTTGACAAGTTTTTGATTGTTGGAAGTGAGATCTTTAGGGATTTTGGCATAAAACGAGGTATCCGAAAGTTGCCGCAAAGCTTCTTTTTGGTAAAGGTCGGACCGCCAAACAACTACCGCGCCGCCTTTGTCGGCCGATTTGACAACTATGTCGTTGCGTTTACTAAGATTTTTAAGCGCCGCCCACTCTTCCGAGGAAAGGTTGGAAAATTTAGTGTTGCGATTGAATTTAAGTTTGTGAATGTCGTGACGGCATTTTTTGGTGAAAAAATCTAAAGAGGCAAATTGTCCCTCTGGGGGAGTCCATTTGGATTTGCGAACTAGAAGTGTTTCAAAAATATCTTTATTAGAAGTGTCCAAATCATCCTCTTTGTCGTGAAAAAAGGCTTTTAACTGAACGCGGCGAAGGAATTTTTCAACATCTTGCTTAATAGAAAATTCGTTGGTGCGTTTGGTAATAGGGACAAAATTTAGGCCCTTACTGAGAACAGATTTCTCTGAGTCAGTAAGCGGAAGATTTTCTGGAATTGTAATAACGGTATTATGGCTATGCAATGTAGTGTCGTCGGTAATTTGCGGATCTATTAATTCTTGAAGTTTAAGAGTCTTGGTTTGGTGTAAATGGTCAAACAGTCCAGAATTAAGTTGTCGGATTTTAGCGCGAATCGATTGTACTAAAATTGCTGGACAGATTTTGGAAAGTTCGGAGCGGCAATGAAGAATTTGTTTGTCAAGTGCGATTCGTTTTCGGCACATAGCTCTAATTGTGATCCTCATAATATTACGTGAAAAAGAATTTTGCGCACATCGAATTTGGTGAAGATACTGATTGGAGTGGGAGAATGTAGACGCATGAAAGTTCGAGCGAAAACCTTTAGGAATGACTTTAGAATTGAGGCAACGGCCGATGAAGTTGATGTGACTACAAAACCTAGTTTTGGCGAAAATGAGAGTGGCTAAACGGAAAGCTAAGTTACTGCTAAGTGTGGGAAAAGGAAAAAGATAACTTACGATTTCCTGGCGTAGCTCCTTGGTGAGTTTCTTCAAGCTTGGCATCGTCGTCCTGGGTCTCCTGTTAGAAATCTGTGGATTAAAAAATACTAGAACACAAGGTTAGTGGTCGCAGCGGTTGAATACAAATGAATGAAGGGGTAGTTTCTAAAGAAACTGTGGTGCTGCGTCGGTGGGGAAGTAGTATACAAAAATTTGGTTTATCAACAGAGTTGATAATGCAAATTGACCACCGTACAGAGATTCTAAAAGCTGACATTTCGAGCGTTAGCCCTTCGTCAGAGCGAATCGAGGGATTATGGGTTACGTGTAGTTTTAGCTTGTTGAAACATGTTGAAACGAAGTTGAATCGACGTTGAATGAGTTTAAAAGCGTTTAAACGTTTCTTTAACAACCATTCAACATTTCTTTTGTTTTCGCGAATGTTGAATGAAGTTGAAGCCGTTTGCCCCCCTCTTTCAACAGTGTTGGGTATGCGCGTGCGCACTAATTGGATCCACGCCCATAATACAACTGCGGATGCAACCTCGGACTAAATCCAAAGCCTCTCGTCAAATGTTGATGTTGTGTTGTGTGGTCCGCGCTTTTTTTGTCAATGTGTCTGCCTGACTTAAATCTTAAATAACAAGTAGCATGGCGAACTAAAACAATGCTCTCCTCATGCTTACGCAATGGCATTGTAAACAATCATTCCTTCAAAAATTATTCTTGACCCTGCGTGTTTTCTCTAGAAAAAGTAACTTTTTCCTTATATTCTACTCTATAAAACCTGTTTCGATATGATTTGCTAATGTCATGATAACCGTAAGGCCTCTCACGTCGTTATCAATGATGGTCTTGTTTTATATTTCGAAAATTGTTCTTGCTTTGCCAAGATCGCGTATCAAAAACTTAAAACTTTCTCTTTTGGTCTTTCACTCGAGGAGCATGCTTTCGTCACAGCTGCAACCATACAGGTCTATATACATTGCTATATAAATCACACCAACAAAAAGTACAAAATCAGTACGTGACAACATGGTTGCGTGATGATGTGCGTTCTAGAGCTTGCACGGTTATCTTAGGTTATATTTTGTTTCTTTTCCTGGAACAAGGGTGATAAGCTCTGCTTGAAAACTTCGAGTGGTACATTTCGCTAGAAATTAACCTAAATTGGAGTCGATAAATTGAGGAAAACGGTGCGCGCTACCTGCCGCCCGTTCAGGCAATTTTTTTTTAAGCGCGCGGTTAATAGTTGGTGGACTATAATTAATGCATGCAGGTTCTGTCTCCTTCCCTTCGCATTCTCATATCCTCTGGATCTTGTTTCTGCCTGGCAGTCTCTTTTCAAGAATTAATCCGAAAAACACTAAACCGCTTGTAATGAAGGTAACGAGTACAAGAGGAGAAGAGAGACGGAGAGACGGTTCTTCATTTATATAGAATATGAAAAGACCAGAAAATGTCTGGCCATTGGCTGATATCATTACAAGTACGGGTTTTCCTAGGCAAACAGCATTTAAAGACTTCGATTACAATGGGGTTTATGTCAATCAATGCCCGTTCTTTTGTGCTGATAAGAATTATACCGATAAATCGTAATGTGCATTGAGTAACATACTAATGATCGAATGAAAATATTGACCCACGCAACCTAAATTTTTCATCAAAAACAGTTAGCTTGTTTTCACTTTGAATACTGAGCGTCTGGAAATATTAGCAATTCATTTAATTCGAAACTGTAAAATGATAGGAAGGATAGGCATGAAAAGTGATTTTGTTTTGGATATGTATACTCTTATTTCAGTCCCCATATAGCTGATGTTATGCAAACCGAGTAGGTGTTGCAGTGGCACGAAAAATGCTGGCGGTGGTTTTGTTTTGCCAGAAAATGTACTGTCACAGTTTTTTAAATGCATGCAATGCACTAAACTGTCAATCTCTCCCCTTCCGCGGCACTTTGAAACTTAGATCTGCCGAAGGAAAAAAGCAAAAAAAAAAAATAATAAAATCGGGGAATATAAATGATTGCTGATCCGGGCTACATTATTAAGGTAAAGGTTACTTTCATTTTTATGAAAATGCACGACTCGTTTTTATTCCAATCATCTTGCACCTGCCGATGCTCTTTTGGAGGTTTACCATGCATTTGCAAATAATCGGTACCGTACAACCTTTTCCCGTTTAGGTGCTTCACATTACACTCTAATAGTTGGGTCTGTTGAAATATAAGTGCTACACGGCCAACGTTTCCAAAAATGTAATCCTTCCTTGTTTTTTTCAATATAATTTGTTACCCTTCCTTGTAAATTTTGGCCATAATTTGTTGTTCGCTTCAGTAGACAGCCAAGGCATTGCTGGGAAAAGATCAAAGAAGTTTATATCTGTAAGATTTTCCCCAAGCGCATTTGCTATATTTTGCGGCGGACAAAAGCTAACCTTTCATTGCCTTCTTTTTATGCTAGTTCTTCACACCCTTTAGACTTGTTCCCAGCCTGTCTTTACAGAGTCCTCCCTCTATGATTTTAGGCCCTGCTTCAGGAAGGGCCTGAAGAAGCAAAATTAAGCTACAGTCATTCTATGTCGAGGGGAAAAAAGGCTGAAATACCCAACTTATTCGTCTTTTTACATGCTTGCAACTGACTGGACGTTTCAAAGGCTCACAAGACTTGTCGTTTGGAACGTGGAATACAGCCAAGGTTCAGGACGGGGTTTACTGCACTGACTGATCAAGGTTGGACGCAAGACCACCTAAAAGAAACTGATCATATATGGCAGAATTTTGCCATAGACATGACAAATAAGATATTGCTTTCAACCAAATACTATTTAATTTAAGTTTCGAGGAGTAAATATAATTCGAAGAAATTTAGTAAAATTGTTTGCGTGAAATGATAAGGAGTTTAATTATCATAAAATAATATGATTAATTAATTATGATTTAACAGTAACAACGGTTACAGGTATCAGGGGTTTTTATGAGATGCCACCAGTAGCATTGGGAGGTATTGTAAACAAGATTATAACCAATTTTTCGTATGGAAAGCTATATCTTAGCTCATTAATTCGAGGTGTTAGTTGTAAGTACAATTCGCTTTCAAATTAAAATGGATAGTTTTATTGAAATGCCACCGGAAGAAGATCCGGAAAATATGCCTACAGCTACCGAAGAATTACTACAGTTAGTGGAAGATTTTGCAGACTATATCGAAAAATTCATGTTTGAAATTGTTACCTTTCTAGCCGTTGTTGACTCGGCAATGGGACTGATTAAAGACGTATTGGGACTTTTTGGTTTCGAGGGTTGGAAAATGGCGTTTTTTCCAACATTTTCATTCATTGTGACCACCGGAGTATTTCTTTTTGGAGCGAAAAAGAGAAAAGGAAAAAGGGATGCAGATGTTCCAGAAGGTTTAGAGGAAGCCTTTGACGCCATTGAGAATGTCATGGAAGTTGTTGAAGATGTAGCAGAGGAGCTTGATGACATAGATAAAACTAAAGACGGCAACGCAGACGGCGAGCTAGTTGATGTTCTTGGAGATGTAACAGGTCTTCCGACCGGATCGGTAAGTCGAGAAATGCAAGGAAGGGAAAGAGGAAATGAAGGAGATGTAATCATTTCCGATACCCCTGCTGATGACACTCAAAGTATGGCAAGAAAAGTTATTGCGGTTACCATGATGGCAGCTAGTATCATAGCTAAGGTAAAGAAGAAAAGAAAAGAAGGACAGGACCCTGAAGGTACTGCAGCGATGGAGGTCGTGGACCAAGATGAAGGAAATTATTGCACAAATGATAAAAACCAGAAGGCGGGAACAGGACTGGAAACTCTACAGGAAACTGCACAACAAAGCGACGGGGTGTCCAAGAAGGGAGCCGCCAAAGTGACAGGTGCTGCAAGCTCAAAGTCACATAACCGCAAGCCCTCCGAACCAGCCACGGATAGTTACAACAATTCGGTGATTCTTGATTTAAATCTTGCCACGCAAGAAAAGGGAATTGCAGACATTGACTTGCAAAACGTAGCAAGAAGCGGCGTTATTTCTGCAGAACCTCGTCTAAGACAAAACACTACATATTTGGTAAAAGAAGTGAAGCACGGTGCATCTGAAATAAAACGTGAAATTGGAGGAACATCGTTGACGGGGACAAGCAATCACAAAGAGGGTAGCCTTTCGGACTTGACGCATCCCAAAAAGGACGATGTCATTTGGGATGTCCCGATACCAACGACAACAAATACTATGCACAACAAAGCGACTGCACAACAAAGCGACTGGGTGTCCAAGAAGGGAGCCGCCAAAGTGACAGGTGCTGCAAGCTCAAAGTCACATAACCGCAAGCCCCCCGAACCAGCCACGGATAGTTACAACAATGCGGTGATTATTGATTTAAATCTTGCCACGCAAGAAAAGGGAATTGCAGACATTCACTTGCAAAACGTAGCAAGAAGCGGCGTTATTTCTGCAGAACGTCGTCTAAGACAAAACACTACATATTTGGTAAAAGAAGTGAAGCACGGTGCATCTGAAATAAAACGTGAAATTGGAGGAACATCGTTGACGGGGACAAGCAATCACATAGAGGATAGCCTTTCGGACTTGACGCATCCCAAAAAGGACGATGTCATTTGGGATGTCCCGATACCAACGACAACAAATACTCTTGAGATGGCATCAGGAATGGTAAAGAACACTACCGATTTGGCTGGATCGACTGCGCAAAATGTTGATCAGCAAGCACGTAGGGGGCTCGAAGAAACTCGTAAGAAGTCCGGCAGCATACTGCACATCGCTATTAGACTAGTTCGATTAATTGTACGCGTTGTGAACAAAAAGAAAGGTGGCTCATCTACAGGGAGCCCCAAAGGTGAAGAAAGTATCGAAAAAGGTGCCTCCACTGACATTAAAGGATCAACACTTTCTTTGGAGAGCGATTCCATATATTTTGATTGCGTTTCTGTTACTCCAAAACAATCACAACTTTCGGAACCTGTTCACGCATCAAACAAGTCATTCTCGTCCACGGGAACGCAGACGGATCTAGGCACGCAGTCTCACTATTTCAGCGAGCCTCAGTTTTTGCACCAGGATGCTAAAATATCTATCAATGATCCAAGAAGGTTACAGTGGGCTAATCTGCGACAATCCCTTTTGAGCATGCCGGACACTTCAGTAGTCGAAATTAGAGACACCGCAGACGAGGAAATGAGATTCCGAGGCAGCAGAAGTCAACCTGTGCTCAGACCAGCTTGGCTTGGTTCGAGGAATGAAGTTGATGAAAGACTTTCGCAACAATTAAGCCATGACAATGAATCTCATCTTGACGATGCAGCTTCTTACTCGCGTTCCCCTGAAACAAGGCCTAACCATGATGAGAACCCACAATTTCAGTTTACTCGCCGTTTAAAAGCACCTGTAATGTTACATTCATCTAGAGATTCAAGAGAACAGAACCAGATATCCGGTAGCATTACACGTTTTAAAGAAAGAGAAACAAATCAGATGCCAAATACGGAAAATTTACTGGGTAATACCGAGGGTGACTTTAAATCTGGCAGCTCTCTGAACGGTAGTGTTTTAACGGCTCAAGGTCGCACAAAAAGCTTCGTGAAAGTAAGCAATGGTTACAGGAATGGAGCTACGGAACAAAATAAATTTCAAAGAATTCCAGTTGATTGGATCAATGATAGTGAGGGAGCTAAACTTGATGCACGCACTCTTGCTACCACTGGAAAGTCGGAAAATGAAAATGGTGATTATAGTGCCCAATACAACAGAGCTTACAGCGAGGAGACTGTTTATCTTTATGAGCAAAATTTAAAAAAAAAGGGAAGAGCCAATCGCGTTGTGAGAGAACCTGAAAACAATCGTGAAAATGAAGGCTTCGATGAGTATGAAGATAGAGGGTCGAACGCTAGAGTAAAAAGTACAAAACACTACGATCTCAGAGGCTCGAGGCGTTCGATGGACTCTAAGCCCCGTGCCCTGGTACGTTCAGTGTCATATGAGGAAACAGACGAAATTGAAGAATCTGAAGAAGTAGATCGTTCTCAAGATACAGACTGGAAGTCTGAAAGGTCAACTGGAAACACTAAATATGCAAGCAAAACAAAACGAGAAAAATATTCAATAGGTAAATTTCCCCCCAAATCTTCAAATCGAAGTCAATCTACGGTTGGATTACATAAGGACGAAAAGCCATGCCACCCTCAACGTAGCACAGCACCGTCTCCAATGCTGCCATCTGATTCGTCAGAAAGCTTGGAATCATCACGCAGTCTGGCGAAGCGATCCAATATATCCTTGTCAAGCGTGAGATTCGCTGATGAGGATGCATCATTCTCCAGTACCATTCATAAGCAAGAAAGTAAGAGGGGCAAGTATATGCCACAGTCGAAGAGGCAAAGTGGATCACACAACTTTCGCAGAAGGAACGGTCGATGGAATAGTGCCATTTGTCTTACAGGCCATCAAAATGGCAATATGTCGCTTTCACCTCATGGTTGCATCAACGATGATTATATTTCCGACGAAATCAATTTGCCAAGTGGCAGACAGGCCCATCGGAAAACATTAAATAGAGGTCCTACATTTGCTAGAAATAGTCGGGGATCATTCACTGTTACCCGGGTAAGGTCTGCAAGCTATCTTGGCGACGACGAATCCGACGAAAGGACAAGATGAATTTCCAAACATCTCTACTCATGAGACGTAGTCGGTATACACTGACTTTGTTATGCCAATGCAACATGCAGGGTTAGAAATTTGTTGCCGCAAAAACTTAATATTAATTTTTTTTAACATGGCACTATTTGTGACGAATCGATATCGAAAAGACTCCAGGGGCCAAACATCGTTGTCACACAAGAACTGTAAAGGAACTGCAAATGGCGGCCATAAAACAATGACGTTTTCATGCACTAGGTAAGACCTGCATTCCTGAAAATTATATCACCAAACGCAAAACACAAATACCGATGCACTTACTAATGCAAGAGATACATTAATGATATTATTCAGGTTGATATTACTGTACAGACTGCAATTTGCAAATTTTTGAACGGGTTTTGCTATGTGGTCAATTTCTAAGCAAAAAGAAAGGTGGCTCAAGCAGGTTTCAACAATTTCAAGAGACTGACTGACTTTTTTGAGGATTGACTTCACAACATCATTTAACTCAAAGGTAATGAATATTGTGGTACCAAGAGTCCATAAGCCAAGAGTATGAATCTGGTATCAGGTATGTCCCCATCAGCGTCGGAAAAGTGTCTATTTTTAAACCAGGTTTCGCGGGAAAACAAACAATAGACCAAACCGGCTAACTCAATGTTTTAGTCAATTCATGTCGCCCAGGTTTAACATTCTCTGTGTATTGTATTTGCAATATGATGTTGCATTCACATTTAAATGACATGGAAATACCTGGAACAAACCGTTTTATTCCCAAAGGATTTGAACTGGTTACAACATTTTATTTCCCGCAAAACTTGGTTTTAAAAGCAAATACTCTTCTGACACTGATGGGGACTAAGTCAATTTGGGTAAATCTTATTCTTGGGTGATGGAAAGCCAATTACGTAATAAGTCACCATAGGAACAGGAAAGCCATCTAAACAACCCTTAATCGCAACAGGGAATTCGGCTAGCCATTTTTTTTTCGCTGGAAAGTGATAAAAAAGATTCAGAGCACCTTAACGTTTCTAATTGTGAAGGTAGCCTTTAATACACTTTCAAGATTATTAAACAAAGAATGGAAGGACTTACCAATAAAGTGATTTAATCATTTTTCACCAATAAAGAATGGGGATTACTATTTTCGTCTTTGAGATGTAAGCAGTTAAAGGGCAAAATACTGGGTGTTTTTTAGATGGCTTTTCTGTTGTTGTGGTAACTTAATACGTCATAATATTGAGGGCATTTTGATCAGCAATAATTGTTGTTTTACGGGGTGCACATCTTAGCTGTTCGATGATTCAGTGTTGTGCAGTCAATCCTTCTAAATAGTTTCACTTGAAAGTGATGAACCTGATTTGAGCCACCTTGAAAAGAAACACTATTACAAATGAAAACACAACATTATATAAGGTTCAAGAAAAGGTTTCCCCTCATATCCACACCAAGGAAAGCTAAACTCTAAAAACTGTTACTATCGAGACTTCTGGTTGGCAAAAATTTTAGCTGCCCAAATATACAATCTCCATGTTTTGTCCAATAAAAGGTTTTCGCAAATCTGCAAGTCTGCAAGCATTTAAAAATGCTTGCAAGACAGTAGGGTCCCGTTCATCGCCTTTTTTGGGGGGAGCATTGTCACTGTTGTTTGGATGCAAACTAAATGCAGTGCTCAACGAGGAAAAGCGGCCACCCTACACTACAAGCCACCTGCGGATAGAATGAAAGCTGATGCGGCAATTTATTAAGTTTTTTGGCTTAAAGTGAGGCATTCCTTTTGTACAGATCATCGTTTTCATGTAACAGATGTGTTTCGTTGTAGTGATGTACTATCATTCTTTTAATTTTGCTGGTTGGAAACTGAATTTATTTAAATTTATGTTCTGTTATTTGTGAATTGATCTGTTGCAGACACAATGAGTATGATAGGCGATTTTACCTTATTTCAATCTGTCTAAAGAAGTGTATTTTCTTTGTATTTTTAGTTGGATTTGTTAAGAAAAGCCATTGTGTTGCACCTTTTTACGGGTTTGTTTAACAGCTGATTCCTCTTAAATATCAATTGTAATGTAATTATTTACACATGTGTTTGGTTAACCAATCTCTCTTCATGAACTGTAATTACCAACGCTTTGTTTCAGTAAGTGCTTTCTTTTCTTTCGAAGAGTTTATGGTATTATGTGTCTTTTATAAGCTGCTATTTATGAAGAATCATTGTAATACTATTTAAAACTCATTAGTGGAGTTGGCTTTTCTGGAAGATCTATTTACCCTATTTATAGGTTCTATATATATTTGTTTTTGGCTAATGTTTGGAAAATCTTATTTTTCCTCCTTGATTGAAACACGTAAAAGTTTAAAATAATGAAAATGGCGAGTTTCTACTTTATCTTGAGTAATAGTTGCTATTTCTTTAATAATTAAAGAAATCTTTTTGTCGTTAATAGGTGATACTTTATAAAAGTAACCACAATTACATTTTCCTTTGATTGCCATTGTCAAGAGTATCCGTCGCCTAAATTCTTTTTGATGAACTAGAATCCACTTCAAAATTGTTATGGTTAAAAATATGATAGTCTTGATTAAGGAACAGGTAAAAGAAAATAACAGGGAGGCAAAATTTTATCGTTTTTGAAAAGTACTTCTAATCAACTCACAAGAGACCGTTACTTTAAAGTGTTTTTAAATCTTAACATTCTTGGGTTGGGTTTTAGGATGTTAAAAGTATTTATCAGGTATAAAGCTTAAAAGCAATACTTCTGCATTATATTAGAAAAACAAAAAAATTGCTTTCGGGAGATTTTCGAATTCTTGGTAAAAAAGAGACAAAGAAGACTTGGAGGTCTTCACTGAAGAACGCAAATTAGAGGGTAAAATTTCTTACTTAATTTCCTCACCAACGGGTGCAAAAATGTAACAAGAGAAGTTTTTGTATTCAGAAAGAAGGAAAAAAAAAAAAAATGGAACCAATACGGTTTTTCTTCATTTTCCTTCATCTGCCAGCTGCTTAAAGAATGAAAACCCTCAACATATTCATGCTAAAATCAGAACATAATTACACAATAAGCATTGAAGATTTTATTTGTGTAATAGGAATTACTCGTTACTATATAATTTTATATTCAGTTCCTTCCAGGAATATAGGATTCAAATTTAAAAAGTCCAGCGTCACAGTTGCAACTCTTCCTCTCTGATGAAAAAAATGAAAATTCTCTACAATAGCAAGACTTTGTTAGGCAGGAATAATTTGTTTTGTTTCATGAGAAGCTTGACATAGCTTCGAGCTTTAACCCTTTCACCTCCATAAATGCCAATTTTACTCTGGCTAACGCCAGACAATTTTACTAATGGGGAAGCACCCGGCTGTGAAAGGGTTAAAATCATGCTTAAGACTTGCAATAATTTGAAAATGACACTTTGACTTGTCACAAGATTACATAAGATGTGAAGGCCTGAATGTACTGCATCGTAGTGTGATTGATGTTAGTAGTTAGTATAAAAATTGATGCCTGGAAAAAAAAAAAGAAATATCGAGAAATCTTATTAAAGTAATATATAGCTTTTTGTTTCAAAGTCCTGCTCTTACGTTTGCTGGTTTCAAGATAGGTTGTATAGCACTTCTATTTTTGAAAGTAGAAAAACACATGGCAGTGGATATTTTAATGACTTCCCAACATGCTTCCGGGTTCCTTTTGTCCAGAAAAATGTTTACTTTTAGTCAGCAGTGAGGCTAGTTCATTAACAATCATAATCAGTAGGTGTTAATGTTGCAACTAGGATTTACAAATGCATGGTGACAATATAACAAAGAAGTATAGGGTTTCCATTAAAAACCATATGGGGCGCGTGAGTGGAATTAGTGGGCACGAGAAAAAAAATTTTAGTTGGCATGTCCCTGAAAACATTGCAGGTGTCAAAATTTGTCCATGCAAAAGAATATGTTAGTTCTTAAAAAATCCCAGAATTGCTTTTACACATCATCCGTGTTTTTTTATATTCTCATATTAGCCCTGAAATGTCCGGTTTCAAAACTATTCTAAAGGGAACTCATAATTGATCTGCTTTCAAAACCTGCTGTTTCTCATTCATTTGAGTGAACCTTGTAGCACTGGGGTGTCCCGGAAACTAAGTCAAACTGAGGGAAATACACATCCCACGTTATCCCATCACGAGACTGCAAATATTTGTTAAGTCAAAAAGACTCGAAGACGGTTTAGTTGGTTACCCCCTGATAAAGTAATTTCATGAGGTCTTTTTCAGGTAGGTGTTACCTATGAAGAAAGGAAGTTTGAGACCAAGCAAAAAAGGTCAAAACCCAGAAATAGTAATTGAAGACCACGTCTCCTCGTGTTCTATTTCTTACATTAGGTATCGCCTAATACTTGAGCCTTAGGCTATATTTAGTGATGAGGGAGAGAAGGATTGCAGTAGTATTGTTTTTTTGTTGTTACTTATCTGAAGAGTTAATCAGTGAGAGGATTACTGTGCCACTGGTAAAAAGAAAAAGAAAATATTTCCGGGCACATTAATGAATCCATTCATTCAGTCTAGACCATTGCAGTCTGATCCCTGGAAAAGACTACCTCCAGTAAACGACCACCCTAACGTGACAGGCAGTTAAGGCTTTTTCATGGTCACCTCAGCCAACATCCCTTAACAGATTTGTGTTGGATCTCCGATATTTTTATTCCTTTTAATCAGTTCTCCTCTCTTCTTATTTAAAGGTTTTTGTTGGTTTATGGCAATGATGTTCCATGAAAATAGAAAAGGTCATGCCTTTTACTAAGTAAAAAATTACTTAAATTTAAATTAAATTTAAAATTGTGGAATATTTCGTCCCATATTTTCGATTCAACAAGAGAAGGATATATCGCTAAATTGATCTGTATTGTACGAAGTCGCTTTATGCTATAAAAGCGAGTGGTAGGATACAGTACATTAGTAAGGCCTTCCGAAAAAGGAATGGCTGTACAAAATACTGCATGTTCAATTCATTTACTTAATTGCTAAAATACTCTCAAAGAAAGTGACTTAATGAGAGCTAGATGGCCACTCTAGCATCCTTCTTTTTTTTCTCAGCCTTACCTTAAAACATTTAAAACACGTGGCACAAACGGTTGACAAAAAAAAATCATAATCTACTAACCGGGTAATCACAATGATTTGTTTTACTTTTGGCGGCCGTTACGTAGCGTGGTTAAGGTACAACTTTGCTTTGCGGTAGATTCTTACAGATATCTGAGTTAGATTGTCAGTTGGTTTGACGTCTTCTTTGTCAGCTAGTCACTTATACGATATATCGTTACCTACAAAACTACATGCACATCATATTTTCAGTGCTCATCTTGATGTAAAAATTTAAAACGTGATCGGTGATCGTGTTCAGTGATGTATTCCAAAAGGAAATGAGGTAGAGGAAACGAAAATAGGCGTTAAAGCTCGTTTTCAATTTTTTGTGTGGGCAGCTAATTCTCTACAGGTTACTATTTATTGAGAACGTTTTAGCCACCCCCATAACAGGCGGAATATTTTACGCTAACTGCCTTTGCATCATTGGTTTGAAGCTCATCTGTTGATCAGTGATAAATATAGAAGGTATGATATACGATAACCAGCAGCGGTTCTTACCCTACTATTCCGGCTAAATGTATGGGTTGGTTTGCAAAGAATGAGAGTGTTCTCGTGGACAATTTATTGTCCATCATTATTCATATTATACAATCCATCAAATGGCACCTTTGGTAAGCCGCGGAGCCCACGCGCATTTTTCAGCACTCCACAACCAATGCGACATCAATGGACGTAACGAGCGTGCAGCCATATCTTGACACATTGAAAGGAAACGAAACACTTTCACCGTGGATCGTTCATACTGACTGACATTTTGGATAAGAATGAGAAAGGATTAGTTAAATTAGAACTAAGAGTCGTCCCTGCCATTTTATCCCTGAAGAACTGGGTGCCAGTCCATAATCAGGTATGTAAACAAACTTCTCTTCTTTGATACACCGCTGAATTGCTTGTCCGCTTATTACAATACCCGTTCCAAATGTATAATATTAAATGAAATTAGGAATCATGGTGTAACTGCACAACGGCTTTCACAATCAGTTCAGCTGAAAAATTAAATATGTCTGGGACTTTCATAAAGATCGATTTGTGCTAAACCTCATTGACCTCCTCGAAAATGCACCCATTTTCACTGTGGCTAATATTGTCAAACACGTAGTTCCTTCCTTCAAAATTCAACCAGGAACTAATTTTGTAGCTGACATCCCACGCGTTTTCAGGAAAGTGAACAGCTCTAGTACATTTTCTTATGTAACGCTTGGCATGTCTTGAAAAATTCAGCTCTGTATCGACGCGAGTGCAAACCCGCTACACGGTCTATGAATACTGTCCTTGGAGCAACGGTACACCATTAAACAAAAACAGAGTATAAAATTAGAAAATATTGCTGCTTTGGATAAACGTATTTGCAAGTCTCACAAACTTTGCTAAAGCTCACCGCTGTCTTTTTTCTCCAAAGTACCCGTTGCTCTTGAGACGAATTGAATTCTGCTGGTGCTTAATCTTCAGCTAATTCGGCATAACCAACAATGAAACCTGTCAGAAATTTGTAGTTGTGTTTTCGTGAAGCCTTTCGAGTCAATAGTAAGCCCAATAACACCAGTCTATGAGCTGTTATCAGTGATAAATAATTTAAACCTTCTTGTACGAGTTCATGTTTATAATCTTTTACCAGAAGTTGATTTGTGTCATCAAACCTTGTCAGTTTCTATAACGTTTGTCCAAGTCTTTCAATCATGCACAAATGGCTTTCTTAATGGATCCAAAAAGTTTTTCCAAACATGTCCACGTTACATGAAAAAAGAAAAAAAAAGTAAAAAGAAAAAAAGAGGAATTCGAAGAAAAAGCACTTCTCGCTTCTCTCTGAAACAGTACATTTCAAGCCATTTCAAGGTCTGATAAAGTGGATAAAGTAAAGGCGGGTACAAAGAAAATACGTTTTGATATCTATTTTACTTTTCAAAAAGATCTTACATCATGGAGACAGAAGTAGTCTCTTTGTCATAAGCTGTTGAACTCTCAAGGAAAGTAATGAAACAGAGAAAAAGGAAGACCTCATGCATTTCTGAGCTTCTGTGTTTGGAACTGACAGAGGAGTCGATCTCTAGGTGAAACAGACTACCTTAGAACAACCGACTTATTGACTGATTTTGTCCACATTGTGAGTTGAGCCAGCTCGAAAAAAGAATAATTACACATTATTGTGAGCATATATTTGTTTGCCAAGTTTCCTTTCAGAGAGGGAATCAGTCATGAAGGTCGGTGTTTCTGAAAATAAAAGATCATACAAATCTCCCCAACTGAACACATGCAGAGGGATATCATCAAAAAGGTAAAATAACTGTAGAAAATAGAGAATGTAAACAGATAATATCTTTAAATAAATGACAATTTTATTTAACCGGCTCCTTACGCTAAATTAACATCATTGACAAAGATCCTTGCAACCAGCGCGGACGCAAAAATCGACATGAATATGTTCTCTTCTTTAAAAGGACGCTCGTATATTATATATATATATATATATATCTATATGCATACGCCATGTACAATTTAACTCACTTATCACGTTCTTAAAATTAAAGAAGTTGGTCCGAAATACAAATAAAAGTACAACTTTGTTATATCCCGTCTGCCAGGTACTTCTTGCTATTTGGAAATAGGAACGTGCGCGGATTGATTTAGGTATTGCTGCACAAAAATGTCGACTCAGCCGGACAAATGTATCAGGCTACGAAGAGTGTTGCGAGAAATTGCAAACGCTACTGACACGGATTCTCTACATTAATGGATGTATTTTTTTTATATGCGAAGCTCGGTGATCTGAACGACTAAAAGATCTTCCACAAAGAGGACATACGTACGGCTTTTCTCCAGTATGTCTTCGATAGTGGCGCTTGAGTTCATCTGATCGTCGGAAACACCACCCACAATTTTCCCAAGGACACAGGAAAGGCTTTTCACCCGTATGAATCCGCTTGTGAGTTCCGAGATGAGAGCTTTTGGTATAACGCTTTTTACAGCCAGGGAAATCACAGAGAAAGGCATGATGTAGTTCCAGTTCTTTGTGATCGGAAACAGGTAGGACGGTTTGTGCATGTGCACTGAAATTACATCCGTATGCTGCATCATCGTTCGATGTCGTGTGGACAGAAGACGGCGTTGTTGCAGGAATAGTTACCTGTGGCCACTGGTGTCTTAGATTTAGAGCTGGAATAGACGCCGATTGTGCAACAGTACACATTCCCATCGTCATTCCTGTCTCTGGAAAGCGGCAGTCTTTCTTTCCTATGGTCATTTCTTGAGGCTTAGGCTGGGGAAGATTGACATGCGGCGAGGTTTCCACCGGTAACGTTGCAGGAGAAGATGAACACAGATAGCTATCCATCTCATGAAGGGTCTGTTAGAGCAATAAGGGTTACCTTTAGTTTTTTCTAATATCATGATGATTTCTAGCTTTAATCCCATACCTTCCCCAAGCAAAATGTCTCAAGTAAACGGGTGATTGATATCGGGGAGCAAAGGCTTTTGTCGGAAACGTATGTAGTTGTTAAAACTGAAGAACTTTAATTGAAGGACCCCTGTCGTCCTTTACACTTAAACCGCTAAACGTTGTACATCTCCTTCAGGGCTCACAAATTCGTAAGCGAAATTCAGCGTTTTTAGAGCAATAGTGCTCGGCTTTATATCGCGAAAAGTTAATTCATTGAGATATGAATTCCGGCGGAGGGAGCAACTTTTTTCAGGGATAATGTAGAACAAACCATCATTTTGATCCTCTGAGGAAAAATCAGTCATTCATACGTCTCTCGAAATCATGATCCTCAATTGTATTTCTTACTCAAAGTAAGTTAACAAATTTCCGAGCAGTTGTCAATATTTACTTCCGATTGCTATTTATCAGCGGAATAAAGACTTGGTAATAGAACGATAGAAAACTAAAAGGTTGATTGTTTTATATACTATCCGAGGGTATCGCAGAGCTCGAACTCGTCATTAGTGTTCACTCAAAAGCTCACTTCAGAAATGCACGCTATTATAATATCACTTAGAAAACGTATAAGTTGACTAAATCATTCATGCAGTGCAACTGACCTGTTGAATTTCTTCCTCACTGGTAGGTATTAGCAGTGAATAGATGCCGGCCGTTAACGGATTTCCTTCGCCCTGATACGAGTTATGGTACATGACACTGTCTTGTCCTCTAAACAAGTTATCGAAACTTGTACAAGCCATAAGCATTTGGCTGTCTTCTTTAAGAGACTGCCCCAATTGAGTGGATTTAGCTAAGATACCCAGAAGGCGTACTACAGTAAAATAAAACGTAATTCTTCCTGATCGCGTGCTAGGATTACTTGACTTTTACGTGGGTTTGCGTGGTTCTGCGAGCTTCCTGAAATCAGGAGTGGATTTAGTAGTCACCTTACTCGATCGCCAGTGTTCTTATGCAAAGTTTGCCGTGCATCCGTTAGCCCCTCAAATGCTCCCCGAGGCTATTAACAGTCACGCTACAACAATCAAAGGCCAAGTTATCAAGTGCATTCACTGAAACTAGTAAGTTACAAGAGCGGCTTTGCTTTCACTCTTATCTAGTTGCTTTATGTCGGATACAGCTATCTTTTTCGGTAAAAAATTAAAGACTTGAATCTAAGGCAACAGCTGAACAATAAATGAAAAAGAAAGATCGCGAATGATTTAATGTTCTCAGTTCGGCAGTTATTCAGTCACGCAGATGATTCCAGAAGGCCGAGAAAGTTCGGGTCATGTTCGGAGGCTCCGATTGGTTCCCGAAATAGGAGTTAATTCTTTCTTCACACTCGAACACGGAGGTATCGAATGTTCGCGAGCCGCTCGCTTTGTTTCGAGACTTGTATATTGCGAAACATTGTCACGAACGGAGTTAAACAATGTTAAAACTATAAATAATAAAAGGCACTTCTTTGCATTTGTACGTGACTTGACACTTGGCCCATTCCTTGGAATACGCAAATTCAGGTTTCAATGTTTCAAAATGCTTTTTCCGAAGAATTGAGTGGCAAAACATGCACTGGTAAGAGCGTTATGTTACAGTGGGATTCAATCAGGTGCAAATTGTGCACGGATTCACATGTGATTAAGAAAACGTGACTGTTAAAATACCCAGTTGGTCTTCACTTTGATCAAATTAAACGGACCAATTCTTTGCAACGACTTCAACGTTTTGGAACGCGAAGTATTCCTTGAGAGAAATAACCACTTGCATTCAATCAAGCATATACTATGAATATTTTCTTGGTCGTTTTGTCACTTTGCGTACCGCCTAACTAACAGAACTTCTGGCAGGACTTCACGTTTTAGCGCACACATATTCTCAATTTACCCTCCCCATACAGAACTTTAATTTCAGCACGAAATTTAACTTAAAAAGACTCCGATTCAAGTTTAATGCAATTCTCCCGGTTATGGAATCTGTGACACAAGTGAGTGGTTTTGTATAATGATCGAGCGGCATAAGAAACAAAGCAATATGTTTCTTTCTTCTTCTTAGTTGTTATCACAAACTTCAACGTAACGTTGATGAGACTTATTATTCACAGGGGTATTCTTATTTTCTTCCTGTGATAATTTGTTTCTTGTTAAAATCGTAAAATAGATCTTATTGTTAAAAAGGAGATTATACTGGCAGTTCCTGCTAAATTGTCTCAGTCGTACTTAAGGCTACATTGTCTGGTGTTCCGCACTATATTGCATTATTTCAGTCTTAAAAAAATGATTGTTGTACAAAACTTGGCAAGTTGAAGCTCAAAAAGAGCACCGTATATTACCAGTAGTTAGGGTTAGGATGCTATTATTTTAGACTGTGACTGAGCTCCTTGTGAGGAGGGCTCCTGTCTTGGTCAGGTAAAGCCTCTCTCGGCATCTTGTTTAATCGTTTCTAAAAATAACACTCATAGCAACTTACTTAGCGGAAAAATAACTGTAGGTTTTCCTCACGGAATTGTCAGTTAAACTTAATCGCCTAAGGTTTGCGGGTTGTGGGGAAGTGCTACGACCTTCGCAAGACCTTTCCCGGTAGTTTGGTTGCAGAAAATGGATCATTGGTGCCGTAATGCGGCAACTTACTTATCCGTTTTCATTTCTGTCTGTTTGGTTGCTGATCATTTCTTAAAAACATATAGTGTTTGCTTTTGTGAGCACCACTCTTAAAAGTAAACAGTTTTTTAGGATAAATAATTATGGAGTCTAGCCTTGTGATCAGTGTAACTCAACTTATGCAAATGGCACAGACTGCTCTAACGAAATGAAAACCATATCACATTAGGGAGTGCTTACAGAGGGATTACGTTTCCGGTTTACCAGTTTACCTAAAACGACACATGGCCGCCTGATCGTCATTGTATTACAAAACCATGAGAATAATCTTATTTTCCACGTAATTTTTTTCTCTTTGAGAAGTTAACTGGTAGTTATCTAGCTATAAAATAACTTATATTAAATTGGTTTTGATAATTTTTTAATTAACAGCAAACGTAGTTAGTTCTCTTTGCGAAATTCTGTTTGTCGAAACCAAGAGAGTATTACTAAACACCGTAGTGATAAGGAAAAACTTAATTTGCTTTTAC
The DNA here is from genome assembly GCF_036669935.1 of Montipora foliosa. Lineage (NCBI taxonomy): Eukaryota > Metazoa > Cnidaria > Anthozoa > Scleractinia > Acroporidae > Montipora > Montipora foliosa. The sequence continues at coordinate 30,529,980 of NC_090877.1, read as the reverse complement.
TTCCAACACACACATGAATTTGCTACTGCAATGAATATGCTGTTGCAGTAGCATATTTATGTATGTCTTGGATTAAAACCAAATTAGGTTTTTCCTTATCACTATGGTGTGTAAGTTAGTGCCAACTTACTCTTTTATTTACTAATAGTACAAGCTCGTCAACACAAAGTCAAAATGATCCACGGTGAATCACACACTGCCTGATCAAGTTCATAATTAGGCCTTTTTGCTTATATGACGTCCTGGGGATACTGCATCTTAAGTAAATCGCCCAGGAAAGAAACCGCTTTTTTTGGTTAACCTTTTTACCAGAATCTCGTCATTTTATTGCATGTATTGCCGAAAGATCCAATCATTGAAAAAGATTCAGTGTAATATGCAACAGAAGACCTAAGCGTTTGCATCAATTTCCCTGAAGGTTTCGACTTCAGCTCGTAGCCAAGTTTATTATGGATGAGTCTGAAAAAACCCGTAACATTTGTGAACACTTTAACTTAATCTTATGTACCGGGATTATAATCAACATGTCAGTTTTCAGACGTTTTGATCGTGCTGTGCCAGCTAGGTTTATATGAATAAATTTAATACTTCCGGTTTTATGCAGTAATTAAAAACTGATCAAAGTGCAGCATACTTGAGCGATGTAAATCTTCCGTGAACGAGTGACAGGTTTTATGCCTCTCTGTGTAATTCGAAACTTACAGCAACTGATGAGTGTTTGTTTCAGTGGCAGTAAAAGATACTAATCTCTACTGTTTTAAACTATTTTGCGATTCAATGGAGCCGTTATCAGCCAATATGCTCTGTAAATTTTTTTTCTTAAATTGATGTAACTATGCTTTGAAATGCGTAATGTATAGACTGTCGAGTTAGTTTCGCCGCAATAAAACGAGAGATTGAGAGCGCAATGAAACAGTTTCCGGCATAGGCCAAACAAAAAATGTTAGCTACAATGATTGGAGCATGTTAGGTGATAAAAATGAAGTGTGTGATGGGATAGATGTACAAAGATTTTCACTGTAATTGAAGTTGTAGGGTATTGTTTTGGCTCTCGAATTTGCAGGC
>NC_090877.1:30508915-30513915 GCF_036669935.1 Montipora foliosa | reverse complement strand
TTTTTTATTAGTCGTCCTCAGTCTTCAGAGTTTCTACAGCCAGCTCGGATTGAAATGCTAGAAAAAGTCAGTAATTCCAAGGCAAAACCTCTATCAATAACAAAATTTCCCAGCCAGCTCATCGAAACACCTGTATTTTTGCCAGCCAGCAAGATTCCTCTGGGGAACAGATAATGTGAGGAACAGATTCGTTGGGTGCCCCTGTTATATGTGCTGGCTACGCGGTACGCGGTACGCCGTGACATTCCTCGTTCTTAAAGCGTCAAAGCCTAAGTAATTCCACAGACAAGAGACTGTGGAACTGTGGACTCGGGAGAACGTTATATAAACAAATGATTTCAAATGGCGCAGCAATGTTATTTGTGCTGGCTACAAGGTACGCGGCACGCTGTGATAGCACTCGTTTACTGATTAAGTCTAAGCGCTCGTTTCAGGATTAGGCCTATAAGCACTCTTTTAAAATTTTAGCTTTCATTTTACGGTTCGGGTAACTAGAATTTTTAACGAGATCGTGTGAAGAATATAGCACTCGTTTCCTGATTAACCCTAAGCGTTCGTTTGAGAAATTAGGCCTAAGAACTCTTTACAAATTCAAGATTTCATTTCATCATGGTTCGCTCAAACTTTGCTTTTTAACACGATCGTGTGATGAATATAGCACTCGTTTACTGATTAAGCCTAAGCACTCGTTTGAAATTTTAGCTTTCATTTTACGGTTCAGTTAGGGTTAGGGTACACTAGAATTTTAATTTTCCACGTACCGCGTAGCCAGCTACTTAAGATACTTTGCCATCTTGACTTTAACTCTTTCCGCGTACCGCGTACCGCGTAGCCAGCTTGTAAAGATACTTCGCCATCTTGACTTTAATTCTTTCCGCGTACCGCGTAGCCAGCTTGTAAAGATACTTCGCCATGTTGACTTTAATTATTTCCGCGTACCGCGTACCGCGTAACCAGCTTGTAAAGATACTTCGCCATCTTGACTTTAATTTATTCCGCGTACCGCGTAGCCAGCTTGTAAAGATACTTCGCCATCTTGACTTTAATTCTTTCCGCGTACCGCGTAGCCAGCTTCTTAAAGGGGCTAGGTCACGCTATTTTAGGTAATTTTGTTTCATTTTGTTAATTATGAGCTCTAAACGTCAAATTGGCAGAGCAAGAGTCTTTCATTTGCAAAATCACGGCCAAATAACAACTGAGAATGATTTTCCAGCTTTGTAAATGACATTTTGATAAGGATTGATATAAATTTGAAAAAAGGTGGGCCGACGTTTTTCAAATTTAACCAAATTCAATCCACTTCAATCCTCTCCAGTTTTGTCAATCCATGTCCCTTCTTGGCTTCCCTGTGTTTTGTTAGAGTTATTCTATAGTTTTGAACAGTTATTTTGATATTTTAGTTAATTCTATGACCATTCGATCAGTGCTAAAATTGCCTAAACTTGCGTGACCTAGCCCCTTTAAGATACTCGATGTGGCGGGGTATTCTGCAGTTACTCCCCAGGTACACCTCATAGAGTTTTTTTAATAACAAAAAGTTTGCGAAAAAAGGTTTCTTCTAGACAAATTTAGAAAGGAAAAACGACTCTATCAATAAATTCTCTAATTAAAAGCTGTCCACAAATGACCATTTCTCAACACTCAAATGCAAATTACATCGAATGAGGCGCACGTTTACAGCGAGTTTTCATCCTTTTTCACTGAAATTTGGCAAGAATGTTGCCCGATAATGTGGCAAAAAACCCGTGTCGGGCAGTTTTTATTCGTTGCCTCCTTCGAAAGTAATGAGTATTTAAGAAAAGCTACTGCGTGTCTTATAAAAACTGAAAGTTTAACAGCGAAAAAAAAAAAACAAAACGAAACAAATCAGACAATTAATCAAAATTTTGTTTCTTAGATCAAGGTGTGAAGAAAACGTAGTTTCCGGTTAAATTCTGACCGGAAACGAACTCAACTTGTGAAACTATATACTTTTGAAAAATGAGGGCTATTTTAGGAAAGGTTTTTATTTCTTGCCTTAAATCAACTAATAATCGGAATCTACAATTCCTAAGCTTCCAGAAAATATATACTTTATTGGGGGTTTTTATGAAATGTGTGACCGTGAAGCATGCCAATGCAGCGAGTCGACAACGCGAGGTTGCCGTTTGCGGTATACTGATTTAAAGGACGTAAAACTCATGAAATGAATTGTTATGCTGCGTTCTTCCAACAGATCAGCATTCCGTTTTTCATGAAGAGATTAAATCTGTTAACGACTTCGACGCGTTTAGGTGATTAATACTGGGCAATAGTTTTGAAGTTCCTTATTTGCTTTTGTCTGTTCAGTCTGTTTTGTAGCAATAGTGCTGGTTTACGGTTTATTTGTGGATTTTCTGCAACGTGAATGCATAATTTCTTGACGCCGGACGTGGGGTGGAAAATGCGGGCCGTTGTTTGTACATTTTTTGGGCGTATGTGTTTTAATGAGTGCTGGTGTGGAAGGGGTTTTTCAACGTCACTCTTAGAATTCGTACATGATAGAGTAAGGTAGTAGAATTTTAAGTCTGACTTTCCAAATTAAAGATAGAACCGCAAGTCATTAGGATACGGTGTTGGTGCTGGTGACTTTGTTAAGCTGAAAGCACCTAAAAATGCTGCTATAATCGTCACTTTGTTCTTAGATAGGAAGTAATGATTTTGCAAATATCATTGCTTCTGTGTGAATTAAGGATGGAGTTGTTGGGAAAGAATTTGCCCAGCATTTTTGTTTCCGTGTTAGCAGCCACTTTCTCGTTGCAGAATCATAGGAGTTGTCGTTCTTTAATAAACAGAAACTGTTTTCAAGTTAAGCTATGATCCTCGCATTTATGAACGCAATTTTTGCAATTGCGTAAAGAAGCCTGAAATTTTCAGGACTTCAACGGGGTTTGAATCCGTGACCTGGCGATACCGGTGCGATGCTCTAACCAACTGAGCTATGAAGCCACTGACGTTGGGAGCTGGTCATTTGTGGGTTCCAATGTTCCGGTTAGGAATGAATCAATGATGAAATGATATATGAAATCAGGGGCACCCAACGAGAATATAGCGCAAAACACTTAAACATAGCATTGTTAAACGCATTTTAGTATATTTAAACGGTAGATACAGGCATATTTTTGCAATTGCGTAAAGAAGCCTGAAAAATTGCGTTCATAACTGTGAGGATCATAGCTTCACTTGATTTCATATCCGCAGTTCACATATGATCCATTTCAAATATCATTTAATCAGTAACTGTTTTGATGGTATCACTTTGCGTTGGAAATTGAAGAATTTGAAATAGTCATGGGGTTTGCGTGTAAATGTGTTTATTTAAAAAGTTATTACACAATGGGAAGAAGAAGCATAAAAATCCTATTTGCCAGCAAATATTTCCTTTATGCCGTCTTTTCCCCTATAATGTATAAGCCCAAAACCCAATAACGCTGCCTTGCCTGAGCTTAGTACTGCGCAAAAATGGAACCAATCAACAATTGGAGTAAATGGCTACGGGAAAAGTCCCATAGCCCCATTTATTAAAAAGAATACTGTTCAATAAAATCCTAGATAAAAAATTTTGGCCCAGTAAAGGTGAGGCCACTGAAAACGCCAAAGCATGTGACACCATTTTTGGGATGCTTTTAGGAAGCTTGCGGAGATTTTCGCTACACTTGGATGTTTTGAGGAAGCGTACGGCGATTTCGCTACGCTTTAATGCACTAGTCAGTGGAAAGCCCCGCACCCCCATACCCGGGGAATGCGGGGCATTAGCGGGGGAATTCAGCGGTTTTGGACCGTCACTTTTGCCACGGTACGCGGGGTTTTCGACAGAATTAGTATCGGGGAGCGGGGAACTTGAGCGGGGCTTAGACGGGGATGCAGAATGTGGTCATTTCACGTTGTTGTTTAGTAAAGAACGGCAATGAAATGAACAGAATTATAACCCTCGCCTACACAGGCATTGTACTCGTTGTCGTTACCGTTGAGGTTTGCTTATTAAATTCCCTAAAACCAAATAAACGGCAAAATAATGAACAGCCAAAAGCACAAAGCAAACGAAGGCCCAGCCGAACAAAAAGACAGCTGAAAGTGCAGAAAACATTTCTGTCAGGTAGTTTTCGAGAAAATTGCTTAGGCAGTCCATGCATCGCGCGAGTAAAATCCTCGGAAGAACTGGGCACCATGTCTAAAAATAACTTTAGAGGGATTACCTTGGGCATAAGGCCTATAGAGCGTTTTCACATGACGTCACGGCGGCCATGTTAGTGTTCCAAAACAAAGGAATGGCGACCATGATGGTGTATCAAGCTAATCCTCTGGGATTTGAACTCTGTTTGTATGCAAATACTTTCTTTACACCTGCCAACTCTCACGCCTCAGGCGTGAGTCTCACGCCTGCGGGTTGAAAACTTCGATCTCACGCCGGCTAACGCTTGTGGGCCAATTTCTCACGCCTGATTGGAAAATGTGAGTTGTTGCCATCTTGCTTGACACAATTTCCAAAAATATGTTAACTCAGACCCATGTAAGGAACGAAAACCATGTGTAAAATAAATAAATGACAATACCTTCCTCGCGATCTCTGATTTTTGAAATGAAAAGCACTGGGAGCGAGCTCGCGTTCATACGCATTTAAACGTCTTCGAAAGACTTCGGACGTCTTCGGAAATCTTCGGAAATGATCGTGTCGTCTTCAAAAATCCCAGCACTCCTAGGATAACTAGACCCTCCGTGAGGGTACACTGGGTTGCCTGTGAACCCTTCCAGCTTCAGAGCAATACTAGAAAACTTCTCCCATATCACATTTCAACCGTCAGCTCGAAAATTCAATACACAACATGATATTATAATTCGCAAAGGCAGAAAATACCACAGAATCCTTTTCCAGCGAAAAATTTATTGAAACAAACAAAATATTTGCTCTTAGAGGCGAAAACCTCTTCCTATTTCATTGCGTGCGTGAAGACAAGAAACTCAATCGTGTCAAATTACCATGT
>NC_090877.1:30486415-30503915 GCF_036669935.1 Montipora foliosa | reverse complement strand
TCAAAGCTGAATGTACCTATTAGAAAAGATTTATAATATTACACCCATTTTCCTGGCCATTGGAAAACTGTTCCTGGGAACAGGGAAATGCCTGTATTGGGAAATACCTGTAATGATTAACTCCCAATGGTCTGGACATGGAAATGCACCGCCCTTCCTATGAAGTTTTAAAAGTGAGGGATGCCATATATTTTACTTTTTGTGATGGTATGCAAGCTGAACAGGGGCGTAGCGACCATACACGCACATACCCACATGCGTACCTCCAAAAATCCAAAAAATAAACATTTTATTTTATTTATTTATTTGATATTTCCATTGTAAAGGGAGAGGTCTCTCCCTTTTCCTGTAGTCACATTTACCGTGGATAATGCACTCGTCTACTAAACACTTATATCAGTAGTTCCAAAGGTTGACAAATGAACAACAAAGTTACTGCGAGTGAATAGTTAGCATTTTTTTCATGCTTTGATTTATGAAACTTACCCCTGGAAAACATGGGAAATGGCATTTCTGAGGCCCTAATAATAAAAATTTTCTGGGGAGCATGCCTCCAGATCCTCCCTAGAGGCTCATGCAGAAAGCCCTTGTTTCACTGCACCTTCCTGTGGGTACCTATTAAAACGGAAAAACCCTGCTACGCCTCCTGCTGAATTGTTGCTTCTAAGGATATAGATGATTAGAGTTGAAAATGTTGAATATAAGCGTTAATGCTCATAACACATGAATGCATTGGATGAACTGTCTGAGCTGTTCTGCTTTCATGTATAAGTTGGGTGGCTCCCGTATGTATGAGGGAGAGAAAGAGGGGGGTTGAGATATAATGCTGGATAAAGATTGGGGTTATGTGATTGTTGCCATTACTATAGAGGGGGGTTGGAAAATGTTTGAAGGACTTTCCAAGTAATTTTGCCAACCACCCCCCCTTCCTATGAGCTAATAAATGAAACCCCCCTGATACATACAAGCAAAATAGTTTTGCATCTATGTTAAAAGTAACAACAAAAAAACAAACAAAAGCCAAAACTTGACAATAAAATTGCCCAAGACATGGAGCATTCATAAAAATAAAACTACTAATAAAATTAATCATTCAATTGCTTCATTTCCATTGGTCGAGTGTTATATAAATATAATGTAACACAAAGTGATTCTAGAATAGGGTACCTGGCCACTATAGTATTCTTGCAGTAGTGCCCTTTGAAGTACTAGGCATATAATAACAGACGCTATTCCTACACAAATTAAGTAGACAGGTATTCTAGAATCTAGCCAGTCTTGTTTATGATCAACCGGACATCTGTCTCAAAGACATGAAAATGAGTACAACAAAATCAATCTTTTCTTAAGACTGCAAATTTACCACCAGATCACCTGGACTCATCATGGCTTAACAAAACCCTGTTCATCAAATGTGATTTTAGGATGACTGAGTATTATCAGAAACCCATAAGGGTTGAGACGTGTAACGGCCCCTTGTGTGCTGGTAGCTTATAAGATGCTATCACAGTTTGAAATACTGACGACACATTTAATTCAGCATTAAAGTCATTATTGCCGCATGAAAACAATCAGGTTTAAGGGGGGTGGCTCTTAACTACCAAACTGTTGCTATGGACCCCTTCAAATAATCATTTCTTGAGTCTCTTTAACTCTGCAGTTACCACTTTTTGCCAAGTGTGTTCTATTTAACATTTCTTCTACTGATTCGACTGACAACCATATTTGGTAAATCACATGGCCAAAACAGAAAATGCCTAAAACTCAGCGAGTTAACTATGTTTTTCACAAATTTTTAATGCAACAGTACAAGAACAATCTAACACAAAATCAGTGTAGCATGGATTTACGGCCCTCCTCTGAAGCACTTTTCAAAATATCAGTTCCATTTTTTGCCCAAATAGAAATTCCAAGCTACAGTTTACAAATATTGATGGGACGGTACCCATCCGATGAAAAAACCGCCTCGTCTTTTTGTTCTTTTCGAGACCGAGGACTGGGACTAGTTGCGCATACACCTTTATTGAAGTGATGTCAGATTTCCATTGAAAGAATTACTTCAAAGAACCATCCATGCAACCTTTTTGTAGAGCTCTTTGACTAAACAGGTTCCTTAGCAACCATTGTCCTTCTGTAGTTAAGTGCCACCCCCTTAATAAAGGTGCCACAAATTTAACAAAATAATTATCTTACTTCCAGCTAGGGGTTCACCAAGTATCTTTGACTCGAAGGAGTCACAATAAATCAAGGATAGAATTATCCCATAAACTAATAAGTGATTACGTACTAATTGATCCCTTTTAGCAATGTCTTTTAAAATCTACTATACCCTTATGATAAATAACAATAGAATTAAGAATATTATTTTGGTTTCATTAAATAAACGTGATTTTTTTTCAAATAGTGTATCTTGAGAGTGTTCGCATATATATGCCAATGAAAATCGAAATAAATGCAGTGAACCTGAGGTAAGACGGAATTCCACCCGACGTACCTGTCGAGATAAAATTGAAAACAGATGTTCTTGAAGAGAATTCAAAACATCTGATAATGCTAAACGATGACTCAAAGACATACCTCCTTCCACTGGTTAGCTGTACGCTGCAATCTACTACTTGTATTGAATCGAAGCCTTCGAGATCGAGAATTTGGCTTAACCGGTACCTCGTTGTAACATTTTCTGAGCTTTTATTACTCCAAAAGAGCGTTGCTTCCCAGCAAACTAAAAGTGTTGCTTACAAAAAGCGTGAATAAAAAAAAATCCTGCCATCTAAACACCCTTTGCAAAATTTCTCCCGCCAATGAGGTTTAAAAAGTCGCCTTCACTGCTAGAAGGTGTAAAAGGAACGATTGAAGGTCAGTGTTTCGAACGCCACCTTTGTTTACATCACAGCGCTCGGTTGGGAAACTGGATGCCACAAGCTCTACGGATCAAGTGCCAAGTCATAGCGTGAAGTGAACGCAAGAGCCTGGTAACTCCCGGTTATTTTATCGGCCCCGATAAGTACCGGGAAAGGTACGGGTGCTTCGAGAAACACTCTTTCGGTCCCGATAAAGTTTCCCGGTAACAGTCCCGGTAAGTTAACGGGCCCGCTAATTACCGGGACTTTCGAGAAACAGGCCCCAGCTGGTGAGTTAAAAAAATCACAATGAGCAAAGCACCCAAACACCAAAATCAAGCTGCTACTGCTTTCCAAAATCAAGCCAAGGAACATCCGTCAAGGTTAGCACATTTCCAATAATTATGTATACATACACACACTGTATGTCATTGTAGAAACACCTGTTTTATTATACTGACAGTGTACTAGAAAATAAAATTTGCTATCGTTGTGATGGCATATCCTTAAGTTTCACGTTTATTGAAAATTACTTAGTTCAACTTATTACAAAAGATGCCATATCCTTATCCTTTAGGAGGCTCAAAACAGGTGTTCAGCCGAGTGCTCCGGCTTAATGCCATACATGCCACCTGAGCTGCTCCAGAGGATAATGAATCAAAATTAACACAACCAGGAATAGAGTTTGTTAGATTTTGTCAGGTTTATCTCAAAAGTTCGTCCAGCATCCTCCCCTGATTTGTTTGGAAACAAGTGAGAAGCATTATTTTGCATTCTTAAAGTGAATTTTAAAAAAAATGTCCAGTGGAATTTTTTTATCTTTCAACTTTTTCATAAATATTTCAAATTCTACTTCAGTTTATAGTTCTTTCTCACATCATGTACTGGGTCAGAGAATTATGATATGGTTTCATAATCTAAAAAGCAAAATACAGCTCACTGAATTGGTTTTCGAGATACTTTTCAAACAGCAAGTTTTAGAGGGTCTTTGAGCAGCACTGTACCATTACCATAGCAGCAGTTGGGACCCAGAAAACACATACCCTTTAAAACAGTGCCTCACAATAGTATAACACAGGTATGAAGCTGTAGCCCTTTTGTAAGGATTGGAGTAATCTTTTTCCATTGGACACACAACTATTAAGAGCGGAAAATCCTTTCGAGCTTCCTTAAACTGAGAAAGTAATTTATCTTTTTATCTGTGACCACATTTCTGTCATTCTGTAGGGTGCTCTTTTACCTCTTCAAAGATTTGTCTGTCTAGATTAATGCTGCAGTGACATTTTGCATTTTGCCTGAGTATAATATTTATGCTGATTTCAAAACCCAAGCAGCTGGATACAGTTGAACAACAATAAAAATAATTATTATTGTTGTTCAACTGTGTCCAGGTACATACTTGTACTATAGAAAGAGTATGCTGTTTCCTTTCTGTGGGAAATATGAAAATAATACATCAAATCAGTTAATAATGGTTCATTTTTTGCAGCTCTATTTTGTTTCCCTAAACTGAAATATTGCATTACTTTTTCTGATGTGTCCAATAAAGCTGATAAATTAATAAAAAATATTGAAAGAATGTGAATTAATTATTAAAGTTGTCACATTTTTGGGATCTTTGCTGTAAAGAGAAATATCAAGGTTAGGATTTTATATTTGCAGAGGTACAACTCAGAATATTATGTACATGATAGTGGAAGTATGCAAACCACAGCTGGTATAAGTAGTGGAAGTGATGAGGGATTTGAGTTTGGAAGTGGGAGTGGTCCAGATTTTGGTGATGATAATGGCAAAGATCCACCTCCACGTGATTACCGTCGGACAGATTCTATGCTTACAAATGCGACGGAGAGGTACAAACCTGTGGTTCTTTTTTAAGTTTTTCTGTTTTAGAGATCATGCAAGCAAAATTTGTCTAATACAGTTGCGGTAATTAAACCTTCCCCCTTATTATAAATTCCCTAACACACGTCCCCTCAATGGAATCACTTCTTTAGCCTGAAATCATACTAAATTCCTTTTACCGAATTGATCAACCACCGCCTGGTTATCTCAAACCAGTTAAGGACGGTGCCTACTATTGTTATTGCGCATACATTCTGCGCATCTCGAGATACTCGGGTTTCCTATCGGTGATGCTTACCAAGACAGGGATATTTTTGCGCAGTTTAAAACTCTCCGGAGAAAGTAGATCTTAGTAAGTACTCTTAAAATATCCAAAAAGAAAATAGGGGGTAACCATGCATTTTTGAGAGATAATTAAGCTTCACTTTGGGAAAGAACGACATACATTGCTTTTACAAAGCTTTTACAAAGCTTTTACAAATATTATTCATCAATTATCTTTGAAAAATGCGTGGTTACCCAATTTTCTTTTTGGATTATAATAACAGTTATTAAGATCTACATTTCCTGCACAATCATAAACCGGGGAAAAATAACCTCGGAATTAGAAGGCACCGTCCTTAAAGGGAAAGTACGGTCTAGAAAAAGTTTCTATAAATTACGAAAACTTTTCCCCAGGAATTCGAAAATAATTCCCGTTTTGTCCAGTTCCGTGTTAAAATGTGACAAGAGCACTTTGAAGTTGCCTCTTTCGTGACTTGGAGAGCGCCATCTTGGATATGACATGTTATGACGTACAATAGTCAACAAACGTGTTCGACCTTACCAAGCTCTTCGATCCCCGATCACTTTCTCAATGTTGTGTGACCTTTCGGCAAGATTTCCGCACAGGTCCCTACTTCATTATGCATACACTCCTTTGTTTCAAGAAAACAATAGCGATAACAATAGACGTCCTTTGGGACTGTGGCGCTTTGTTCTTTCTTTTTAGAGGTTTTTTTTCTAAGTCTATATGGACTTAAAAAAAGTCGGTCGAAATTCTGTCTGAAATACGGAAAATCGAACAGTTTTTCCTGCAATTTCGGCACTTTTCCTGCAATTTTACCCATTTTTCAGTTTTAGAATAACCGCAAGAAGTGGAGTTTCAAGCAATCGTTGTAATAGGGTTCAGATTCGCAAACATAACAAACAAACCAAATAAAAGTACTGTCATAAGAAATTTAATGGCTACCTGCTCTTTTTATCGTGAAATTGTTCTTCCTGTCTGCTTAAAAATTCGCCGAGTATCCTCAATGATACTTCCAAGTAAATAGCTTTGGTAGAGATCCATGGATGTTCCCGTACGAGGCATACTTCGTTTCATTCCCCATCATGTCTTTTCAATGCCCTGCTGTGGGCTCGTTTGTCTGGGTCGATGAAGTTTAGGCGATGGTTAACTGCGGTGAGATGATGTTAGCCCTTGTCTTGTAGGTAGTTGTAAACTTTCGGGCCACAGGTAGCTAGGGCTAATATTTTTTCAAGGAAAGTTTCCGTAAGAAAATTAATATGTGTTCTGGCGGATTGAAGGCTATCCATTGCAGTTTTTTCTAGAGCATCGCGAAACAGATCCACCTCCCGATGCGGCACTTTGTCTTTGCCAACTGACTACGTTTTCACACATGTTTTGGACACGGAAGACGAAAGTAAATTGTTTTCTTTGCACCACTGCATGCACAACTCTGGAAAGGCTATTAAGCAGTGACAATTTCCAACTGATCAAATCTCCCATTGCTGCGACCCTTTTACTTCGGTAGCCATCTTGATTATTACGAAGACACAAATAAGGGAAATATGAAACGATTTTAATTGCAATGAACTCGTGCATGAAAGTTTCCCATGAAAGATGCACCAATCAGACTTTAAGCGTGGTATACTCTTCCACGCAGTGAACTTATAAGTGTGCCGCACGCACGGAGCATGAAGGAAAAGCAGGTCACAGTTCACAGCAATACTGGAAAACCTAAAACTATCACAAGGACTAATCTTAAGCCTAAACAGTGCCTTTAGTCGTAATTAGGGTTACGGTTAGCATTATTGAAGGGATGGGTTGTTTCAAGAGTAGTAAAACAGGGATCTCTTAACGGTAACCTACAAGTGTAAGTTCCATTGTAGGTGCTCGGCGCGGCACGTGTATATAATTACGTATCATTGTTATGTAAATAGTCAGCCAGAATTCAAAATAAATATCATTTTCAAGGTGTGAATTAGCAACTTGACACGTTAGCTCAGTGGTAAAGAACAGGGACAAGTAATCCAGAGGTTTACAGTGGGTCGGAGTTCAAGGCAAGCTGTGAGTGACATATCATGAGATTAAACGGCAGAAAAAGCCGAGCGGGATCTGGAAATAAGAACAAGACGAAGGGATAGAAAGAAGAAAGCTGGAACGAAAAGGAGTAACGGTGTGGGCGATGAAGGGAAAGAAGGGAGAGAGGGAGGGAGGGACAAAATGAGATCCGTTTTTATTCATCCCGTAAGTACAAATTACCCATGTATATATTCGGTTCTCTTGGGTATACCTATTGTTCTACAAAACAATAGCGCGAATGAATAATTAATTTATTCTGCATGCATAATGAAGTAGGGACCTGTACGGAAATCATTCCGACCTTTCTGCTTCGAGAAATTCAAATGTAAGATGAACACTGGTAAACGGTCTTGTGGTTCAATAGGTAGTTGGCCATGTAGGCCATAAGTGCGACAGAAACTCAAGTCACTTAATACTTATAGATTTTCTACTCAATCAAACTAGGCGGCAAAAATCAGCCAGAGCAAATGTAAACAAGACAACAACCTTGAACATGCGACAAAGAAATATTCGACAAGCCTACTTTTTTCACTTTTTTCCTTCAGGGACAACCGTCTTCGATGCTTTAGAAAACGTATTTGTTTGCCTTCGCGCGGGGAAGCGTTTAATTTAGAATAAGCCAACGAAACTTTCAGATGTTGCTAAATACTCGTATGAAGGTTTTTTCACATCAACAATTACGCTTTCGAGGGGGAGGAAACTAGACACATGTCTAGACTTAAGAACACATATAAAGATATAAAAAAAACCCGAAGCTTACACCGGAAAATTAAAATTTAAAGAAAAGTTGGCCGGCGAAAATAAAACGTGGATGGATTCCTCAAACGTGAAATCTGACTGCTATATTGTCTGTTCGGGTCTGTCATTTTACCAAGGAGGACTTCAAGCGAGATCTTCCTGGGTATATGAATATTGGTCTTGGTGACATTCGCTTCATACGGAAATCTCGGTCAACTAGTCCAAAATATCATTATATTGGAGCGAGAAAACTGACAACTCCCACCGTGATGCGCTAATAAACGTGACTTGAAATGTGGTTAAATTTTGTTAGAAGTATAGAAACTACTGAAACGATTTACTCTTACCATCTGATGGAAATATATAAATCGATCGTTTGTTTTGAAGCTGTAACAGGGATCTCGTAGAAAGCCACGATAGACAGATTAAACTTGATTTCCAGGCATTTATTTCACAGCAATGAGCGCGGGATAGCACTGCAAGCTCTCTTTCGCTTTGTAAAATTCCTATATATAACTCAAATATAAAACCCTGTTTAACGACCACGAGGTAAGTCTGTTCAGAGGTTAATAGCCTCGCCTTTGTTTTTCCTCTTTGCATCAAGCACATTTAGTCATCCGGAGAAATCCGTGACTATTGATACGTCATAGCCTCGTTTGCATACACAGAAGCAAAGATGGCGGATTTCAATTTAAATTTGCCAATTTTTGAAGCGTTATTGTTGGCTATTTAAACACGTGTAGTCCAAATGAGTGGTCAAGTATGACAACATAGGTAAAGAACTTTCGATTCAGAGAAACTTTTTCTAGACCGTACTTTCCCTTTAAGTTGTTATATATTAACTTTTAATTTTATCCGTTTAAAGCACATTTGATCATATGATTACGAATTTCATTATTGTTAATAAAATTAGTAGTAGTAGTAGCAGCAGCAGCAACAGTAGTAGTAGTAGTTTGTTTGTTATTTATTTGTTTGAGCAGGTTTAGGTTTTTGGCAGCTATTCAGCTGATGTGGACCTGCTATAACCACCACCCACCCGTGTACTCACCGAGGACAGCCACAACACTGAGAACTTCATCTCCTACTCTTCTCGAATAGTGTGTGGGTTCTTTAACGTCCCGCAGGGAACTAATGAACATGGAAGATATTTGTGAGACAGGGACTAAGGTTTCTAGTCTTTATCCGAGAAGACTTGAAAGTCTAATCATTTGCGGATGTAATTGCAAAGGCAGCACTTTCTCCTCAGCTATTTAAAGACCCTGAGTGTTGATCCGGACTCACGACCTCCCGCATGACAGCCCGGTGCTCAACCAACTGAGCCACCTGTGCGCGGTGGTAGTAGTAGTAGTAGTAGTAGTAGTAGTAGTAGTAGTAGTAGTAGTAGTAGTAGTAGTGGGTATTGGGTAGTGGGTAGTGGGTAGTTAGTAGTGGTAGTGGTAGTGGTAGTGTAGAAATGTAGGTTCAATCCTCTGGTCAGCCAAAACTGACCTGCTGAAAAGAAAGTGCTATTACATCCGCAAATGGTTAGAGTTTTAAATGTTCTTGGATAAGGGAGACAACCATAGGCCACGTTTCAGAACTGTTCGAATTCTGCTCAGGGAAGGAAACTGAGGAAATTACGTTCTTAATAATTAAATGGTGTTTAATGCTTTTTCTTTCATTAGGACATTGAGGATACGACGTGAACAAGTCTTACAAGACATGGTACAAGCATTTAGCTGCTATGAAATCCTGAACTGCAGCATAAAGGTTGTCATGTGTGCCGCACGCGGCGATGATGAGATGGAAGAAGACGGAAAAGGAATCTATCGTGACGCCCTTGCATAATTCTGGCAGCAGTTCTACCTTACTTGTACCATTGGGTGAAAGAGAATGGGTGCCTGCCTTAGGCACGATTTTCAATGTGGTGAATGGACATCTTTAGGGCGTATCATAGCAAAAGGGAAGTTGGACCTGGGATATATCCCCATCATGTTAAGCCCAGCATTTATTATCAGTGTCCTGTTCGGGGAGAAGGAAGTTTACGAGGAAACTTTGCTTAATTCGTTCTACCGTTACCTTTCCTCGGGTGATGAAGTATTAGTGCGTGAAGCGTGTAAAGTTGGCGAGGAGCGTGTAAAGCTAGCGAAGGTGAACTGGTGGTTTTGATGATGAAGATCTCATTGATTTACTTGACCGTTATGCCTGCAGAAAGCGTCCCACCAAGGAAAATGTGAGAGACCTAATTTTAGAGCTTGCTCACAAAGAGCTCATTCAGAGACCACAATACATTGCAGATTGTTGGCATATATTGCTGTTAAAGAACTGTCAAGAAACTGATTGATCAACAGCTGCAAAATTGTACGACCTGTACGAGGCATTTGAGCCTACTGCCAAAGAGGTACTTGGTATGGTGGAGGCAATGCCCTGCAGCAATAGTCAACGCCCAGCACTAGATTACCTCAAGACATTCATCAGAGGCATGGATGTCACGCAACTTAAATCGTTCCTGATGTTTGTTACTGGTGCCGATGTCCTTTGTGTTCCCACTTTTCATGTCCAGTTTACTGAACTGAACGGAATTGCGAGACGTCCAATCGCGCCTACGTGTGGGTACGTTTTGGAATTGCCTTCAAATTGATGAATACACGGAATTTCGCGCGGAATTCTCGAACGTGTTAGCAAAGAGAAGTGGCAAAACGATATCATGTAGGTAATCTTCCAGATAACAGTATTCGTTGTATTCACTACGTGACAATCCCATAATATACCTCTATTATCCCCCAAAACGTTTGCATAACCATTGTTTGCAATTTCTCTTGGGACATGAAAATGTCCCAAGAGAAGTAGAAAACAATGCCTTTGCAGATTTTTGGGGGGTAAAAGAGGTGTATTATGAGATTTGTGCAAGAAGTGAATGAGTATTTATTGTTCTAATTGGATGTCACAAAATCCGTGACTTTTGATTTGAGCATTTTTTGTGGTTTTACAAACGTACATGTTTATTTTGTATTTTTACTTCAATTATCAAGTGTCGTTAGCATTTCTGTTATTACCACGAAACAGTTGGGTTCAAGTTCTTAAATATTTACAATGGAAGTGGTAGAACTAACCTGATCGCAAGTTAACGAAGAAGCGTTTTCCATGTTTCCAAGTTGTCTTGATACGCTTGAATAATTCTGCGGTATAGATCATAACGTTGTATGTTGGGTTTGTGTTAAGCGTATGCCACAGTTTCTGATGTTATAATACATGTTGTGTTCTTTTTGCCAATGACACAAGTTAATAATTTCTTTCACAAAGACCCGGCCCCTTGTTATCTGTGATTATTAATTCTGAATTGTAGGGGCTTAACGAATTGTTATGGTTTATAGGCTTAGATCAAAACGAGTGCAATATTTCCGAAACTCTGAACAACAGAACAATCGTGCTCAAGAGGTCGTTTTGATGGTTTTTTGTTTTTGGCGATCATCTTACTTTGAAACCTCTTTTTTTCTCACGTTGGCCGTTTCATTTTAAGAGGGAAGAATCTTAACTGCCAAACTCTTGCTATGGAACCCTTCAAATTGTCATTTCTTGAGTGCCTTTCACTCTACAGTTATCCTATTTTGCCAAGTGTGTTCTTTGCACAACAATCAAAACACAAAAATAGCAACGCACGCAACAAATTTAGTCGCATTTACCTCTTCGTCGAATTCTCATGCTTAACACAGGAATTTTTAGTTGTTGTGAAAACCTTTGTCTATTCGTTAGTAATCACCCTTTCAAATTTCAGAGAAATCGACCGGTCTGCGAATAGGCCAAGTGGATGTTCTGCATAATCGGGCAAGTTGGGACGATCAAGTTGCGCGTGTGACCCGTTATAACAATTTTTTTACAAAATGTTCCCGAATCGTCAAGTATCACCACAGAAGATAATTGCAACAATATCATTCTAAAAGCTTATTCTACGCAAAAAGTAGGTTCTGGAGGTAATTTTGAGAGTGGAAATCGAGTTTACGGAAGACGATAAATACAAACTCACGAGGCATGGTATAGATCGTTTTCACGTGACGTCATCATTTTCTAAAATCCAAAACTAAAGAGCCACGAAAGTTTTTATCCTCATCAGGCATAAGAGGCGGTAAATTTGTATCCATTTGCAATTTTAAAGCTCAATAGCGTGCTTCGTTTGGAAACCAGAGCATTTTGAATTTCTGAGTTATAGCGGTGCGTGACACGAGGCGACGATCGAGTTTATTGAGAAATATATATTTATCTCATGGTTTTGAGCCTTTTTAGTGCTAATAGTGTAAATAGTTGTCTGTTCAGTACAGATGATCACTCGCCTACATAGCCAAAGTAAGTAACAGATGTTGACACTATTTTCCGGCCGCCATATTGGTGCACCACAGATGTGCACCAACATGGCGTTTTCCTACTAAGCTCTGTAAATTTCTGCGAAACATTTCGACGAATATCTGAAGTTTGGGGAAACGCACAGGCCTAAAACTTGGAGAAGTGTCTTCTTCATTTATCTTCGACAACATCACGAATTCTTGACTTTTTCCACTGGATGGTTTTCCATTTATTTTTTTATTGCGTGACAGTGAAAATGATCTATATTTCATTAAGTTAACACAACTGAAAGACGCTAACCTCATTTTGACACGAAAATGCTTTACTATTGCCATAAAAACTATCCAGTTAAGCTGGTATGTTACAAAACATGATGAATTCATAAAGGCCACCTTTTCCAGCGAAGAGTTTTTGAAACAAACAACATGTTTGCCATTAGAGGCAATCATTCTTTCAAAAAATTCTTGGCTGTCACATTTCCAATTATTGTTTTTTACCTGAAGACTGTGCAGAGAAAAGAGATCACAGATCCACTTAAGGTGTTCGCTTCCTTCTTTGTCTTTTTTGAACCCATAAGTTACCAGAGAATTTTCCATTTGGTTTCAGTGTTCTACATAACAGCACACTTGGTAAAATATTAGAAATACAGCTCACTTTGATTTCGGCTCGACGGCGATAGGTGTTGTCGAGGTCCATTACTCGTCGACTTTAAGATTCCAGATATTTATTTTTCACCGTCTGTCTTATTTATCCAATTGACGTTCCATTCTTGAGCTCCATAAGGGTATATTTTGTTTAAAGATGCACTAAAACGCCACGCGCGTTACAATGACTTTCGACGCCATTGCAGATTTAATAATTAAATGTTCTCCTGTGTGCACCAAGGAAATCTACGCATTACCCCAGCCCCCTCAAACCTAACAAAATACGCACAGAAGACTCTAAGCACAAAGACACCACTTAGCAGGGGAGTGACAGGCAAGACTTTTACCGACACGGAAAAAATATAAAAAAATAAAATAAAACCAAGAAATGAAACGCAGATTCCGACTGGGTTTGGCAACCCAGTAAAAACCCCCAAAAAATTCTGACGTCATAAGGCCCTCCTCTGATACACTTTTCAAAATATCAGTTCCATTTTTTTTTCAAACTAGAAATTCCATGCTTCAGTGTACGAAAATTGATGGGACGGTTTCAATCCGGTGAAAAAAAAGCCCTATATCAATCATGAGGCAAGTGTTGTTATCTTCACTGGGGTTTGAGTCAATCAACGATCAGAGTAAGCTTGTAGGGCCGGAGTCCATTTATAGTAATATATAGATTTAGCCAAGCCTAAAAGCGGAGCTCCCTGGTTATTTATTCTTACTGCCTGTACGGTTTGTGAAAATAAAAGGTTTCGGATTGTCCGCATTTTGATGTTTCTGGTTGCTGCTTTAATAATTAAATCATTTTCTTTGCTTCCTTCTATAGAAAAATTCATTGCCTAACTAATGACTTCCACGGTAAATTTTACTCTAAAAACCGATATCGCATGAATTACGAAGCGATGAGTGCGGCATCGGTTTTTCCAGTGAAATATACTTTGCAATTCACCAGTTTGGCAATAATTTTTTCTTGAACCGAATGAGTTTTAAAAGAAAACAAGCATTAAGCACAACCTCAGCGAGCGAATTGAAAAGGAAAAAAAAGCCATTTCAGAGTCAACTGTCAATAGCCAGATAATAGGAATCATGCTAAAATTAGAAGCCATAAAAACAACTTTGTCAGTTCAAGGTCAAAGAATAGTTTTACTGATGTACTTTATTCCACTAAGATCCTTCACTTTTTGATGTATTTCATTGAAAAACGCCAGGTTGGCTTGGTACAAGAATCGGCAAACTACAGCAATGCAACCAAGAAAGGACGAACTTCAAACACGATCTGCGCCAACACTTACATAACATTTGGGTGCTTTAAACAAACTTCTGAAAACACAAGCTACTGTGATTTCCCCCTAATTTTACGACAACTCATTGCGAATACGTTTTTATAACATAAGAGCAAAATTTTCTTGTCACCGTCGAGGTACAACAAAAACTAGTTGGGCAAGCGGATTAAAAAAGCACTTGTTCGCTTGCATTTTAGAGGAAAACAAACAAACAAATAAATCAACTTTTTCTTTTTCTTAAAAAATTCGATTTTCATTCCTGAAAAAAGGAGGAACCGATTAAACCACCTTTTAAAAATTCTCATCCACTTTAAATAACGCATCCGTAAAAATAACAAACGGTTTAGTGCCCAAGGAAAGAATTTGTGTTCTAAGTATGAGCCATTACTGGTATTCTGTTTTGTCGTTGTCGTTCTCTTTCGCTCAGTCCTTTCGTTTCTGTTCTAGACATAGGTCCTCCAGGCATCATGTAACCTTATCAGCGCTTCTAAAGATATGCCAGAAATTGCAATACTGAGAAAAAAGCGGCTCTAAGCAAATTAAAAATTAACACTCAGCTTTAAGTTTACATCCTGCCGATGCTTGACTTGAATAACAGCGTAGCCACCAGTGTGGACCACAGATATCGTGTCATACTGGATTGCATAGATGCCAAGTCTCCAGCTTTCGGCTGGAGACTCCAGTTTTCAGACTCAATCTCCAGCTCTCCAGCCGAGCAAGCAAAATCTCCAGCTCAGCTTGGGTTAACAAATTTTGTAATACATATATCATATAAAATTATTGTTCTACAAACGTAAAACTGTTCATGATCTGAGAAATCGTGAAATCGACGAGAAATCAGCGGCAAATTGACGAGAAATCAAGAAATTCTAGACCCCGGACCCCTTTTCTTCTCACTGCTCGTGTTTGTTTAGCCGAAGTGACCTGGGATCGACTTGTTTTTACGCATGTCTAGCGTGACATGTGACGCTCTCTCTCTCCAAGCGTTCGCTCGCATTAGGCGCTCCATTAAATCTCCAGCGAGCCTCTCCCTACAACTTGGCATCTATGGGATTGAAACCAGCAAAAAATGCAGAAAGAAAACATCATCCAAACCGTTTTCCACCTGAACACGAAAAGCGTTTGACTGTGTAATATATAGTATGGCCGTGTAGCCGCGTCGAGCCACAGAAAGTGAGTTATGTTCAGGTGAGTTCACCTAGGTTGAGCCTGCAATCCCATCGAAAACCAGTACCTGGTCAGCGGTCAACTTAAAAAAAAAAACAGCTGACCTCGGTGAGCTAAAGCTTGAGCCCGCCATATGGTCATGTGATACTGGTCGGCGGATACCTTGTTCTGACAGGTGTCAGTTAATCAAAAGATGGATGTCCAATATCAAAGATGTCTGCTGTAAACTAGCATGATACTGGTCACATTGGCATACATGGAGGGGTGGACGGACGGACGGACGGACGGTCATGACGTCATGGCTATAAAACCAAATTTTCTCGCACCGATGGGTTACCATATTTTCTTAAAAATGGTGCTCCGCGCGCGCGCGGAGCTCCGCTAAGAAGTACAGTAAATTAACCATAACTTTTTAAGGATTAAACCACTGCAAAAACCGTGTACGATCAAAACTTGCTCTACGTTGGATCAAAATAGATCGTGACCACACCATAAAAAACTTTAAAATAGAAAATATCCTGCAAAGGTTGGTCAAGACAACGTGAACATAGGCGTTGTTGCTTGCAATATTTCGGCTGGCCAACACCAGCCTTCTTCAGGTTTATTGAATGGATAAATGCTAGTAACAAGATCTTTATATTTACCGGAAATGACATAAAAATGCTACGTGATGTGTTATAAAAACGGAAATGCATAAAAAAGAGGAGAGAGAATAATACATGATAACAAGATGAAAAAAACAAAAGAAAATTAAAAGGTAGCTAAACTAAATTACATTTCATCTCTTCTGTTAAGGCCTGCAGGCTCCAGTGTTTTTCCTCTGTGTATGAGGAATGCCTCACGAGCCTTTCTGATGGAGTCACGACTAGTGTGTAGTTGTTCGAGTGGTATAAGGATCATGTGATCCTCCGCGTGACCACTGGTCAGGAAGTGTCGTGAAACCGCAGTGGGGGTATAACTACAAAAGGGGCTTATAATAGGTCGCCTATGTTCATTAAAGCGGTCTTTAAGACGACGTTTGGTCTCTCCGATGTACTGAAGATTACATTTAGTGCACTGAATCATGTAAATTACATTAGGGGTTTCACAAGTAATATGTGATTTGATTTTGAAGGTTTGTCCAGTACTATAAAAAGTATATTGATTACGGCCATCCTCAATAAAAGGACAGGCGGTGCAACTAGTTTTATTGCACCGAAACGAGCCGGATGGAGACCCAGATTGGTCGGTGTAAGTAGGTTTCGGCAATTTAGCTCTAACTAGAATGTCACTAATGTTTTTACAACGCTCCGACAATGACACTTACAAACAACGCTGTAAGGAACTTATAGACTACCTCGTCAACCGAGGTTACGAACTTAATTTCCTTAAAACCCAGATACGACGTGCTTCTGACATTTCCCGGAACG
The DNA here is from genome assembly GCF_036669935.1 of Montipora foliosa. Classification (NCBI taxonomy): domain Eukaryota; kingdom Metazoa; phylum Cnidaria; class Anthozoa; order Scleractinia; family Acroporidae; genus Montipora; species Montipora foliosa. The sequence goes on along the minus strand of NC_090877.1, from coordinate 30,487,328 downwards.
ACGCTCTTAAACCCAAACCTAAACAACAGACAGATACTGTTCCGTTCGTCATTACCTATAACCCCGCTTTACCTAACATATCCCGTATAATTCACAAACACTCAAACGTGCTTTATTCATCTGGTCGCTGTAAAAATGTTTTTACTAATCTCCCTTTAGTAGCCTACCGGCGTTGTAAAAACATTAGTAGTTGCACCGCCTGTCCTTTTATTGAGGATGGCCGTAATCAATATACTTGAACCCCTGAAATCAGGATACCGATGCGACGCTCTAACCAACCGAACTATGAAGCTACTGACGTTGGAAGCTGGTCATTTGTGGGTCATTTCGTTCATTGATTCATTCCTCACGGCAAAATTACAACCCACAAATGACCAGCTCCCATTTTGGTCTCGTGCCCATGGTCGTGCAGCCAATGATATCTTGAATTTTAATGACGTGCAATCAATCAATTTATTAAAGTCATAGCGTGGGATTGAGGTTGCCCTCAGTAACCGAGCCAGAGACTCGTGTATAAAACGTATGACAAAAACAGAAATAAAAAATAAAAGTATACACATAATATCAATAATATCAAAATTTAAAAGTAGGAGTTACATGAAATTATAAACAATTGTTATCTAACTATAACGTTGTCGGAGCATATTGTCGGAGCAAATTATCACATAAACATTAAGAACAATTTATGATTGGCGATAATTATATAGACGGCTAGTCCTTAAATTTAAAAGATTAAGAGACTCCAAATTTTTATGAAATGCATTTAAATTGGGTGACTGTTTAATATATGTAGGTAGCTTGTTACATAGGTGAGTAATCTTATAAGTAAAAGAAAGGCTGAACAAGGTTACAACCACCTGCCCTTAAGTTATAATGTGGAAACACGGAACTTAAACAAATCAGAAATGTAACT
>NC_090877.1:30478915-30481415 GCF_036669935.1 Montipora foliosa | reverse complement strand
CAGTTACCAGACCAATTTTTGTGCTACCAAAGATCAGTTTCAAGTGGAATTGAGGGACTTTGCATTCTGCTGAAACGGCTGTCATATCCCTGCCGATATAGTGATATGATTGCGCGCTTTAGCAAGCCCGTTCCGGTCTTAAGTATAGTCAGTAATCATGTGCTCGATTATATTTACGATCATCACAGTCACAGCAACTTAACTGGAATCAGACGATACTCAGTCCACTTGCACTTCAAGAGTACAGCGATACCATATCAGCCAAAGGAGCTGCTTTGGATAATTGCTTCGGTTTTATTGATGGGACCCGTGCGCCCGACTTGTCGCCCTGGAGAGCTGCAGTGAGTGGTTTATAATGGACATAAACGTGCCCATGCTCTTAAGTTGGCCAGTGGGTACGTTTTCTTATTTCTTAGTACTATAGGTAAAAATCTGGAAAAATAATGCCACGATTTGCATCTTTTGCGCCTAAGATTCGAGTTTTACCGACCAATACATTTATCATTAGCTGAGCTTTTATAAAAATACACCACATATAATCTGTCGCAAAATGCTGTTTACCATATATCACTGCGAGGCCTTCCGTGTTCTGAACAGCAACTCTGTCTTCATATTTTACAGAAGGCCGCAAGCACGATGCAGGGATGTTAGCAGATTCAGGCCTCCTTGGTGAACTACAGAGATCTGCCTACTCACCCCATGGTCGTCCACTGTGCCTATACGGTGACCCGGCCTATCCCCTCAGAGTACACCTCCAGGCCCCCTTTAGAAATGCTGTCTTGCCTCCCCCTATGCAAGCCTTCAATGCAAGCATAAGTACTGTCCGGGAATCAGTGGAATTGCTTTTCAATGACATTGGAAAATTGGATTAAGTAGTATTGGGAAAATGTATGTTGTATGTGCCATACTTCAAAATGCACCTACCTGTTTGTATGGAAACCAGACATCACATTTCTTTGAACTGGAGCCCCCATCCCTTGAAGATTATTTCTCATAAATGACTCATATTACTAAAATGATTAGTCAGACTCCTTGTATCATTGTGCACTTAATTGACCAGCAGAGATGTTCAGCATGTGTAAATGAAATACCGTGGTACTTCTCAAGTTTCCTACAATGTGCCGAGACCATAAAGCTCAGGCTCGTAACCAGGAGGGGTGCACGGGGGTGCGTTCCCACCCCCTCCCCACAGGCCCCAAAGGTCCCGCATTTTGATACTCAATATCCAAGTTTAATGAGTGCAATCGGTTAAACTGAAATTTAGAACTTAACACATTCAGTGATATTTAAACAAAATCAAAGAATGGAAAAAGTAGTAATGTATTCAATGGGGAAGTAAAACCAGCTGCATTCTAGTAGCCCGAGCCATTCAGAACATTTCAATGAGCGCACAGATGTCCGAGCTTATCTATAGGTGCGTTTTTTTGGGAAAATCCAAAAAACGGATTTCTGATCTCGGATCACGCGATTCTTCAACGTCAAAAAAACGCAAAATCCGAAAAAGGATATTATTTTCCATGACAACGCAAACAAACTCAGATTTTAAAAACTCAAATTTTAAAAACAACAAAAAATAGCGGTTAAGTTTGTTTTGGAGAAATGTCATCATTAAAAAAATACGTTAGCGATCGATAAAAAGAAATGACCAAAAACATGCATTTTTCGCTGTAGGGAAGGTGCTAACAATATTATTGCTGTCAAGAAACTTTTAGTGTAATTTCGGGTGTGAAATTTGAAGGAAACCTAACTATTTTCGACCTATTCATGTTTTCGATCGTACGGTAAAAATGGCGCGAGAAAACCATTTGGACTGAATTTTCACGTACAGTATCTGTTGTGTATCATTCTTGCATTGGAAACCGCTTGTCAAAAATCCTTTTTTCAAATCCTTTCTCAAAAAAACGCTGAACTGATGAATCTCAAAAAGCCGGATTTGGACTTAATCCGAAGTAACCTCCTTGTACTCGTCAGACTTTCCTTTCAATGACTTTTGCAAACTCGCTCAACATGCAGAAACAATAAGAAAAAATGTTTGGGAAAAGAGTAATGAGGCGTATTCGTTGTCGATAAGAGTACAGACCAAGCTAAACCACATTTCGATTTGTTTTTTACTACAATACCAACGTCAAAGGAATGGTTTTTTTTAGAGCGCGAGCTGAAAAAGGCATTGTTGCATATCCTTGCACACGATGGTCATGGCGTCTCACGCACAGTTCTGTGGCTGCGACATCTCCCATGAAGTTCAACAAGTTGAACACCGTGCGACATGTTGCGGGGACAAATTTTGCACAGATTCCATGTCGCTGGAGTGACAAAGTGTCAGCACACACGAGAGGATGTGTCGCTGCAACATGTCCCTGAAACGTGTCCCGGCAACTTTTTCACAAGTGTGTAAACTCTGCGATTTGGTCCCTCCTACATTTCCCTGCTACGCATCCCTACAACATGTCCCCTCAGTGTGCACTTAACACGATTTTGTCCCCGCTACATGTTGCAGCAA
>NC_090877.1:30468915-30473915 GCF_036669935.1 Montipora foliosa | reverse complement strand
ACTGGTCTCGTTTAAGGTAGGACCAAAACGAAAGCGCAATATTCGCTTCAAGTACCAAACTGTGAAGATTTCCCCGAGAAAAACTACAATGGTAGACAGTTAAGATGAAGCCAAAAGTCTGACACAGTTCCGGCATGGGTGAGTCGCGGTCAACTTCACCGCTTCTTCCAAAGGAAGAAAAAATACACCAAGAAAATGAAGAATCTCTCGAACAAGACAACAAAACTTCATCGGCGCAAGCGTTCTTCAATATCTTTAACGCCAACATGGGCACTGGAGTGCTCGCTATGCCTTATGTCGTTCGTCTGACCGGCTACTGGGGAGTTATTCTCATAATCATTATCGCTTTTCTCGGCAACTATACAGGAAAGCTTCTTATTTACTGCCTCAGAGAAGACACTGCTTATGAGGATCTCTCCAAATCCACCTATGCTGATCTGGGAGAGGTCTTCTGGCCGAGATATGGGCGCGTTATGGTCCATATAACCAACTTCTTTGAGCAGTTTTCACACTGTACTCTTTTTCTCATTATGTGCGGTACCGTACTGCATCATACATTCCCCGACAGTTTTGTATCCGAAAGCGTGTGGATTGCTGTGGTATCTATTGCCGTGTTACCCTGCGCTGGCGTACGCACAATGAAGCACATCTCATGGATTAGTCTCCTCACTGTCATCGTTGCGCTTGTCACTTCAACCTGTGTGTTGGTTTACGCGCTGGTTCATTTCCATCACTGGAAAACACACGACTTGGCACAATTCAAATTTAAGGAGATGTCCATAGCTATGGGAATAATAGTAGTGACGTACTCCTCGCAGGCCTACTTACCGATCATAGAAAAGTCCATGCGCTATCCGGGAGAATTCAATGCCATAATGGATTTCACCTACACACTAGTTACCATAATTAAATTCAACTATGGCATCCTAGTGTTTTTTTGTTTCCGAGAACATACTGAGCAGATTATGACTTTAAGTATTCCGCACGGTGCTTTCCGAATCTCTCTTTCCCTCGCCGTTGTTGTGACAGCTCTTCTGTTCTATGTTGTCCCTATGTTCACACTCTATGACATTTTTGAACATCAGCTCAACATTTCTTTGTTCACAGAACTGAAGGACGAACCATTGAAATGTGACAAAAATTCTATGCCCAAGCTAGTTTTTCGGTTCGTATTCATTTTGCTCTCCACACTAGTAGCGATTTTTGTACCACATTTCGGCTTGTTAATGGCCTTTGTAGGTAGCTTTACTGGCACAATTTTAGTTCTCATTTATCCTTGCCTTATCCATATTAAGTTGCATTACTCAACAATGCCTTGGTATCATATAGTATTTGATTTCTCTGTAGCTTTATTTGGTTTTGTAGGCTGCATCTGTGGGGTGATATTTTCATCCATTCAGATCGCTAAGGAGTACGATTTTTATAGAATGTGGGGAATAGAACCGGATGAATAAATTTTTCGTTTTTTAACGACCAAACGTAAAAAAAACAATGTCATGTCTTTCTCCTGTCGGGATAAATGGCCCACCAACTTGGGTCAGGCATAGCCACGCCCGAAAAAACGAAGACGTTTGGAAACATGTATTTCCCAGAAAACGTTCAAAGCCGCGAGTGGAGTTTCTGTAAGTTTCTAAATCCTTTCTGTTTATTAGTAAGTAATTATGGAACATTTCCGTATACCTATGAAGAGTTTTCGGTGATTGGATAACTTTAGTTACTGTTTTGGGTTGAGCTAAACGGGACTGTTATCTCCAATTTGAATACACCTGTCCATGAATTTTTCGCAATTTAACTATATCGTCTGCTCGGTAGTTGAAACAACATTTCCATTGCACTTTTTCGCTCATCATTTATGTGACATGTGCATATGTTTTGTGAAACTATCTGGCGGTCAAGATAATTGTAAACCTCTGGGCCCGGTTCCTCGAAAGCCGATTAACGCTAATCTAAGATTAAAAATTAACCAAGCAGTTTATTTCTCCACTCCCAAATGCTGTTCATCGCAGATTTTCGGCAGAACTTTACATGAGAAGACGTCAGTCTTGAAAAACAAAAATAAGCAAAAGAAAGTTTCACCAAAAAGTTGAAAACGTGAAACAAAAGTTTACACTAATCCTGGATTAAGTTAATCGGCTTTCGAGGAACCGGGCCCTGATCATTTCGACGACCTGAAACGTTATTAATAAGGGAAAAAACAGAGGGTTCAACAAGATGTAAAAATCATGTGGGAAATAAAATGGAAGCGAAAAACAATTGTTTTACAATTAATTATTACGACTACCTCCATTGCAGAAATTAATTTAAATACTTTTTCCGTTGTGCTGAGCAAGAGGTTAGTGCATAACAAGGTTTTAGTCTACTCAAATCAGATGGGTTACTCTTTTACTATACACACCAAAAGACATCTTTTAGGCATCTCAATATTCTTTGTTCTCCGCTCCTACTCAACTACTTGCCTCGTGGTTTCCCAGAATCTTCTTCACTCTTATATAAGCAATTAACGAACTAACCACAACATAGTCTAAAAGAACCACAAATCTAATTTGAGAGGAGGTTTAATAGCTCTTCCTGAATGAGTAACAAATTGGCCCGGCTGGGGCTCTGAACGAATGTCCGGTTTCATTTGCTCAGAATTGCTCAGTCCAGAGTTGTCAATACTTTCAAAATTACCATTATTATCAACAACACGAACTAACGTCATACTGGATTTGCGAGAAATCTCATGGTTTTGATCACATAAAATTTGCGACCTACAAGTCGAAATGAGTGGTACCTTCTGATGGTTAAAGGGTGAAGTATATACAAGTTCATCTGGTGTATTTCACGTATCACCCATGTACAAAACGACGATCGTTACCTTTAACCGGGCCTTTAACGTTAACAAGGTAGGTTTCTCGATTCTTAACGGTCACAAGTCGCCAAGTCGCCTCCCCCCCCCCCTCCCCAAAGTAATTTTCACCCCACCTGGCTGGTATATAAATGGAAACGTCGTCCCTTGGGGTGAAGACCATCCTTGTATAACCTCAATGCAACTTGTTTCTTTTCACGTGTCTTTGTAAAAAATAACAAAACGAGACTTTAGTAGAACTACAGGGTGTTTCAAAAGTTTCGTTCCGATTGAAAATTGCATTTTGTCTAACAAATTTAATGTATTTTTAGGCAAATTTAAACTGATTCAGTTCATAAATTTATCTAAATAATTGTTCAAAGGAATTTCAATTCCAAGATTTGAATCATGTTTTACATGCCCAATGTGCAAGGGCGCGTGCTTTGTCCCACCATATTTTCCCCGCACATTGTCTGTTTTCGAATTTATTGCCTTTGTTTTAGATTTTCTCTGCTCTTTCACGGAAATCACAGTCACTGTCAGGCAGTCACTGTTTGTTCTAGAGCTCAGGCAGCTATGTTACGGTCATCTGGACATTCAGTCAAAGAAATTGCCAAATTGTTTCAAAAGACCGAACGATGGGTGAACAAGTGGTCAAAAAGGAAGTCCTTCGAGGACAAACCAAGGAGTAGACGGCCGTCTGTTTTGACAAACTATGCGGGAAATGTAATCACGAAAGCTAAGTATAAGCGTCATAATTCAACAAGAAAGATTGCCCAAGAAAGTCAACATCACCATATCAACGTTTCGAGCACAATGGTATGGAGATTGACCAACGAAGGGTGCAAAGCCATCAAGCAAAAGAAGATACCACTGTTAAGTGAGAAGCAAAGAAGGCCATTTCCAGGAAATACTCCAAGCTCACGGCAGAGGATTGGGAGAACTTCTTATTTACAGATGGGTGTCGTACATATCTAGTTCATTACCCGAATCCAAAAAGAAAAAAAAAATTGTATGGGGCTGTCAGGAGTGCAACGTTCCCCCGGCATACCAGGTGGAACAAAGTGAGAAGGTGATAGTTTGGGGAGGTATGACGGAACGTGGTCTGACGAAGTTACACATCTTACCCAGTGGCCAGACCTTAACGTCCAAGTACTAAATCAAAGAAATTCTAGAAAACAAAAGTGAAACCGTTAACCTCACGGCGGCAGGTTACAGACGGACCGACGAAAAGACAGCTGTTTAGCTCAAAAAAGGTAATGACCTTTGTGCAGGACGGAGCGCCGGCGCACACTTCAAAGGCGGATCAGACATGGTGTCCGAAGAATTTGCCAAACTTTTATAGCCATGGAGGACTTGCTGGCAAACTCAACTGATCTGAACATCATTGACGAAACAACGTACAAAGATCCAGCCCCTGAAACACTGGACTAGCTGAGAAGACGACTACGGTTCGGGGGGAAAAATGCCAACTCTCGACAAGCTTCAGGAACTCGCGCGGTATTCTGCCCCGCCGCTTAGAAAATATCATAAAAAATAAAGGAGACCACTCCGTCTGGCTACTAATTTTTAAGTTATTCAATGTAAAATCAATAAGAAATAACATACTTACTTTTCCAAGAGGTAGTTATAGTAATTACTGAAATATAAGCGTACAAAATATCGGAACGAACTTTGGAAACACCCTGTAATATGGCAAAATTTCAAACACTCCTCTAATAGCGCTTTGCACTTTTCACTAAAAATAGATTTCGTTATCTACTTTGGAATCTATCTACTTTAAAGCTATTCTACCAAGTGCCACCTACTGTATCTCTCTGTATCCCTCTTTCTCTATCTCTCTTAGGGGATCCTCAACATTACTCTCTGAACTTGAAGATCACACACCCGTGCTGCTATTGTAGATTGATTTACAACTTAAAGTGCCCATAACCTAAAACTTTTTATTTTCCTACTTGAAAGTCCATATTAAAAAATGAACTTTGCCGAAAGAATTTTTCAATTCCAGCGAGAGGCGAATTTTCAACGATTTTTTCAATCCTACTTTTATTTGGTACACCGCTTCCGCTGGTCAGGACCTCACGGGCTCGCTGTGACGTAGATTTAGGAATGCTTGTTGGCGTGGGTTTTATCTTTTCTTACTGATCAACGCCAAGGTATCGCTCAGCGATCG
>NC_090877.1:30441415-30451415 GCF_036669935.1 Montipora foliosa | reverse complement strand
CAAGGAACTTTTAATCCAGCTAGTGAACTAGAATCAGAGTGTTTGTGGTTCTGCTTTGCAGAGTTACTTCAGGAGGATATTGAGCAGCTAAAAGACCATTGGAACACACATTACATCCGCAAGTCAAGACATGATACTGTGCCTGGACGACCAGATTCCTTATACTACTTACCCGAGATTCATGGTGGGGCTACTAACTTGATAGCACATGTTCCCAACGATGAGCTACAATATGCCAGAGTGCAGTTAGTAGAACGAGCTGATAGAAATGACTATCAGGAGTATTTCCAGTATGTTACCACCACTTGTGACTTACAGAGGCCTCGCAGTTGGAGAGAAGGTTTAGAGTTATACAACACATTATTGGACTGTGCAGTCAATGGCTCTTAAATAATTTACTCTCTAAACACCAGTAAGTGTGATTACCTGAAGATGAAAGGCCAGGCCTCAGCACCTGGGTAAAGGGATGTAAGGGATCATTCATTCCTTATGGGGTATATTATAGGAGAAAGGGTGGTGAAATATTTGATAGATGTGATGTATATGATATAAGATACCCTGCTCCCCATGTGCAAGAGTAAATTTTTGACATGACCCCTTCATGCTATACATGTAAATATCATAACCTCTATCAAGATGAAACTAAAAAGATATCAGCTAAAATCTGCCAAGTGGGAGGCACGGTGGCCTCATGGTTAGTGCGCTCGACTCCGGATCGAGTGGTCCGGGTTCGGGGGGCCTGGCAGGGGACATTGTGTTGTGTCCTTGGGCAAGACACTTTACTCTCACGGTGCCTCTCTCCACCCAGGTGTATAAATGGGTACCGGCATAATGCTGGGGGTAACCCTGCGATGGACTAGCATCCCATCCAGGGGGGAGTACAAATACTCCTAGTCGCTTCATGCTACAGAAACCGGAGATAAGCGCCGGCCTGATGAGCCTTCTGGCTCGTAAGCGGAGACTTTACCTTTTTAAAATCTGCCAAAACATGTTTTTAAAATTCTAAATTGTTCTTTTTTTAACTTCCTGGAACTTTCCTCCTTCTCAGACCTTACAGTGTGACGACAATACAATGCTGGTACTGTACACCGATTAACTGTATTGGTGAGATGTGATTGTTAGTGAGGTAATATGTAATTGCAACAAAATAGTTGGTAGAGTTGCATTCATGCTATTTGGCACATGACAAAGCAGGGGGTCCAGGGCCTTGCTTTCCCATGAATTCTGGTAGAAATTTTGCACTTCACTGCATACTTCAGCGCTTAGAAGTGCTTATTTTAAGTGCCTTCCCCCTTTCACAGCAAATTTTTCTGATGCCCCCACCCCTTGCAGCCTTAATTTTCTTGGCATGCTTCACCACCCCATAAAAAATAAATGGTCCAGAAGAAAATGTTATTTTATAGTCTTTCTTAGTAAACCATACCATCTTTATTAATAAACTTGAGTACAAATCTGAACAACAAAGTTAAGTTAAAACTGTCAAGTCCTATGCTATTGATATCATTTTAACTCTCAGTGTAGCATATATAAAGCTGTGAATGTCAAAACATTTCTGGGGTGTTTCCCTGTGGCCAATGGGATGCAAGATTTTGTAATTGCAAGAAACTGGTGAATACTGCCATGGCTTCCATCTGTTAATAATATCAGCTTAAACTCGAATATGATAGTCCCAGGTAACAGGGAAATGTGACCCAGAAATACTTTCAGTGTTTGTGCAGCACTGTGAAACTCCAAAAGCAACATTCCTTTTAAACATGGAAACATGGAACAGTCAAAATGGCAGATATATCACCCAATGCTTTTGTGTAATAACAGGAACAAAGATATATATTACACACGAATAAAGCCCACAAGAGCTAACATGATGAAGGTTTTTATGATGAAGTCTTGACTATTCCACTCATAACCTATACATTGTACCTTTTAACTTTGACAATAAGAGGAACTTTTAAAAAGACTGAAACCTTTTTTGGAACATAATATGCACCATATAAGTTTACGTTATATGTAGTCAAATTATAAACCAACTGATTGTGCAAAGTAAAACAGTGTTTTCTAGTAAAAAACAAAACAATGTTTACAGTGTCTATCGATTCTACTAATAAAGCCAACAGCATATTAGCTAGAGGGCTAGATGGGCTGTTATTTCCTTGGAAACCATATAAATGCACTCAAACTGCAGGGAAATGAAAAGCAACTGTAACACAACTGGGTGACTGATCATGTAATTTTCAGCCTGTGTAAACCATGCATGTTCAGTCCATGATAATTTGTTCTTTTATTTCTTTCCAGTTGATGGGCAATAGGCACCTATAGTCGAACAATTCATTAGTTTATGGCCTGCCAAAAGCCTGGCTTTCGCAGTAAGCCAAAGTAAAGAGCTCTCTAAATGATTCTGCATTCTGTAAATGCTGAACTGGAAATGTTATGGACTTCGCACAAGCACTAACAACAGAAAAGCAAACAGAGTGCCCTGGCTTATTCTTTAAACAGTCGTGGTCAAAATAAACTGGTATTTTGAACCTTTTTCCTGAAATTGGCTTATGCTGTGATCCTGTCAGCCAGCCCATGATCCCTGGTACACTGAGACTAGGACTCTCAAAAACCAAGCTTTCATCTTGATTAAAAGCCTCATCCTCATCCGAGTTCTGTTCCTCTTTAAAGTTGCATGCAATGGGTGCCACATGACCTACCACATTTCCTGTTTCACAGTCGTTGAGAATGTCTTGAAAGAAGTCCATGATGTCCTCTTCAAAGCATCGTCTTGATGTGCCTTCCCGTGAATAATGAGGTTCCAAAAGTGAGAAGAGGTAGTCAGCATCAGGAGTAACATCTTCCTTAAGATCCCCAGCAACAAAAAGAGGCTGACAGACAAGTGGATTCTGGATAATTATTTGATCCAGGCCATAACTACTCAAACCGAGCATGAATTCTTTCATGTACAGACATATACAGACATCTACGGGACACAAAACTCACTTGTAAGGACCTGACAATGTCATCCAAATTCTCCTCTTTAATAGCACCTGTGTAGCCGTTGTCAATGATAAGATCAGTGTGCTTTTGGCAATCAGATCTGACCTCTGCAAGCAGCTGCTTTTCTTTAAATGTCAGGTTTTCTTCTCCAATCTTCATCATGTCAAATTCTTTAAATGCTGCCTCATAGGCACACTGTTCAAGAAAACAGGGGGGTGGGCCTCCCTGAGCAAGTGCGACAGCAACAATCTCTCCACATGTTCGGAAACTGCCATTTTGTACAAGAAAGGAGGAGTCCATTGGGGCTCCATCTGGAAACATGCTTTCAGCCATATCAGCAATGCATTGTTCTAAAAATTCTAAGGCAATGGCTCCATTGTCAATGCCACTTTCCCCACTGTAGTGGACACTCAATCTATTTGTTGTGTGGGACTTGGAGGTTTGTCTTTGCCACAAGCTAATAATTCTGGAGAAAGGAGCTTTTCTTCTTGTTGTAATGAAAAATTGCTTATCATGTTTAACTTGGGATGCCAAACTGTCTACTACATCTGTGTAGTTGTTTATCAGTGCATAGTTACCATTTGGAGTCATAGCTGCTTGGTTTTCCAGACTTACGGGAACATCAATGACTTCCTTTGAGTTGCAGGAATTCAATTCATCCTGCAATGTTCGAGCTATGGCCTCATCCAACTCTATTTGCTCACACATGGAAGGAAACTCCTCTGCAGTGGATTGACAGTCATCCTCTGATGGGCCCTCTGATGTACTGGCAGGCTCCTGGAGATACTTCTCATAGGCAGAAAAGTGATCTGTGTTACACAGATAAAAAACTAAACGTTTGTAGTCCTTCCCGACTTCTGTTTTGTACTGCTTCAAAGAAAAAAAATCTTTTGTTTGGCCTGATAAAAAGAGAACATAACAAAAGAAAAAAATCAGAGGCTTAAAAATCAAGGGCGAACAGGGAAGAATCTTAGGGCAAGCCACTATCAAATTGGTGAGACCACTAGAAAAATCTTTCCAAATGTTTGGGAGACATGTATGATTCTAACTTGCAAACGTTTGCCAGTGGATATTTTTCTCTCTCGCAGATTATCAAAATCACTCGCACTTGCAAGTTTGTGAGCGTTCATTTCAAGCCGTGAATCTGAGTGCAAATACAGGACCGTACAATAGATACTGCTGTGTTAGTCGTCTACTCGCTCCCAAGATATGATGAACAGCTGAAACTTCACATTGATGAAAAACATCATTGCCATAACAATACCACACGTTGTCAAGTGAGGTAGTTAGTTCAAAGGGGAAAATTATGAATAAGACAGAGGAATTTTGTGACAAATGCATGTGAGCATTTGTCACAGAAAAGGAAGCAGAACCTAGCTTACATTCATGACAACCAAAAGGGTATATAAACAAAACTGGTTTGCTTAGCCCAAGTAACAGTTATCCTTATACCGATAGAAATGCTATATAGGATCCTGCAGAATTTCCCAGGATAATGTAGTATAAGGATCCAACTTAATAAAAAAGATTCTACCGTAGTTACCTCCACGATGTTCATTGCAACATTACTCTGGATGTTGATTTATATGCTAATTTGCTTTAGGAAAAGTGTTGTCTCCCAGGAAAATCTGCACACCAATTGATGAAAATTATTGTTAAGCACAGCCCAGAATATGAACTGAAATAATTTCACATGTAAATAACATATCATTATCTATGTGAGACCTAATGATTACTTTGAAACAACTACCTGGCATGAAAAGTGCTTGTGTTCCATCTTCATAGAGTAAGACATACTCTGTGGCTGTCTCAAATCGCCTGTCAAACGCCTTCCACTTGGCCACTGCTTTTTCAAGAATAGTTGCATATGTTGCATTTGCAGGGACAGCTATAGGTAGGCGCTTCCCACGGACAGTCTTAAGGTGTTCATCATCAAACCGTTTTAAACCAATATTTATTGTTACTTCCATGTTCTCATCTTTCTTGGAGGCTTTTTTCTTTGAGCGAAAATCAGATGCCTGCTTCTCAGACTTCTCAGATGATTTGGCAGTTACAAAGCTTTCAAATGACATTGCCTTTCTTTTGTGGGTCTGTGGTCTTCCGAAAGAAGTCACCTGACTTGAGGTGCATGCACTACTGGATTTTTCACTCCAGTTTGGAGGTCCATTTTTGGACTGATCGTTATTACAGTTCCAACAGAATCGTGCTTTTTTTCTAACTTTCTCCGCACAGGCACTACAAAATCTACAAAGGTGGTATTATTTTTCAATTAGTACCATGCAGCACATTTGACAATTTATACTACAACATATTAGAAATCAAATGTGTCCTAACCAGTGGGTAATTTACTGGTAAAATCACCTATATGCTTGAGATAAGTTTGAGCGGTTACAGTTGTACGCTTATTGATTTATCAAACACCTGTCGCCTCGCAACCGTGCCAAATAGAAATAATTACACTCCTTGTGATAGATTATATTTGCTTTTTCATGTCTTGTCACTGATTGCCTCGGTGACAAAGAACAGCAACTAAACAGCAAAGTGCTATCCCTCGATCTTTCCAGTTTCTTTGTATCGCTATTTAGATGCACGAATGGTAAACACTGACTGGGAACATTTTTACTGATTCTCACGAATGATCTCGTTTCTAAAGAACCACAGTGAAAATTAATTTTGGTTAATTTCAGGCTACATGATCTTGAAAAAGAATAAGGCAATATATACTTGTACTTACACGTAATCGTTTGCTTCCTCTTTGTCAGCCATATTGCATAAGCAAAGAAAATGGCGGGAGAATGCAGGTGACCACTTTTCGGAAGAAAACTGGCACGAGACTTCCTTCCGCCTTTAACATTAACTTCCGCCGTGGCTTTCAAAAGCTTTTGCCGTGGCGTTCACAAACTTACGGTGGCCCACACCTGCCACGGCAAAACTTACTTTTTCACGGCAAAACTTACTTTTCCACGGCAAAACTTACTTTTCCACGGCAAAACTTACTTTCTCACCGCAAAACTTACTTTTCCACGGCAAAACTTACTTTCTGACGGTAAAACTTACTTTTCCACGGCAAAACTTACTTTCTCACGGCAAAACTTACTTTTCCACGGCAAAACTTACTTTTCCACGGCAAAACTTACTTTCTCACGGCAAAACTTACTTTTCCACGGCAAAACTTACTTTCTGACGGCAAAACTTCATTTTTTCACAACTTACTTTCTGAGGGCAAAACTTACTTTTCCACGCGAAAACTTACTTTCTGACGGCAAAACTTACTTTTCCACGGCAAAACTTACTTTCTGACGGCAAAACTTACTTTTCCACGGCAAAACTTACTTTCTCACGGCAAAACTTACTTTCTCACGGTAAAACTTACTTTTCCACGGCAAACTTTCTTTTGTGAGGGTTTGCCTAAAATTGGGAATCCGGAAACGGAATTCGGAAACCGGAATACAGTGAAAGTAGTAGAAAGGCTAAAATTATCACGGAAAGCAATAAACTCAACGATGGAGATATTCACTTAGTAAGGTACTCCTAAATTCGACGATAAATAAAGTTGATAAAGCATCTCGTTTGTGTGTATGTATGTTTTTAGTTATAATATTTCACCAACAGGACTCTTGATTTCGACCGTTCAAAATTCTCATTGGAGAGAAGCAAGGCTGCGTGTGCGCACCCACCCTGTTTGGTATTTTCTTTTCTTTCATCATCCAACATGTCTTTCAGTTCTGCAGTGAGGGCGGCCTCCTCCACCGTACACGCCACGACGGAAAGCTTCTGAACTTGACTCGTCTCCGCGACGTAGACAGTGCTATTAAGAGAGATGACCTTTGCCGACGACGCTGCCTTTGTCAGTCACGCAGAGAGAGGACAACAAGCGATCATAGACCGCTTCGCGACTGCCTGCCAGGACTTTGGCTTTACCATCATCAAAAAGACTGAGGTACTGCCAATGCCGGGGACCGATGCTGAGCCGACCATCCTGATCAGCAGCCAAGCACTCAACTCTGTGGACGCCTTCAAGTACCTTGGCTCAGCAATCACCTCCAATCTCTCCCTGAATAGTGACTTCAATGCTCTGTTTGCGTCCTCAGCACCCTGTTGTATTGGAGAGAGACGCGGCCTACATACACGAGACAAGAAGCTAGACGCACTCCACTTCAGATTCCTCCGCAAAATTCTTGAGATCACCTGGAAGGATAAAATCACCAACCAGGAAGTACTTGAAACTGCAGAACTGCCAACTATCCAGTACCTCGTCTCAGAGCGTAGACTACGCCGTTGGCTAGGCCATTGGCCCCGAGCGCCTTCCAAAAGACCTACTCTATGGACAGCTGTCTCAAGGAAAACGATCAACAGGACGGCCTCTTCTTCGCTACAAAGACGTCTGCAAACGAGACATGAAGGCAGCCACGTTGAATCAGTGTCGGCAACTCGGAATGGCTGGCTGACGACCGTGTTAAGTGGAGGGTAGCTGTAAAGACTGGCTGCAAACGGGCAGAGGTAGAGAGGATGAGGACCTGGGCGGAGAAGAGACAGAGGAAGAAGACTTCCACGCGTCGAACGCGATAATTTACGCAGTGTTCACACTGCCACAGGCCTTGCATCTCTAGAATCGGTCTTCGCAGTCACGAGCCTAGATGAATATACCAATGATCCACTGCCTGCAAGGCAGAAGGAGGCCGTGATATATGTACTGTGAACGAAGTCGCAATCCAACAGCACTTTTCACAGCATTTTCTCTTTAGAAATTGATCGAATGCATTTCTTTTTTTTTTTTTTTTTTTTTTATCAAGAAAGTTGTGACACTTATTGCACCCAGTATAGAGTGAAGCGCCTGGAAGATCGATAACAGACCCAGTATATTTGTGTTAAGAGACTGAGATCATTTTCCATTCCGATGTGTTGACCGTGAGTTCAACTAGACTCTCTCTGGCTGCACTCGTATATGCGTATGATTCGTCATATTTTTAGGTGGAATAGTCACACTTTACAACAGGGAAAAATGAGTTTCTTCAGGCTGAATCTCCCAAGCGTTATCTGAGCTTACAGCGGTTATCAGTCACACGCCCTCAACGATTTTGTTTTCATTTTTCGAAACTAAATTGATTGATTGACGTCCACCCAAATTCATTTTCGAAAAATGAACCAAAAAGTCGTTGAGGGGCACGTGTGAATGGTAACCACTATAAGTACTTGGGAAGCAACTGTTTTGATTTGAAATAAGCTAAAAATTATTTTAGATGTTATCTATTTTCCTGTATGTTTTTAGAAAGAGGAATCTGAGACGAAAATTTTTCATTTCCGTGTGGTAAAATGCTTTTCCATAAGTATTGTACGTATGTAAGGATGCGTTCGATCGGCCTTATTCCGGTATAGGAATACATAGATTTGAAGTAAGAAATCCTTCGCTTTTACAGAGATTTACATGGAAATTGTCAAAAACCTACTGAAATGAAATTTTAAACATATGTTCAATATCCTAGTTGCTTAAAAACTACACCAAACATACTATTTCAAATCATCACTGCACCTATTTTTATTCCGTAATAGGGTCAATCGAACGAACTCTTAAGAGATCAACAAACGAGTGTAATCAAGAAAATCGAGCGCCCGAAGACAATTGCTGTAATATTTGATGTCAAAACATTATCACCCCACCATCAAGAAAAGGAAAAGCCCAGACAGTTGGATTCTCTTCCGATGTTACGACATGAATCCCCTCCCAAAAGGAGTGAGCATGTGACAAATTACTCAACGAGGTGAAAGTAAACATTTGTACGACGCAGGATCATTTTAAGTGACTTTGGTTCAAGTTCTTATTCCAGATTCCCCATTCCGGATTCCGGAACCGTAGAAAAGTAAGTTTTGCCGTGTAAAGGAAAGTTTTGCCGTAGAAAAGTAAGTTTTGCCGTGAGAAAGTAAGTTTTGCCGTGGAAAAGTAAGTTTTGCCGTGAGAAAGAAAGTTTCGCCGTGGAAAAGTAAGTTTTGCCGTGAGAAAGTAAGTTTTGCCGTGGCAGATGTGGGCCACCGTACAAACTTTTGCCGTGGCGTTCACAAACTTTTGCCGTGGCGTTCACAAAATTTGCCGTAGCGTTCACAAACTTTCGCCGTGGCGTTCACAAACTTTTGCCGTGGCGTTTACAAACTTTTGCCGTGGCGTTCACAAACTTTTGCTGTGGTTGTTTTAAAAATAAGTTTGCTCACCTAAAACTTAAGTCAGCGAACTTAAGTTAATGTTGACGCTACATTTTTAATTGTGTAGTATAAACTTGATACTTTTGCCGTGATACTTGTGGGCCACCGTA
The DNA here is from genome assembly GCF_036669935.1 of Montipora foliosa. NCBI lineage: Eukaryota > Metazoa > Cnidaria > Anthozoa > Scleractinia > Acroporidae > Montipora > Montipora foliosa. Next base: position 30,442,134 of record NC_090877.1, on the reverse strand, counting down.
GAAAACAAAGGAAACAGCCAAGAAGAGATTGAAACTTTTGTAAAGGAGCAAAAAAGTGAAAGCACAACAAAGAAAACAGTCAGCGACATGAAAACATTTCATCGCTATTTGTCATCAATAAGCAAGGGCGATAAAGAAATTTTGAACCTACCGGCTGATGACATTTTACATTTTCCACGAGGCCGTTGACATTTTTCTTTACGTATTGACTTTGGCCTTTGATTCTCAGAGATGTTGACAAAATTTTCCTTGTTGTGACGTGGCCCTAACCTTCTACAGGACCTTTTCACGGCTATAATAAATTGTGACGAAAATAAAGATTATTCTAGATCGAAAGACGCGTCAGTTCACTTGATTTTTTCGATTTGAAACGATGAATGAACAGTGAAGCGCACGCATCACCGGATGTAACAGGGCCCTGGATGTAATGATCACTTCCGCTGCGCCAGCTTTATTTTTCTTGCTGGTGCTGGTGCCATATAATAAACAACTTAATAACCTCGATCGTTCGGTCGTTATGGGAAAATCTCAAACCTCGGCCTACCGTATTGACCTCGCTATCGCTCGGTCAATACGGCAAGGCCTCAGTTTGAGATTTTCCCGTAACGACCTCACTCTCGGTTATTAAGTAGTTAGTAACCAACATAATTTACTATGTAATAATACGAACAAGCCATGTAAAAAAATGTGCCCTAGCGATTTAAAATGTGTCCTAGGAT
>NC_090877.1:30413628-30426477 GCF_036669935.1 Montipora foliosa | reverse complement strand
ATCACGTAACCAGGCGACCTTATATATCACCTTATGAAGACCAGCAGTATGCAGTTGAAACGTTGCGATCTTCAACCTAAGTGACTAATAGTACATCATGAGAGAAATGATTTATACTTTTTATTATTTTTATTTACCATCGCGATGAGCAATAACCACCTCTTTTATGACACAGTGGGAAAAGTTGCTTAAACACTCCTCATGACACTAAAGTAAGTCGTATCTTGCCAAAGCTACGGATCTTGAACCAAGGAAACAAAGAACTGACTTTTATTCTATGCCATGCGATGATTGACAAAAAAAAAAAAAAATTACACGAACATGTTATGTACATCTCTGAAGTCTCAGACAAACCAAACCCCCAGTTGACAATGTTTAAAAGCGTAAAAAGGAAAACGAAAAGTGTGCCTTGTTTAACATGCTTGCCAAACCCAAAATAATAGCAGCCAGCAGTTCCATCAACACTTTTGTTTTGAAGTTTGGCACAAAAACTCTGCCAGTGCTCCTTAAGTGGCGACAATGGCAGCCTTTCACTTCAGCATACACGTATTTTCACATCCCATTAAAGGATTATGCTAATCCCTGAGTATAAAAGGCCTTACCCTTGGATCACTCCTTATTACGACGCTACCATAAATGTCAAAACGTCGGGTTCTTCACCTTGACTTTGATACACTATTTAATTACTTTTCAAACTGGAGTATCACAACGCCACTTCAAATATCTGAGTATAAATTCCCATTAAGCTTATGCAAACCAAAGAAACAACTCACCATTTGCAGCATCTCTCGTTCATTTTTAAGTTGATCACATAATTTCATAACACCTTGCGCTTCTTCCACCTTTCCTTCACATCCAAGCTGTTCAACCTAAAATCAATCAACACGATCAGTCTCAAATCCAAATATTGCAAAGTATGATCAACTGAAAACAATGTGGGTTGAATTTTCCAATTTTCCAATGCACTGCATTTTTTTTTTTTGTAATTGGTAGCATTTGAATATTTCACAAGAATCTTCCATATGATAACGAATGCTTTTTGACAGACATTTAACAATAAAATTTCAGCGACAAAAATTTTGAACGATGTTTCAATGACTCGTTCATCATTTCCAAATTATAAAAACTAGTTCTTATATAGTAAGAATGTGTAGAAGTCATGCTGCGGCTGATTAAAGACTCTACAATGTAGAATGTAGAGGGTGTTGATTAAGTACTAAATAGTTTTGCTTTAATTGAGTCACACTGAGTGTTGAGTTTAGGTTTATTTGTTGGATGCAGACATTTCATAATTAGGTATTGAAGTTTCCCACAACCTTTCTTAAGGATGGGAAATTGTTCCTGAAGATCTTTGCTCTTCTGATTGTTTCCAATAGCGGAGTGCTAGTGTTCATCAATGACACATGGACAAATTGTTAAACACATGACTTCTACACACTCTTACTACATAAGAACTCGTTATACATATCCAACGTGACTTATACACACTCTTACTATATAAGAACTCGATATAAATTTTAGGTCTTTACTTTGTATGAATTACTTTTTGTAGTGATAATCAGTCTGTTTCCTAGCAAACAGGCTTGCATCAGGACGGCTCCTGCTTGCAATAAAGTGGCAAAGAGAGAAACCTGGAATTTGAACAGTGGAGTGGCAACAACAGAAGGGAAAGGAAAAGGAACTTAATGCAAGTGTCTAGTCGTTCTAACGCTGAACACTAACTGGGGACACTGTAAACTAGGATGAAAAATTAACGCAAATCAAGTCAAATGTTGATTTTCACTTCTAAATTTTATTGGAAACTATTACTGGTGTGCCGATTTTCGTGAAAGTTTCGCAGAAGAAAAGGATTGGCAATTTATCATTTGGAATAATAAGGAGGTACTAATCGATAACAAACCTGTTTATTATAGACAGTATTTTAGAGCTGGTATCATCTGTGCAAACGATCTTCACTTTGACGTTGGTAATTTAACTTCTTTTAATAGGATCACTTCACTAATAGATAAATGTAACTTTTTAACATTGACCGGATTACGCAATTCTGTACCGCCCAAATTAAGAAATCTCGATTCAAGTGTTATTTTCGATCTATCAAAACCTTCTTTCAAACATTCTGAATGCGTATTTGATGTATCTAAAGCAAAATCAAAACACTATTACACCCTCTTAGTTGGCGCTAAGGCTCGCCTTCCATACAATAGTATAAACTTGCTAAGGAATTTAATATTACTAAAGATCAACTTGAAAAATCTTATCATCTTCCACATGCTGTCACTTGTGAGCCTTACCTAAAGGCATTTCAATATAAAGCCCTAAATACAATTTTGTACACTAAGGATAAATTGTATAAGATCGGTTACATTGAAAACTATTATTGCTCTTTCAGCAACCATGAGAAGGAAACTTTATACCATCTTCTGTTTGCGAACTAGTCGTTGGAGAAACGACTTGTTGACGAAACAACCGGTTACCAACTTGCACGTGATCCCAAGTTGGACTGGAGCCAATGAAATCACACATAGTGTTTATCCACCCTGATCGACTCCTGATCTTGCACGTGATTCCAAGGTGGACTGGTGCCAATGAAATCGCACAATAGAAAAACACGTCGATTTGTGACTACGATGAAAAAAATAAAACGGAATTCGTCCACATCTTTAAAACGTGCTGCCTACAGCATGCCACGTAAAAATCGGAAACCAAGATGTCAACTATGGAAAGCCAAATGGGGCAAAATTCAGGAACCAAAATTGGCTTCACATTCAACAAGTTTCCTATCAAGGCCAAGACAGATATCAATCAAGTTCAACAAAGTCAAGTGACGTTCAATGGATTTTTTCTCAAGGTCAAGACATAATTTTAAGCAAGCTCAACAAAATTAAGTCATCGCATTCAACAAATTTCTTTCAAGCCCAAGAGATGTTTGAGGCAAGCCCAAGAAAGAACTTAAATCACTTTCACCGAAAGAATTATCTTAGTTTCAGGCATCGTTCCATATCAACACCATATTAATCAAACCACCATGCAAGTTGTTTCAATCACTACCTCGTATACTACAGTATTCCGAAGTACACATATGCAATTCAATATTTTTCCCGCCAAACAATGAAGATGGCTGCAGACCCCGTAGAATGGAGAAAAATTGATCCATTTTATGACTAATTATGAAGACTAGTTATTTGAAGGGAGTACGCCCTGCTTGCTCTTCAGCAAGTCATATATAAATCGAGGCAAGACTAAAGTGTTTTTAAGAAGTATTTAATACGGGTGCGAGTGCTTCATTGGATTTTCAAACGAAAGAAAACACTTGAAACCATGAGGCTGCAGGCCGAGTGGTTTAAATGTTTTCATGCGGTTGGAAATCCAATGAAGCACGACGCACAAGTTTTTGAAATTACTTCTCCAACAAAAGAAATTACAATTTCAATCACTTTTTTCAAGTCAAATATTTTTTGTCCAGCTCACAGTTGCTCAGATGCATGTGAGAGCTGTGAGCAAGCACTCATTGGCATTAATTGATTTCAAAACACGTGTGTTTGAAATTCATTTGGCGAATCGACAAGTAGTTTTTCATCTGGGTTCAAACTCGTCCGCGTGACCAGAATGGGGTGTTGCAATTGGCTTATTAACTTATGAATCCTTAATGCCTTTCAGAATTTTCCCTTCTATAACACGAAGGACTATTTTCAAAAGAACTGGGTGCTCACACCAGCTCAATAAATCTACTCGTCTGTTGTTCAATCGTCGCTGTTGTTGTGTGTTTATTGCATCAATTTTTTTTCCTGGTCTTTTTGTTAATTTTTGAAGCAAATCTGTGATTAAGTTGGCTACATACATGGTAAACCTTTTACATCTTTATCATAAAAGCCAACTTTCAATCTGTAATTTCTTAATGGGACATTGGCGGTTCCCCATTGACGAGTAAAATTGTCTGGGATTAGACAGAGTAAAACACAAAGTCTGGCCGGTTCATGCTGGTTTGGGAGTCAAAGGGTCAATTCATAAAGGTCCAATTTGTATTAAATAAAAAAGACTAGACTGTGCTTTCGTTGTGAAAGAAATTCTCAACAACATTCATAGTCTGTTTTTACAGAATGGGCAAGAAGAAAGGAAACTCAAACAGGTTTTCCCTGTGGCGAACCTGGCAAATTGTTCATTACAATTCCCAAAAGTTGGGTAAGTGGTCGGCCGGGTACGCTAAAGTTTGAAATCAACGCGGATGTTCTCCTTCAATTGCGGTCGTTTCACCTGGAACCGACAAATGCAGATATGGTCCTTGTACCAGGGTGCGCTATAAGAAGGCGTTAAGAAGGAGTGTTGTTGAATATGGTTTACAGGAAACAACAGGATTTTCTGAATTGTCTGATGAACGAATTGACTTATGCCAAACAGTTTATTGAAGAGCACGGGAGTCTTATGGGTTTTTTCATAGTCCAAGGTTTCCTATAAAAGTCACTTGGCTCCAGACTACAGCTCCCCAAAGTAAGGGCAACTATGTAAATCCGCATAATTCCCGCATCAGATGGGCTATTGTTTCAAGATGAGCGCATTCAGTGCAAGGTCACCCGAAGTGAAGGAGCCCAGATTCCGGAATCCACTGTATGGAATCCAGAAATGACAGATTTTGATCGTATATCATATCTGTTCGTGATTGCCCTCGACTATGCCTTGCGGGAAGTGATAAACGGTTGTGAGGAAGAATTCGGATTCACTATCCAAGGCGGAGCAGACATGTCGGTCCTGTCACAATAGCGGACCTTGACTTTGCCGACGATATTGCCCTGACAAGCGACACGTTTGAACAAGCTGAAGATCTACTCAATAGCGTAGAGGATCAATGCGGGAAGCTGGGATTGACCCTGAACTCAAAAAAGACCGTGGTTGTACCCTTTAACATCCCAGGCAACGCAGAGCTCACCACGCTTAGTGGTGAAGTAGTAGGCGTCAAGGAAGACTTCAAGTATCTCTCTTCATAAATCAGCTCGACTGGGAAAGATATTGACGTGAGGAAGGCACAGGCCTGGCGTGCCCTAGATAAGCTGAATAACATCTGGCACTCAAATATATCGAACGCCTTAAAAAGGAGGATCTTCGTGGCCTCGGTCAAGTCTATGCTCACTTACGGAGGTGAGGCCTGGACATTAATGGTTCGGGACAAGTCAAGACTTGACGGTTGCTACACACGCATGCTTAGGAAACTGCTCAACGTCACCTGGCAAGACCGGATTCCCAATGAGGTGCTTTACGGAGGCCTTCCACCGCTTTCAACAAAGATTCAAACATGACGACTGCCACTATTGGTGGTTCCCGAGGAGACTCGACTTGATGATGATGATGGATCCATTTCGGTGGAACCCGTGAGTTTGGAAACCGGAATATACGACTCAGGATCCAGGACCACTATTTGGGATCTGGAATCCGAGAGCCACCTGGATTCCTTTACATAGGGCGAGCAAGAGGTCAATACTTCCGGAACAGTATACAAGGTAGTTGTTGAAACAACTTGCAATGTGGGTTAATTTTCTTTGTTGGCAGTGTCTGGGGTAGTTGTTGACAAAATAGTTCGGTTGTTTGATGCAAGAGTTTGGTTACCTTGAGCGCGATGACAATTGCTGCTTGATCTTGAAGGTCCAAGTTGTCACATGCCAATTAATTATTTTGGTGTCGATATGGAACCAAGCCCGAAACTAAGATAATTCTTCCGTTGAAAGTAATAAAGTTCATTCTTAAGCTTGACTCAAACGTCTCTTGGCCTTGAAAGAAAATTTGTTGAACGTGATGAATTAATTTTGTTGAGCTTGCTTAAAATTATTCTGAAAACGTATATTTCAAACATGCCTTGTGTAATAAGGATACCTCTGTGCCTCCACAAAATAATACTAATAAAACACTGAAATCCCTTATCAGATCCTATCCAGATACAGTAACCATGTGTTTGATAGCCTCGAATAGGAAGTATTTCATTGTAACTAATTGTGATAAATTGCTTTTGTCCGATTATCTGTTGCCTTTTTACGGTTTAATGTCATGTGGCTGGACATTGGGACTGCACACCCAGTTTGAACTAACCAAATATCCTGTGGTCTTCAGAAACAAATTCACTATATTTTCATTGTTGTTCTTTGCTCCTTTTTTTTTTTGATTTTGTTGTTTTGAAGGGGATTTCATCGTGTACGTGTTACCATGTAGAGTCGTGGCGGCCATTGAGCTGGACGCTGACAAATCGAGAGATTCAGTCTCCTCAAGAAAGCAAAAGAAGAGCAGTCAAAATACCAATACAGCATCTACCATCAAGAGAAACTTTTTAAGACGTGAGTTCATGAGAAATTCGACGTATGGATCAAGGTCCATTTTGGTATTTCATTTCTTGTGAGTTGCTTAAATGTTAGTGACCACCACATCATTATTTGTTGATGACACATTTACTATCTTCGCTCTACAATGTCTATTTGAATATTTTGAAGAAAAAGCTGCATTTAGACGATAGGAACTGGGTGCACTCATTACGTTTACTTGTTGCACGAATTATAAAACCGCAAGCGGTGAGTAAAACATGGGATGAATTTTTTCGCTGCTTGTTGTCTTTTGACTTCAAAGTCGTCTCTTGGAAATAAATCCACTTTCTTTGAGCTTTGAAATGGCATGTTAATCTTGAAAATATGTCTAGTTTATCGCAGAGAAAAAAAATATTTATGTGTGAGTGCTTGAACCGCCAACAGTGTTCCCGGTCACACTTCACTGAATTCAGCTGTCGCGCAGAAAACAAACATCACATCATATTTGTGTTCGATTTCATTTCTTGGTCTCCAAATCAGCGATAATAGATAAATTTGCATTTTAGTGACTTTCTAAAGCCGTATTTAGTCTAGACTTAAACAGAAAAAGCAAAAAAATTAACGTCTGTTAAAATCTCTGCGTGTGAAAAATACTGCGCATGCCATTGCATGACACTGCCCCTTTAACTTATGTGAAGTTGTTTAATATTAATTTTGATGTGCCTTAAACACTGTTGTATAAGCCAGATTCACAGCAGAGCACCATAGTATCCTATTTCATAACACTCAATTACTCACGCTCATTGTTATTAAGATATGGCAAAATTGATCTACGTGCTAACCAGCTCCGTTTCCACAATACCTACTACAAGGCAATACACAGAAGACCCCCAAACAGCCCCTTAAACCTCCCATCCTTATCACCCAACTCTCACCCAAACTCACTTTAGAGGGTTAATTATAAACAAGATTTTATTCTAAGGAAAATATTTACTTTTCCGGAAGCGATCTTTTCCCTGTTGTGGGAGAAGGAAAGGCACAGACGAAACGTTTTAAAACATTGATGTCATTCCACCCAGCCGTGACAGCAGGCATGTCTACTGCCGATAATCGAGCCGATGCCCCCATCGGATTAACAACTTTGGCCAATTGCAAGTAATCTAAAAAGCAGTATGTCGTCATGTCCACCAAACATGATCCATGATTTCTGACAACTCAGCTCCTGACAATGCCAGGGTTATGGCACACCCGGCTCTAAAGCCATGAAGAGTTTCCCCATCATCTGACCCCATCTCCCTTAGGTATCCGTTAAGAGAGCCTCCGCCGCAGTTGAGCTGAATGGTGCATCAAGTATGCCCTCTTGAGGAGCAGATGGGTGAAACAGATATCCCCTCGTTAAATCGATCCTTAGTTGCTGAGCCACTGCCATACAATGTTCTACCGGTATTCCCCTAACAGGACAGATCCTTGTTTGTGGGTTTCGTTTGATCCCAAAGACATTATCATCACCGTTTCTGAAGGTTTTGCCCCACACGTGGTTAAACAGGAAACCATCATCATTCAGCAATCTCAAAATTTCAGGTACCTTCACTAGGCCCATATCTCCAGGCCTATCACCACTAAAAAATACCGCCTTAAAATACGCCTGGTCCCTTGCGAGAATAAAATGCTGTGCAGGTTTCTATCAATGTAGTCAGATAATTGAGAAAGTTTGTCCACAAAAAATGGGGAAGCTTGTTTTGGCGTTACTCTTGCCTGTAGCTGCTCAGCCGTAAGTAAACGGAGATAGTCCTTAACAGACTTATCTGCAGCTGGGTTTCCAAAGCCAAGGCGTCTATCCCATTCCCCGTCACGCCCAAAAGAGTGGAAGATCGCCCGTAATTTACCAATATACAAGTCTACAGTGGGGCAACCACAGTCAAATGTGCCTCTCTTCCATAGATGAGGGCACCCGTTACGATGAACCTGGGTTTTCCCATTCTTGTCTTTATGTACCAAGAAACGGCAAAAAATATCGCGTGGTGTAACAGTTGACACGGTAATAGAGCCTGGCAGACAGGAGAGTAAATTTTCTAATTCCCTTTGAAGCCAAGCTTTTTGCTTAGAGTAACAAGTTGCTTGGTCAAACAAGGCCAACTGGCGAAGACGATTGTCAATAGCGTTCACATCCACACCCAAAGGCATACTAGTCCTGTTGTTTAAAGCTCTTCTTTTATAGCTGCATCGGTGGCAAAAGTGGAAGTAGGAATCATTGGAATAGCTACAATTTGGACATCTCACAGAAGGAGTGAACAGCTTTGCAACCAGAGGTAAATCCTAGTAAAAGGAAGGAAAGGAAACGTTCATACAAGAGACATTAAAGTTTTATTCCATCATAGTATACAATACTTGCAAAACTTTCACTTGCCGCAGGGCAAGATGAAATTTACAAAACAATTGCAAATGCGTTTATAGTACCGTAATACTGTTCAAAGTCAATTACAAGATATGTACTAATATGTCTAACATTGCACACCAAAAGCCCAGAGGTCCCCGGCGATCCCTGGACGGCGACTCCACCTTTGTTTGGAAGGTAGCAGAAGTGCTCCAACCTCCCCCTTCACTGCTAGTCTACATGATTTTCTGGCACAACTCTTAATAAGAGGCCACCAATACGTTTTAAACATCCAAGGTTATGACCGTGCACGACCACGGTCATAGCAGGACAAGACCCATCAGAGAAAGAGGCGGAAAGAAGGGACTCCACTTGATAGATCCTGTGCAAAGAAACTGACCCAAGACTGCGGCGACGGGTGGGGCGTAAAATGCGGTAAGGGCGAGCCATCCTGGTCTGTCATTGAGTTTGAGTCAAGTGCCATCAAGGACCACCAAACTCCTCTTGTAACCTTTGCTATAACATCGGCGGAAGTTTGCAAATAAAGGGTTGTATCTCTTGCTAAGGAGATGCAGATATCATGTTTATCTCTCCAGGGAAGTGGGTCATCCCACGCGCGCAGGAAAAGCCAATGAAAGATTTCCTCCCTCAATGCGTCATGTAACTTGATAGGTCTGGATGTGCGTAGGGCCTTGGAAATAGCATTATTCATCTCTCTAGTAAACAGAAGTGCTCCTGGGACCACCAGTAAAATGACACACATTTGCCCACCAAATGCTGGAGGCTTTTGGCGGAGACCATTGAACATGTGAGGGTTTGTTCAATAAGATCAAGAAACTTCTCCTTCTTTTCGGGGATAAGATGGAATACCTCCTGAGAGGAGTCGCACAGGAAACCCAAATATGGGACAATCTTCCGAGGCAACAGGATGGATTTTGACAAACCAAGAAAATATCCTAGCCTGATCAGAGGATAAGCTACCAAAAAAATAAGCTGACTTCGCAGCTGTTAAATCATGTTCAGGGAGATTTGCAAGGTTTGCATAGGCTCCTTGGTTGGGCAGAATCTGAAGCTGGCCATTGTGCCGGTCATCGATGTACAATGAACAAGGTATCCCTATTGATTGCAAGAAATTAGATACCACCAGACCAGTGGAGTGATATACAAAAGGGGATACCTTCCAGCCAAAAGGCAGGGACGAAGTACCACCCACCCCACTGTATACCAAAGATTCTACTTTCCACGGACAAGAGATGGTCATACCCAGACTTGTCATCAAGTATCGTTTGATACGTATGACGCCCCACACATTGTGGTTAAACCGAACGGGTATCCAACTTCAAAGGCATATCCCTCATCCATATATTTAAAAAACGAGCGCCATGGCATAGTCTTGGGTTTTGTGGGCTCCACAGTCAGAGGAAGGACCAGATGGGGTGGTTCAACACGAAATACTAGTCCTAAAATGTTCAGAAGGTGGATAATCCGAACTGTACTGTTTCCCCTTAAAACTGCAAGAGAAGGGTTGGAAATATTCAAAAATAGAGACTATCTTTTATCCATTTTAAGACCTGAACTTGTTGAGCGGAGGGGGAAATGCCGATTACCTGCCATTGATGGTAGCAATTGTGAACCTCCCCAGCACGAAAATTAGCAGGATCTCTAAACCGTAATGTTGCAGGGTCTCCAAGTCTATCTTCATGGCAAATCCGGTCAATTTCTTCTCTCGAAAGCCCTAAGACTGCCACCCCAGTGCCGACCCCAACTGAGTTCCCCAGCCAGTCAACCCAATTAATTGACTTTGGAGAATACTGAGTGTAAGCATGAAGTTTCCCTTCAAATTCGCACTCCCAATCCCAAGTCAGATGACAAGAATTCTGAGAAAGGAAGGGAAAACATTCCGATCACAAATACGAATAAATGACAGAATGTCAGTGGGGGAACCCAAGGGGTCAGCAAGGGGTGACAGTCATGACCCAGCATAAGCGGGGGAGAGAAATTTTGGTTTTATAGCCATGACATCATCAACCGTCCGTACGTACGTACATCACTTCATGTATGCCAACGTGACCAGTATCATGCTAGTTTCAGCATACATCTTTGACATTGGACATTGCTCAATTGACGCCTGTCGAAACAAGGTATCCGCTGACCAGTATCACATGACCATATCGATGGCTCAATCATAGAGCTCACCGCGGCCAGCTTTTCTTTTAAAGTCAACCACTGACCAGGTACTGGTTTTCGATTGGATTGCAGGCTCAACCGAGGTTAACTCACCTAAACATAAGCACAGCTTTATTTTTCGCACACTTTCTGTGGCTCGACGCGGCTACACGGCCATACTCCGTCAACGCTTTTCGTGTTCAGGTGGAAACGGTTTGGAAAATGTTTTCTTCCTGCAATTTTCGCTGATTCAATTCAGTTTGACATATCATGAGAGCTGTCGTCCACACTGAGGCTACGCAGTTATTCAAGTCAAGGATCGGAGGGATATAAACTTAAAGCTGAGTGTTTATTTTTAATTTGCTTAGAGCTGCTTTTTTCTCTGTATTGCAATTTTCTAGAAGCTCTGATAAGGTTACATGATGTCTGGAGGACCTATGGCTAGAACAGAAATGAAAGGAGAGCGAAAGAGAAAGACAAAAACAAAACAGAATACCAGTAATAGCTCATACTTACTTACTCCACAAATTCTTTCCTTGGGCACTACAGTATGGGGCCCAGTTTTCGGCCACAAAAAACATAAACTTGTATTTTCTTACCTTGGAATAACCGTAAGGACTTGAAATTTCACAGACAACTAGCTTCAGCATTTATTTCACACATGTAAAGCTATCGACTGCTCAACGCTGTTTTGTCCCGAGTTATAACGAAAATGGAGGCTTCGTTCGTGGGCCCAGTTATCAGCCAACGGGCCGGCCCACTTCTCGGCCACAAAAGAGTGCGCTCTATTCCTCAGAACAAATAACGCTTTATTAGTGGAGCTGCCCGCGCGTGGAGCACCATTGTTAACAAAATATGGTAATCCATCGATGTGAGAAATCTTGGTTTTACAACCGTGATGTCATCAACCGTCCGTACATACGTACATACGTACGTCCACCCCTCCATGCCTGGAGGACCTATGTCTAGAACAGAAACGAAAGGACTGAGCAAAAGAGGACGACAACGACAAAACAGAATACCAGTAATAGCTCATACTTAGCAAAAAAATTCTTTCCTTGGGCACTAAACCGTTCGTTATTTTTATGGATGCGTTATTTAAAGTGGCTGCGTATCTTTAAAAGGTGGCTTAACCGGTTCTTTCTTTTTTCAGGAATGAAAATCGAATGTCAACTGGAATTAAATAACAATTATCTGTACTCTTTTGGACATAAAGAAAACGTTGATTTCTTTGTTTGTTTGTTTGTTTGTTTTTTAATCCGTTTGCCCAACTGGTTTTCGTTGTGCCTCGACAGTGACAAGAAAATTTTGCCCTTATGTTATAAACACGTATTCGCAATGAGTTCTTGTTAAATTAGGGTGAAATCTCAGTAGCTTGTGTTTTGAGAAGTTTGTGTAAAGCACCTAAACTTTATTTAAGTGTTGGAGCGGATCTTGTTTGAAGTTCTTCCTTTCTTGATTGCATTGCCGTAGTTTGCTGATTCTTGTTCCAAGACAACCTGGCGTGTTTCAATGAAATAATCAAAACTGTGAATGATCTCTTTTTCAGAGACAAAGTGGAATAAAGTACATCAGTAAAACTCTTCTTTGACCTTGAACTGACAAAGTTTTTTTTATGGCTTTTAATTTTAGCGCGATTCCTATTCGCTGGCTATTGACTCGTTGACTGTGAAATCGGTTTTTCCTTTTCCATTTGCTCACTGAGGGTGTGCCAAACTGGTGAATTCCAAAGTAAATTTCACTCAAAAAACCGATACCGTACTCATCGCTTCGTGATTCATGCGACATCGGCTTTTAGCGTAAAATGTACCGTAGAATTATAAGATGCCCCCTGAGTTTGAAAGCTCAAGATTTGGAGAAAAAATAAATCTTGTGAAAATTCCACCCTGAGGCACATGTATTTCATTCTCTGAACGTATTAACTTACAGTGCATATAAAAGATTTTTTTTTTAATTTGCTTGATCTCACCGGCACTTTTAAGGATGTGCGCACCCATTGCTATTGCGCATTTTTTCGCACAGGTCACGCAC